>NW_005842068.1:1189553-1191358 GCF_000455745.1 Alligator sinensis | reverse complement strand
GCAAGCAAGCAGAGAAAGTATGGCTTGGATGAATGGACTGTAAGGTATATAGAAAGCTGGCTGGATTGTTGGGCTCAACAGGTGGTAATCAATGGCTCAATGTCTAACTGGCATCCAGTATCAAGTGGTGTTCCTCAGGGGCAGTCCTGGGGCCAGTTTTGTTGAATATCTTCATTAATGATCTAGAAGGTGGAAGGGAGTACACCCTGAGCAAATCGGTGGATAACACCAAGCTGGGGGTTGTAGTAGATACCTTGGATAGTAGGGCTAGGATTCAGAGTGACCTAAATAAATTGGATGATCGGGCCAAAAGAAACCTCATGAGGTTCAACAAGGACAAGTGCAAAGTCATGCACTTAAGATGGAAGAATCCCATGCACCACTACAGCCTGGGGACTGACTGGCCAAGCAGCATCTCTACAGAAAAGGACCTGTGGGTTGCAGTGGACAATAAGCTGGATATGAGTCAGCAGTGTGTTCTTATTGCCAAGATGGCTAACAGCATACTGGGCTGCATTAGTAGAAGCTTTGCCAGCAGAGCAAGGGAAGTAATTATTCTGCTCTATTCCGCACTGGTAAGGCCGCATCTCGAGTACTATGTCCAGTTTTGGGCCCGAGCAACAAAAATGGTTTGGGGTCTGGGACACAACTTATGAGGAGAGGCTGAGTGAACTTGTTTAATTTATTCTGCAGAAAAGAAGACTGAGGGGAGATTTGATACCAGCCTTCAACTACCTGAAGGGTGGTTCCAAAGTGGAGGGAGCTAGCAGTGGTGACAGATGACAGAACAAGGAAGAATAATCTAAAGTTGCAGCAAAGGAAGTTTAGGTTGAATATTAGGAAAAGCTTTCTCATTAAGAGGGCGGTGTAGCACCGGAACAGGCTACCAGAGAAGTGGTGGAATCTCTATTCTTGGAGGTTTTTAAGGCTCTGCTTGACAAAGCCTTGGCTGGAATGATATCGTTGGGGATAGTCCTGCTTTGAACAGGAGATTGGACTAGATGACATCTTGAGGTCCCTTCCAACCCTAATTTTCTATGATTTTAATAGGTTAGTGTAGTCCATCTGAATAATAGTTTCATAGTTTCATAATTTGTTGGGTCAGAAGGGACCTTGACAGATCATCAAGCCCGACCCCCTGCCATGGCAGGAAAGAGCACTGGGGACAAACGACCCCAGCAAGGTGTTCATCTAGCCTTCTCTTAAAGACCCCCTGGGTAGGAGCCAGCACCACTTCTCTTGGAAGTGGGTTACAGATCCTAGCCACCCTGACAGTGAAGTAGCACCTCCTGATGTCTAGTCTGAATCTACCCTATGCCAGCTTGTGACTGTTATTTCTAGTCACTCCTGGTAGTGCTTGGGGGAACAGGGACTCCCTGCTGGTCCCTCTTGACTAGTTAGTAACAGGCCACTAGATCCCCCCTCAGCCTTCTCTTGTGGAGGCTGAACAGGTTCAGGTCCCTTAGCCTCTCCTCGTAGGGCCTGCCCTGCTGTCCCTGGATCATGCGGGGGGCCCTCCTCTGGACCCTCTCAATGCTGTCCACATCCCTCCTGAAGTGCAGCTCCTAGAACTGGACGCAATACTCCAACTGCGGCCTGACCAGTGCCGCATAAAGGGGGTGGATCACCTCCTTGGACCTGCTTGAGATGCATCTGTGGATGCATGACAAGGTGCGGTTGGCCTTCATGACTGCGACCCCACACTGTTGGCCCACATTCATTTTGGCATCAATAATGATTCCAAGATCCTTTTCTGCCTCTGCACTGACAAGAAGGGAGTTCCCCAGCCTGTAGGTATGCTACTG
>NW_005842068.1:1185745-1189472 GCF_000455745.1 Alligator sinensis | reverse complement strand
CTATTCCTCCCTTCTAGTGTGCCCACATCCCCCCACATCTTAGTGTCATCAGCACATTTGAATAGGGTGCTTTTTCCCCCCTCGTCCAAGTCACTGATGAAGATGTTGAACAGTGCGGGTCCGAGGACCGAGCCCTGGGGGACCCCACTGCCCGCATCCCTCCAGGTCAAAAATGACCCATCCACCACCACTTTCTGGGTGCAGCCCTCCAGCCAGATGGCGACCCATTTGACTGTGTAGTTGTCAACCCAACAGTCCCCAAGTTTTTTAATGAGAATGGGTTGAGAGACAGTGTGGAAGGCCTTCCTGAAGTCCAGAAAGACTACATCCACTGCTACACCTGCGTCTAAGGATTCTGTGACCTGGTCATAGAAGGCCACCAGGTTGGTCTGATAGGACCTGCCTCTAATGAACCCGTGTTGATTGCCCCAAAGCATAATCTCCCCTGCTGGCCCCTCGTGGACATGCGCCAGGATAATTCTCTCAAGAAGCTTACCCAGGATCGAGGTAAGACTAACTGGCCTATAGTTTCCTGGGTCCTCCTCCCTCCCTTTTTTGAAAATGGGAATCACATTGGCCCTTTTCCAGTCCTCTGGCACCACACCAGAGCACCATGAGTGCTTGTAAAGCCGTGCCAGGGATCCCGCAATGACCACTGCTAATTCCCTCAGCACTCTGGGGTGGAGATCGTCAGGACCTGCTGATTTAAACACATCCAGTCTCTCCAGAAGTTCCCTGACTCGATCCTCACTGACCCTGGGCCTGGGTGCACCTCCTGCAGGGCCTGAGGTGGTCCCAGCAGACGGGCTGATCTGGTCCCTGTTGAGGAAAATGGAGGCAAAGAAATCGTTAAGTAGGTTAGCCTTTTTGTCTGGTGGGACAACCAGATTTCCTAGCGTGTCTTGCAGAAGCCCCACATTACCCGGTACCTTCTTTTTGCTCCCTATGTATTAAAAAATGACTTCTTGTTGTCCTTGATTCGAGTAGCTAGTCCCAGTTCCATCTCCGCCTTTGCCTTCCTGACCACCTCCCTGCAGCCCCGAGCTACCAAGGTATAGTTTTCCCTGGTGATGGCCCCTCCTTTCCATTGGGTGTGCGCCTCCCTTTTGGCCAGGTTGATGTTCCTGTATGCTTTTGGTGAGCCATGGGGGCTTTTGCACCCTCTTGCCCCCTTTGACCCTTGTTGGGATTACCGCCTTTTGGGCATGGAGGATCGTCTCCTTAAGGATCGACCACTCCTCTTGGACACCCAGCTCCCCTCCCCTCCCCTCTGAGAACTCAGTACTTCCCCAACTATTCTTACCTCATTGAAATATGCCCTCCTAAAGTCCAGGGCTGCTGCCTTGCTGCTGGCTTTTGCTACCTTGCGCTGGATGGTGAATTCCAGCAGGCGATGATCGCTGTCACCCAGGTGGTCGAGCACCCGCAGCCCCCACACAAGGTTGTCGCCTGTGGCCAGCACCAGATCCAACAAGGCATCTCCCCTGGTGGGGCTGTGCACCTCCTGAGTTAGATGGAGGTCCTGTATCTCAGCTAGGAACCTACATGAGTGGTCAGACCTGGTTGACTGCTCTTCCCAGCAGATGTCTGGAAAGTTCAGGTCACCCATGATGACCACGTCTTTTGACCTAACTACCTCCGTGAGCTGACTTAAGAATTCCTGGTCTAGCTCTTCCTCTTGGTTGGGTGGTCTGTAGTAGACCCCCACTGATAAGTCCCTTTCCCCTCAACTTCCTTGTATTCTAACCCTGAGCATTTCAGTGTGCCCCTCATCTGACCTTGTGCTACTCGCTGAGGATGTGTATTCCTCCTTGATGTAGAGCACCACACCCCCACCTTTCCTCCCTGTCCTGTACCTCCTATACAGCCTATACCCCTTGATTGTCACCGCCCAGTCGTGTGTTGGGTCCCACCATGTTTCTGTGAGCCCCACTATGTCTGCCTTGGTGTCAGCTAGCAGGAGGGCAAGTTCCTCCTGTTTGTTCCCCATACTACAAGCGTTTGTCTAGAGGCATTTGAGGCCTCCTGAAGATGTGTGCACTGGCCTCCTAATCTCAGTACTACCCGGGCCCCTGTTGCCCCTGTTGGTATTTGTTCTGCTCATCGTTGGTCTAGGCTGGGCTGTCCTTGTGGGTGTGTCTTCGTTTTTTGATTCAAGGCTTCCTCCGCCCTCATCTTCCCCATCCCCCGATGAACCTAGTTTAAAGCCCGCCAGAGGAGATCCACCAACCTAGAAGAGAACACACGCTTACCTTTGGGGGAAAGGTAAAGCCCATTCCACCCAAGCATGTCTCTCGTCGTGATGTGCGGGTCATTGTCTAGGAAGCCAAAGCCTACCTCGAGACACCATTCCCGAAGCCACCAGTTGGTCTCTCTGATGCAGCTCTCATGTCGTCTTCCACATCCGCTCACTGGTAGGACAGAGGAGAATACCACCTATGCTCCTATGTCCCTCAGCATGCCCTGCAGAGCATGGTAGTCTGTCATCAGGTGATCAGGGCTTCTCCTGGCTGGATCATTAGTACCCACATGGATTAGGACCATGGGGTAGTAATCAGTGGGCTGGATCATGGCCTGGATCATGCCTGTTATGTCCCGAATCTTTGCTCAGGGAAGGCAGTACACCTCGTGTGTTGAGGGGTCCTGGCGACAGATGGGGCCCTCCGTACCTCTCAGGATGGAGTCGCCTATGACGATCACTCGACGCTTCCTCCTCCGGGTCTGCTTGGCTCCTTCGGCCTGTTCAGAGTGAGAAGAGAGTGGAGTTGCCTCCTCGTTGGGGGTTTCCTCCTCTCCTTCCTTCTCCTGCAGAGTTGCCAGAGCCTCATACCTGTTATCCAGCTGGACTGGAGGAACTGGTACTGCTTTGCTGTGAGCAGCCCTGGTTCTGGTTGTGACCGTCTGCCACTCAGCAGTGGAGGACACCTCCCAGAATGCTTCTTCCTTGAGTGCCTGGTCCTGCAGGGTGTCACAAGCAAAGGGTGTGATTTTGTGTGTGCGTGCTTCGGCACTGATAAATTATTTCCCGCCGCGAGGAGCTTTCTTTCCACGGTGCAATTCTCAGTTGCAAAGAGAAAACCCCGGTGCAAAGGAGTTCCCACCATTCGCATGCAAATTTGTGTCCCACTATTGGCCAGTTCTAAATTATTCCCACGTGGCAGCTAGCGATTGGCTTGCTAGCCATATAAGAGGCTTGAGCGGTTTCCGCCCAAGTTGGAGGACTCCACAACCATCTGGAGGAGAAGGACTTCACATCTTGTGAAGACCTCTAAGCGCTGCGGAGCCTATCGGACCCAGCGTGTACCTTGAGAAGGCTATAGGGGTCTGATCAACCTCTGGCCTCTCCCCGTCGCCGAACGATCCCTCAACGAACCCCTTCCCTGCGCGCAAGTTCCACGGAGCCTAGCAAACTTCGTGTGAGTGTATCCAGAGCTCTTCTCCGAGTTGTTTTCTTCAGTTGACATGACGGGCTTGTGTTTTTAGAGCCTTCAACCGGATTGGGCTAGAGTTTGCATGGAAGGAACTCTTGTCCGCTTTTCTTCTTTCCTGTCTGTAACTGCAACTCAAGCAAGTTTTCCTGCCTGCACCGTGACCATCTACGGTGTAAGTAAAATAATCTTTAATCAACCGTTACGCGTCTGTGCCTAATTCTAGTCCGCCGGCCTGCATTCCCCGACCCGCATGCCAGGGCTGCTGGCCACAGCCCGCCGCGCGCCCCCGAGGGCCT
>NW_005842068.1:1183438-1183935 GCF_000455745.1 Alligator sinensis | reverse complement strand
CAAGGGGGTATGTCATGACGCAATGATTGTGCGTGCGCTTCGGCACTGCAGAATTATTTCCCGCCACATGGAACTTTCTTTGCATGGTGCAATTCTCAGCTGCAGAGAGAAAACCCCGGTGCAAAAAGTTCCCGCCAGGCGTATGCAAATTTGTGCCCCCTATTGGCTGTTTCTAAATTATTCCCACGTGGCAGCTAGTGATTGGCTTGCTAGCCTTATAAGAGGCTTGAGCAGTTTCCGCCCAAGTTGGAGAACTCTGAGGAGAACCCCGCAAGGGAGGACTCCACAACTATCAGGAGGAGGAGGACTTCACGTCTTGTGAAGACCTCTAAGCGCTGCGGAGCCTATCGGACCCAGCGTGTACCTTGAGAAGGCTATAGGGGTCTGATCAACCTCTGGCCTCTCCCCGTCGCCGAACGATCCCTCGACGAACCCCTTCCCTGCGCGCAAGTTCCACGGAGCCTAGCAAACTTCGTGTGAGTGTATCCAGAGCTCTT
>NW_005842068.1:1169862-1183189 GCF_000455745.1 Alligator sinensis | reverse complement strand
CGGCCCAGGGCTGCTGGCCACAGCCCGCCGCGCGCCCCCGAGGGCCTCAGACCGCTCCCGGCCCGCACACAGGGAATGGAAATAACCATCAATTTCATCCTCCGCCTCCCTGATTCGTCTCAGTCTACTAACCTCCTCCTGGAGCTCCCTCACCTGCACCTCCAGGGCCCTAAGATGGGCACCTACAGGACAGGTGTGGGGGCACCCATTCCCTGCCCTCCCAGCCCTGCTGGGCATCCTGCACAGGCCAGAGGGCAGGTGGATGCCAGCCCCACCATGGGCTCTGTCTGGGTGGAGGCCATAAGACATACGGTAGTTCCCATTAAGCCTAGTCCTTCTCACCACTCTCTCTTTGTCAAGTCATAGTGAGCCACAGCATTGCATACAGTCTACCCAGAATCCCTCTCTCAACCTGGCCCATGTGATTACTTTCACCATGAGGCAAAGCTGGACTAGGTTGCCCTGTGCCTCATCTGCATACAAATTTTTTAAAGATCCCAGGACTTATGACAAGAACACCCAATTAGCACATGGACTCTTTCTTGGAGGTATCTAGAGTACACACACATACTGAGCAGTGCTGGGCTGTGGGGTCATCATGGCTTGAAATACTTTCGACTCTGGTGGGGCCCAGCGCAAAGAGCTATGTGGTAAATCTTTGGCTTTGGACTAATACCATGCATAGTTTGTACTACATGTAAGTAGCTGCCAAAGCACTGCTCAAAAGTATGTTCATAGATTACTTGTGCTAAAACATGAAGCGATTTCAAAAAAGGTAACATGCATCAATTCTGGATGAACTAAATGTATGAGGTTATTGTTTTCAAATTTCCTCCTCACTTCCATGTGCTCAAGGAGATCAAGGTCTGACAGTAAGGAGAGGGGGAAGGAGCTGTCAGGGGAAAAAGTTGTGAGGGAAACAGAGAGCAAAGGGCTACCTGACATCCTCCCTCTCCCCACCCACCCCCGATTTATTTTCCCTACTGTAATAGTGGGAAAGGGGCAAGGCAAGGCAAGGCAAGGCAAACCTCCAATAATTAGATTCTATACCTGGAAAATGATAAGAAATATATACATTTTCTATATACAGAATCTAATTATTGGAGGGTTGTCTCATAAGCAGGGTCATCTACTGGAGGAAATACTGTAGTCTGTGAACACTTTTTTTCAAATTTCAACTTCTCTTCCCAATTCAAGGCAAAAAATGAAAGATTTGCAAAATCTTGAAAACTCTTGTTGGAAGGAAAAACACTTTCATGTCCACATCTATTCAAAACCTCCTCATTTCCAGAATTTTTCTAGCCCAAACAGTATGGAAATCAGCAGCATATATAAGCCACAGTCTAGGTCCATTGCTTTGCAAGTTGTCTTAGTTTTCATCTCAGTGACTACTAAGGAATTATCTTAACATAAGGAAATTTTACAGCTGGGTGCCACCTCCTTCCAGATTTTTCATATATAGCATATGATATGAATGCCTCAGTCTGTAACTGGACCATACTTCACTTCCCAGATGATGCAATGGGCCATTGCAGACTTATAAATTCTAACTTAGGTTTTGGGTTAGTGTAACAGGGAACCCTAGCCCTGTTACTAAGGGGCAGGGCTGCCCCTTTAAGACCCGAGTCTACAGGAACACCTAGCACCAGGAGGGTAGGGGTTAATAGCCCAACCACCGAGGCTGATCAGCTGAAAGGAAGGAGATAGGCTCTGGGCACATATAAACCCCAGGGCGGAGGGTGGCAGGGGGAGGTCTCTGGCAAGCAGCCAGGGGTGGAGAGCTCTTGCACGGCAAAAATACCCAGGCACGCTGTGGCTGCTGGCCAGACTTTTGCTGTGTCTAATGAGGCTCCAGGAGTCTACAAGGTATCCAGAGCTGGGGGGGTACTCAATACTCGAGAAGCAGTTTGAAGATCCAGAGAGTGTGGCTTGTAGGACTTGTATTACATTATAGCCCAGGGGCTTATATTTATGTTATTGTTTTTTTCCGGTGGACTTGGCTGAGGCTATTTGGGGAGGAGGAGGCCTCATTGGGGCACACTACTGTGCAAAGTCCCAGTGCCAGGGGGGCCAGCAGACCCCAGGCCCGGGGGGGGGGGCACAGTGACAGGGGGTGATCAGACCCCAGCGCCAGGAGGCACAGTGCCAGAAGGCACAGAGACAGGGGGCAGACCCCAGTGTCAAGAGGCACAGCGACAGGGAGTGAGCTGGCCCAACATTCTAGGGTGCAGGTCAACGTTTATACACCATCTGTGAAGCAAAGGCCACCATGTAGGGGAGGTTTGGAGTGGAGGATAGTGACCCCTAGTATTGGGGTAGTAAACGGGAAACCTCCCACCTGAGTAACATCAGAATTATTGCTCCATCAAGGCAAGGCAGGTGAGATAGGTGGGTGGGTAGCCCAGGGACAGAGGGTCAGGCCTACGTTAGACAGGCCCAGGGATGGACCCCTGTCACTGTCAGACTGCTCCCAATCACTCATGAAAACAACATTTTTGCCTCTTTTCCCTCAGATACTGCAGAGAGCACTACTTTTCCTGTTCCAAGGCTCTAGACCCATTAACTGCCCAGGTGGTAGAAATGAAGAATGTAAGGTGGTATGCTGAATTTGGATGATAATTTTGGAATTTTCCAGTACTTCAGAGGTATGAAGTCATTCACAAACATCTACTAACAGATGGTCTTACTTTTTTCCACAATTTAGAGATATTGAAATATTACATCTGTGAAAACCTTGATAAAAAAAACCCAGCAGCAGCTGGAATGAAAGTGGAATATGCCAAGTGAATGACATGTTACTCAAAAGTCAGAAAAAGCACCCTAATTCTGCATGTATGTACTGTGTACTGTGGCTGGACAGACATATAGTATTGAACAATTGCTTTTTCAATTGTGAATAGCATCAAAAACATTGTAAGAGAAGATGTATAAAATGCACATGCGCACTGATGAAAATGTCATGTGGAATGATTAAGAAAGTTGGGTAGTGTAGAAGATGATACCTACCAGTGACACTGGCTGTGCAAGGTAGCTACTCTGACTATACACACAGTAAACAAACCCCAGGAAAGCTCATCTGACATCAGTTGCATAGAGCTGCAAGCAGCTAGAATCTCTTAAAAATGGAACTAGATGTAGTATCAGCAGTTACACTTGTCCCCTGGAAGATTTATGAAAAACTAGTGAGAGCCATCCCACTTGTGCATCCTACAGTCTCTCTCTGGATGTCAAACAAAAGGACAAATAAAACTCGGGATTTCTGCAGTGCACCAGTTATGGCTGCTCTACTGGAAAAGTGAATCATCATCCATTTCTGTGAATGCATATGTTATACTTGGCAAAACTGGTTTGACACAGTCATGGTCACAACTTGCAGTTCTCAGCAATGGGAATGATTTAATACTTCTGGGAGGGCATGTTGCACTTTTCAGTATTGATGTGAATAAATTACAATAGAGTTTAATTTATTTTTGTCTGAATGTTCTAAGAAGGGGACAGGGGCATTCTTAAGAAACTTTACCTACCATTGTGGGGAGACGGGATCAGTTATAACTATTGTGACAAGCAATGAGGATGTGGGGACTTGTAGTGATTGAAAAGTAATAGCTAGTCCTATAGACAAGTACCATATTTACCTGAATCTAAGACATGCCTACATTTAAGATGACCCCCAGTAATTAGATTCTAAATATGGAAAACGAATATAATTTCTTATAATTTTTCCAAGTATAGAATCTAATTATTGGACAGTTGTCTTAAATTCATCTCCCCACACTGCTAGAGCAGGGCAAGCATTGGCTGGGCGGGAGGTGGGGGAGTGTCAGGTGGCTGAGGTGGTCAGGCGGTCCCCCTGGCCCTCTGCTCCTCCAACTTCTTCCCCCTAGAGCCTGCCACCCTATCACCTGCACCCCCAACCCCAAACTCCCCACAGTCTCTTTCCTTTCCCCTTAATCCCCACAACCTCAGTTGCTTTCTCTCTTTAGGATGGAATAATCCCAATGCATTGGTACAGGCTGGGGGCTGACTGGCTGGGCAGCAGCTCTGCAGAAAAGGACCTGGGGGTTACAGTGGACAATAGGATGAATATGAACCAATAGTGTGCCCTTGTTGTGAAGAAAGCCAACAGCATACTGAGCGGAATTGGTAGGAGTTTTGCCAGCAGGTCAAGGGAAGTGATTCTTTCCCTCTATTCAGCATTGGTGAGGCCACATCTGGAGTACTGTGTTTAGTTTTGGGCCCCCCACTATAGAAAGGATGTGGACAAATTGGAAAGAGATCAGTGGAGGGCAAAAAAAATGGCAAGAGGTTTGGGAGGCATGACTTCTGAAGAGGGGCTGAGGGAAATGGGCTTATTTAGTTTGGAGAAGAAAAGACAGAGGGCATTTAATAGCAGCCTTCAACTACCAGAAGGGTGGTTCCAAAGAGGATGCAGCTAGATTGCTCCTAGTGATGGCAGATGGCAGAACAAGGAGCAATGTTCTCAAGTTGCAGCAAGAAAAGTTTAGGTTAGATATTAGGAAGAATTTTCTCACCAGGAGGGTAGTAAAACACTGGAACAGTTCACCCAGAGATGTGGTGCAATCTCCATCCTTGGGAGGTTTTCAAGACCCAGCTAGACAAAGCTTTGGTTAGGATGATCTAGTTGGGGATGGTCCTGCTCTGAGCAGGGTGTTGGACTAGATGACCTCCTGAGGTCCCTTCCAACCCTGATTTTCTATGATTCTTCTGGCTCCCCATAGTCTCTGCTTATTCCCCTCCCATCCTTACTGTCAAACGCTGCTCAGGATGTATTTCCTTCCAGATCATGGAGCACAGTATGTGGAAGCATGGGCCCTGCTGGCCCTCATAGCGATGTTGGCACTGCTAATTACCCAAGCGGGGGATGGAGTTTCCATGTACCCTGTGCCCAGATTGGAATCCAGCCTGAGCCAGGACTGAGGTATACCGGACAGTAAGAGGAGAAAGGTTGTGGGGGAGCAGAAGCTGCAGAAGGTAAGCAGATGTGAGGGGTAGGCAGCTGCCTGTGGGTCTGCCTCTGGCCCTGACTCAAGCTCTTTGGGGTGGTGGTGGGGCGGGGGGGGCAGGACTTATCTTACATTTGTGTTAATATGGTAGTCAGGTACATTAACAGGTAGCCAGATGTTTAAGACAGGTGGCTTAACTCATGTTCATTTGCAAGTGAATGTGAGAATAAGTGTCATGCCCCCAAAAGGACTGTTCCAGTTTAATAGATGGCCCTTTTGAGAAGCATCATCTCCAATGATCAGAGACCCAAAAACTATGAAAATATACAGGCAAAAAGGTAAACTAGAGGTCAGAGACAGGACCATGAAGACAAAGTGACCTCATTTAATTACCTCATAGTAAAACACCGAGTGCCTTGTCTCCATTTATCATTTTGGAACCAAATAACTATCAATCCTTGTCGTCTTGCATTAAAAAGGCCCAACATATTTGTGTTCATGAAGTCAACGTATGAGATTAAGCCATCATTGCATGCAAGTAAACATGCTAAGTGAAAACTCTCAAAAACTGAACTGAACCGTGTAAGCTTTTGCAGATGCAAAAGGCCTACATAAAATGAAGATTACGGCAGCTTGTATAAAGTATGTCCTTTTTTCTATAGTCACTACACAGCTATTTCCTTATGATTTATAAACTGTTATTATTATTCCTTGCAAAATCTAACAACCTTCCTTTACCTTCCGTATCAGAATAATTTTCAACTGCAAGCTATTACTGGGTTAACAATAAAACACAAAATCACTATTAGAAAATACTAAAAGATGCCCCTGATAGGTAACGTGGTATGTGAGTGTTTAATGTAGAAAGAAGGGAGGAAGTGTGATCTTCAGTTTGACATTCATTTACCAAACACCTGTGCCTATGAGTGCACTTTGTGCCTCAGAGCTATTGAGGGAAATACAGTGAAGGTTTGACTAACTGCAGTATAACTTACTGTTTTTCTTAATAATGTATGGGTTGCTGAATACCACAGATGAAAAAAGTTATCTTTAGACAAGGCTGTTTATCAAGTTTAATTAATGTGTCAGAACACAGTACAGTGAACTAAGGACTGATGATGCTGATTTCTCCACCTTAGTGGGATTAACCACTTCAAACACAGGAAAATCTTGTCAGTGCTAACATTGAAAATAAACAGGAATGCTTATTTCTTTTCTAGCATGCATTACCCATGTTGCAGCTTATGCCCAGGAGTGAAAGCAACATGAAAATATTTAAGGAATCTCAATAGCACGTTTCTTTTATGTGGACTGAAGAATGGCTAAAGATGCTTTAGGGAAATATTGTGCTTAAAACACTTGCTATCGATTAGAAGTTATATGCTATACCAGAAGTCTTAAAGGAATACTACTTCATCATTGTGTATACTCCAGCACACAAAGGTTCACATTAATTTTCAACTAACAACTCAGAGAGAAACAGCCATGTTATGGCCCAAACCTAGGCAAAACTATGAACATTCCCCTCCTTTTATTTTTGTCCTTTGTGAAAAACTTGTCCCAAGCTTGTCTGAAGACTTGTTGAGAACACTGACCCAGCTTGAAACGAAACTTTTCACCTGCTTTCAAATTCTGTAATCTGGATATGTCATCCAGTCAATGGGGCTCTTGGAGGGGCCAGGAATTCGAGTGCAGGGGCCCACCATTGAATTCTGTTGGTGACACATTTTGATGGTTGTGTTGATCCCCAAGTCTTCTTGAGCTGACACAATGCTGCTTGCCCCATCACCACTGATGTTTGCCTTGCTGCCAGAGGTGGGTTCAGGTGCAGCCCAGAAGGAGCCCTGTGGTGCAGCTCTGACCTCACAAGGACATTTGCAATAGTTTTAAAAGGAAAGGAGGAGCTTCTCCTCTCTAGCCTGCACAGGCTTTTATGCCGTAACTGTTCTGTGTGCATAAGCCTGTAGCCACAACAGCGTAGCATAACCACTTGCACTTCAACCCTGCTTCATCTGGGGTTACAGTTAGGATAATTTACCTCACTTGTCTCCCTACAGCATCCCGAGCAAATAACAGTTACAGGTAATAGCTGCCATACACTCCTGAGAACTACCTTCCCTTTTCCTTTTGAAGATGCTACAAACATGGATTAGTCCATATGCCAAGTTACACTCTTTTCAGTGAAATTCAGTGAAACAGGGTGTTTTTTTCATAAGAAAGTGATATTTCACCAAAACTGAAACTGGTCACATGACTATATCTCAGTTTCAATCAAACTTTCTTGGTGAAGTGTTGTCAAATCCTGGATTGAAATGAGAGAGAGAGAGAGAGAGACAAATACAGTGAAATCCTGTTTTTTTCCAAAATTAGATTTCTACCCTGCTGCAAAGGTGAGAGTTTTTAAATTAGCCAGGTCTATACAGACAAACAGCTGCACAAGACAGTGGAGATGTCTCAACTTTACGGAGAACTGGTGCCCACTGAACCCACTGAGGCAAGAGCTGCAACAAACAGCTGAGCAACTTGCTCTTAATTCAGTAACTTGCTGTGAACTAAGCTGTTTGCAAACCATTCCTATATGAAAAATACAGGTCCTAGTATATTATGGGTGCATCTACATGTCACCCTATGGTGACATAGCAACGTGCTATCTTGCCATACAGCATGCTATGGTGACATAGCGATCATGCAGGTCTACACGTTATCACCGGCTACATTACCGTAGCAGCATGCTCCTCAGCTATAGCATGTCGTTACAGTGATGTACCAGCAAAATCTAACTGTGCACTATGTGCATGGCGCAAAAGGAAGTACTAAAGCACAGCGCCATAGCAACATTGCCATATGGTGATATGTAGATGTGCCCTATGACAACCAAAAAAAACAAAAAAAAACAAACCCCTCCAACTCTTCTGGAAGTATTCCGTACTCCCATGTGAACGAGATATTTATCTATGATAAAGTTTTGATTTTGTTTGTCCTTCATATGACCCATTAATTATAATGGGATGTTAGCCCAAGTATCCATGGTTGAGTACATGACCCCAATCCTACAGTAGGATCCACTAACATATGCACTTCCAGTAGAGAAAAGACCACTGAATTGAATGAAAGTGTCTGCCTACTTGGATTGGATTGCAGATTCTGGGCCAGCTAACAGCTGACTCCTGATTTTTTTGTGTGTGTTTTGACCATTTTTTGTATTTTTTCTTTTTAAAAGGAAAAGAAAAGATTGTCATTACCATACATCCTTGATAAGCAACCAAAATACTCCAACTTATTCCTAATGTTCTCTTTGGATTATTTAACAGTGGAAATATTCATGTACTGATATACGGAAAAGCAAAAAACTAAGCCAACAAACAAACACCGCCCCACCCCCCCCAACCCTGATGTCTAATAGTAAATTTAAATGTTGAAATAGAAACCTTCCTACTTCAAGTAACAACCCTTTTCAAGTCTGAATATTCTGAACCTGAACTGCTGATGAATATAAATGGTTTCACATGCTATAAAAATCAGCAAGAAATAGTAGTTGTCCCAGCCAAGAACTTGTAACTTTTTATATTGTCTCTCAGATCACATTGAGACCTGATTCAAAATCCACTGAAGCCAAAAGGTGCCTTAATTTCAATGTGCTATGGATCATTTGCTGAACAGGTCTTGATAAGTTGTTGGGACTGCTGGGGCTCAAACCCAACTCTTCCCGGCTTGCGGGTGGAGGCCTAGGTTGGGCTGCAGTGCCATCAAGCAGTTGTCTGGGTGCCAGACCTAGCCCAGCCAGGACCTTCCTGTGACCCAGGGGAACCAATGGAAACCACATGCCCTTGATGAGGGGGCACCCCCTCCCCACCAGCTTGCCATGGGACATTGTCCTGGAAACAATGGTTGTAGCCTTCCTGTTTGGGACCCATGTGCCTTGTTCCTGCCTGAGCCCTAACTTGGACCCTAGTACTTCACTTCTGCTTATCCTGTTGGCTTGGCCTTGACCATAGACCCATCTTGACCTTGACGCCAGATCCCAGCATGTTACCTCTAACTCAGACTGATACCTGATGCTGTGACCCTCAGCTTTGGCTTCTGAACCCTGACCCCTCACACCTAGGTTGCACCCATGATACAATTCACGTAACTTCTCTGTACAAATTGGTCCTTTCCATAAAACGAAGCACTACTAATTACTCATCATACTTACAGGATGAATAATCAGTGTTTACAAAGTCCTTTGAAACTGTGAAGTGCTCATTAATGGTAAAGTAGATTTTATGAAAAATCTAAATTGTCTTATTTATAGTTTCATAGTTTCTAGGGTTGGAAGGGACCTGGGCAGATCATCTAGTCCGACCCCCTGCCATGGCAGGATGACCCCCTGCCATGGCAGGATATTTAGATCACTATTTAGATCACTTCCTAGAAATGTATATTCCCCCTTTGCAGACAGCAAAAATCATAGTGGATTAATTATGAAATCCTGAATTGTACTACCCATATAATGGTAGTGAAAAACATTATCAGTATTGTGTTGATAAAAATCTTTTAATCAAATTTCACTACAAAATATAACTGCAAAAAATGTAGACTAGAACTTACCATTTTATATAAAGTCTTAACATGATTTTAAGACAATTTATAAAAGCATATAAAACCAGAGTGACAAATGACAGAATATTTCCCTTTGTTTATATACAACAGCATTTTAAAGTGACCTAATTTCCCAGTCATTAGATCCCTATAAAACAAGCAAACAAATGTAAAAACAAAGAAAGAACCCTGTCAAATTCAATTCCTACTTTGCTGTTCAAGATATTCTCCTTTGTACAAAGACCACTGTACCTGTAGCAACATTGCATTACTGGGAGACATATTGCAATTGTGGGAGGCATGTTCTGTATAAGGAATTTACCTCGTAAATTGGACTCAGGTGATCTATCACAGCAGACTTATGGTCCTGAAATGATGTTGGAGTCAAACATCTCAAGTAATTTTTGACAGGTTAGTGTCATTCTTCTTATTGTATCTTGTGTGTGGACATGGGGACTAAGTAGTTGCCATGACAATTTTATATAAAAACTAATTAATATAGACATAAAATGCAAAAAAAGATTAATCACAGTTGAAATAGTTATTGGTAGAAAGTCTGTCTCAATATACTTTGTGGCATTTTTTAATGCAAATTTATTCCCTCATTTCTTTTGTGATTGTCTTTTGTAGATTTTAACAGCAGTCACCTTAACATTCAGCTGTCTGAGCTGTCAGTTACAGATACTGACAGCTTCTGATTCACTGATTAGATCTTTGGTTTTACTAAGTCTAATTAGCATAAATCTGATAGATTCAAGTCACAGAGAAAACCAATTAATAATTAGTGCCTTTTGAAGAAGAACAAGACTTCCTAAAAAATCTGGAATAATGTAACTTAATCCTTTCTTTAAAAAGAAGTGATGCTTTTCTGAATACGTAGATTTTGCTTGCTCTGCTAAAAAGGTGAAAGCGAGTCCTTTCCCTGAGCCCCCCTAATTCTTGCAATATTCATTAATATATACAACATTTTGTAAAGTGCCCAAAATCTTAGTAATAAACTGAACCAAACAAGGATATTAAACAGTCTAAACCAGGAGCTGCCACCGTTCTTGGGCAGAGTGCCACAAACACCCCAACCTTGACTCGTAAGATGTTGGCATGCCAGGAGCAGATGAAGGGGGAACTGTGAGGGGTCTGATCCTTGTTGTGTCAATGCAGCCTTGGCCCCTTCCCTGCCATCCATCTGGAGGTGCATGCGCACCCACTGCCAGCAACGAGTTAGTCTGGGGCTCTGCAGACCCTGGTACAGCAGCTTGAAGCCTCTCCACCACCTGCTGCAACAGCCTGGGCTCCATGGCAGGTGGCAGGGGCCTGCCCAGAGTGTGAGCCAGCTGTGGCAGGTTGTAAGCCACTGCACCCAGGTCTGTAGATGCTCAGCCCAGATCATTGCTGGCAGTGGGTGAATGTGCACCTCAGGGCAGACAGCAGGCAAAGGGCCAGGCTGCATTGCCACAACAAGGATCAGGCCCTTCATGGACGCCCCACTGTCCACCTGGATGCACGCATGCACCTACCATCAGCAACAAGCCAGCCCGGGGCTCTGCATATCTCTGTTGCTGGCAGTGAGTGCACGCATGCATTTTAACAGATGATGGGGGAGCTTGAGGGGTCTATAGTTCCTTCCCTGCATCCGCCGCAAGGTACACATGCCAAGTAAAATGCCTTTGCCAATCCCTGCACTAAACCCTGATCTAAATTTTGTGGCTTAATCTTGATACATTTGTATAATTAGATATAAAGAAACAAAGTTTCTTTAAGCTTTCTTTTTATACTTGCACAATTTTCTGTGCACATTGATTTGCATATATATGGGATTTTTGTGCATACATAAAGCTATGCACAAAATCTGGCTATATATTTATATTCTTCAATGCAGGCTTATCTTTCCTAACTTTAGCAAAAGAAGAATCTCATGTATTTACATCTGAGCATATCCATCGGATTGAACTTATAAGAAGCACATTTTCAGTCAGTAGTTGGTTTCCTACTATAGTGGTATTTTTAAAGATTTAAGCAGTAGAAGTGACACGCTGCTAACCCTAACCACAGAGGGAAACGGTGTATAATCCTATCTTTCCTGCCTGTGCAATAGACCATCACTTGGAAAAAAAATATAAAAGAAAACATTCCCTTTATTTTGTTCAGCTAAATGTCCTACAGTGTTTTTGTTTATATGAAAATATTGCGGATAACCTCTTAATTTCTTTTCCCCACTGATATTTCTACCAAGAAAAATAGATATTCAGCTAAGTATTTTAGCTTTTTTTTTAAAAAACCACATAAAATGCACTACAACTTCCCTCAGGAAGAAATAAAATTTCAGGAAAATCACAAGAAAGTTTGCACAAGGCACTTCTTTACCAACATTATAGCACTTCTCCCACTATTTCAGTGTGCTAGGTTCTGAAATCTTTGCTTAATTTTTCTCAGTTTAAGCTAAACTTTTCCTCAGTTCAATGAGAAAATTGCCCTGCACATGGCAAACATTGCCTGAGATTTTCAAGAGTTACTGACTAATGATTTTGTATGCTTAACTTGGGGGATAACAAGGCAAGGTATTTTTTTTTCCTCAGAAAGAAATGAGTCACTACTCACTGAAAACCATACTCCTTCAAAGCATTTCAAGTTAGGATCTCAGAAACTGAGTTGACAAAAATCTCAGCCACAAATTTCAAAAGCTAGTTGAGACAGGGGAGTAACAAGCAGTGTTGGTATCCTGGACACAGAAGTTGCCATGCACAGCAGAGCAAGGTTACTCAGCACTGCAGGATCCTGCTCGTGTCCCCTCTTAAATCAGCACCAAAAATTGGTGCCCTGCTTGCCCTGCCCTAGTGATGCTACTGATATAAAATCCCATTTCTGAGTTCACTGAAGTAAATGAGTTGAATTCCCTTGACTACATTATGAGCAGGTCTCTAGCCTACTACTTTTAAATCACTATTACCATCAACTGTTTAACATCATCTGTTAGAACTTTAATCAAATACATTTTTCATGCCTTTCAAGTTTACAATGTAAAGAATAAATGCTGATGTTTTTGCAGTACTATAAACTATTCCTTTATTGTTTTAGGTTTTGAACCTTATCTGAAACAGAAATCATTAGGGACTTGTGTACTTGCAAGACATGCTATTGGGTAGTTACTGAACAGGGCCTTAGGGTGAGAGTTAAAAGACATGGATTCTAATCCTGACTCTTGCCACTAACTTAGTATGTCTTAGTAGTCAGAATAGTCTTAGGCCTGTGGGCTGATTTTATTTTTTATGAACCAAAATTGTAGATCTAAACTAAAAGCTCCATTCTTAGAGTGGTCCCATTTTTAATTGTGTATCGCAGAAAGAGGTAGGGTTACTATATTTCCAGCATCAAAAAAGAGAACAGCTGTTGTGCAGGGGGAGGAGGGTATATGACTTGGGAGGGGCAGGGGGCAGTGATATGGCAGTGCCCTGCCCCTGGCTATTCTGTTGCCTCTCACTCCCAAACCACACACCCCCTGGCCTGCCCCCCAGTACCCCTCACTCAGAAGTCACAGCCCACCCAGCTCTGCCATTGACCCTCACTCCTGACCCATGTCACAACCCAAAGGTGTGCTTTTTTGTTTTGTGTGTGCTTTGGCACCACTGAATTATGTTCCTGCTAAATTGCAGCTTCTTTGCACGGTGGAGTTTTCTGCTGCAGAGGAGAACCCCGGTGCAAAAGAATTCCCGCCAATTTGTAGCTTTCTTTGCAGGGTGCATTTCTTTGTTGCAGCACAGAAATGCTCGTTGCAAAGAGTTCCCGCC
>NW_005842068.1:1151637-1169831 GCF_000455745.1 Alligator sinensis | reverse complement strand
TTTCTAAATTCAAGCCCCATTATTGGCTTGCGTGAAATTATTCCCACGTGGCGGCTAGCGATTGGCTTGCTAGCCGTATAAAAGGCTTGAGTGGTTTCCGCCCAAGTTGGAGGACTCCACGAACAAGGGAGGAGGAGACTTCACGCTGTGTGAAGATCTCTAAGCGCTGCGGAGCCTATTGGACCTAGTGCATTTCAAGCAGGCAACAGGGGTCTGATCAGCCTCTAGCCTCTCCCCGTCGCCGATCACAATCCTCGACGTATCCCTCTCCCTGCACGCAAAAGGATCCACGTTGCCTCGACAACTCCATGGGAGTGATCCGAGTGTTGTCTGAGTCCTCAAACAAGGATTTAAGCGGAGCTGTGCCTGGGAAACTGTCCAGCCTACACCACGACCATCTTCGGTGTAAGTAAACAATCTTGAATCAACCATTACGCGTCCGTGCCTAATTCCAGCGTGTCGCCTGTTCTCTCCGACCCAGTGTGCCCCGGCTGCTGGCCACAGCCCGCGCAGCGCGAAAAAGGGCCCGGACTGCTCCCGGCCCGCACAACCCACAGCCCTCTGCTCCACCTAGTCCTATCCCTGTGGGCACAGGCACTGGCTCCAGTGACACTGGGCCAGCCACGCAGCTCCCTGCTGCTCCCTCCCTGCCTCCTTCCCCCTCTCCCACTGGAGTGGTGTGCATCTGGGGCATGCACCTCCCCTTCACTGCTGCAGTCCCAGTCCCAGCCCCAACCCTCCCACCACTCAGACACACGCAGACACACAACCAGCCCCTTTCAGGGGCAAGCCAGGAACAGAGCAAAATCCAAGGCATTTGATCATATTTTAAAAGACTACCCAGACTGAGATCAGAGGATCTAAAAAGAGGACATGTCAAGGAAAACCTGGTTTATATGGTAACTCTAGGTATACTCTCAGATGATACACTTCTTAACCTGATTTATTTGGGGGTGAAAGAATGCAATTTACCCCACTCTCAGATGAGCCTGTCACCTCAGATAATAACCACTTTTTAAATCCTCTGAAACCAAGTGGGTTTCAAGCACCACCTTTTTCCTGTCTGAACCAGAGAGTCTCTAAGGTATCACCCTGACCTGTTTCCCTGTTTGGAAGGATGTGAAGGTCAGACTTTGCAAAAGATTTCTTAAAAGATTTTGTTTTTTAATTTAATGGATGGAACAAGTCATTATAGATAAAAATATATATTTAAAACAGACAACTGATATTCAGTGTCTCACAAATTTTGCTGAAAGCTGCATTAGACAGACTTTGCTTTTAAGATACATAAGCAGCCCATACTTAATCAAATTTCACGCTTTCTGAAAGAATATGACTTTGACTTAATGTCAGCAAGACAAACTGAGACCATCGGTCCTAGTCAAGATCCCCACTCTTTCAGGAAGCTTGGTTTCCTGAAAGCTTGCACTTCCTTTTTGTGTTTAGCTCTATATACCATATTATTATACAGGGCTTACGTGTGAATTTCACCTTCTGCCTCTGATGGCTTTCTCCCAGTCAACCAACCAGGCCATCAAGGAGAATACTCCATGAAGGTGACTCCACTTCTTGGTTAGTTAAGCCCGTTAAGGTTTAGGGGTTTAGGATTTTATCCATCTGTGGGGCAGTGAGTAGATGCCATTCCTTCTGATAATGGACCATTTTAAAAGGCGAGTATGTAAGTATAGGTTTTCACAGATCTTTAGATGATGAAAGATTCAGATGCCAAGTGAAAATTTCCGAGGTGCCCAAACAGTTAGGCATCTAATCTAAATCCAGATTAGATGCCTAACTCCAATTGAAATAAATGTAGGCACTTTCATAAATCTCTTTAGATACCTGTCTATCCCAAATACCTGTGAAAATCTAGTACTTTGCCCTTCGTGTGATTTTACAGTACAAGATCTTCATTTTGTGGATTTAAACACTCCAAAAAATCTGGGGAGAGGAGGAAATAAAGACCCCTCCTCACATTGCATGTATCAAGCAATTAATTGCACAGTTAACATTGAGACCAGCTATATGTGCAAAATACTTATCATGCAATAAAAAGCTCCAACCAGTTATAAAGTTAGACTTTAGAGAACCTTTGTGTTCTGGAATATACACAATGATGAAGTTATAAAGTTAGACCTCAAAAAAGTATACTAACTTTATAGCTGGTTACTATTGAGCTTTAATTGCATGTGTAGCAGGGTCTCCCCTGTGGCTGGGAGCCCTGTCAGCTCCTGCAGGGGCACACTGTGCCCAGCCTGAAGCCCTGGGCATCAGGCATAGAGTTCTTGATCCCAGCTGGGTATGACCCCTGCAGTTTGGAGTCCCCTCAGCCAGGACTGGGCTCCTCCTACCACTGGCAATAAAGTGTGATTGTATCTAATGCATGATCCAACGATCATGCCTCTGGCGGTGTATGCATGACATGGTAGGAGGCTGAACTGTGTGGGTCACAAACTAAATACAATTGCACCTTTACATGCAAGTGTAAAGAGGGCCTAAGAGTTGCAGAAAGAGGAGAAAATTAGTTGCTAGTCATTTTTAGGGCTGGCCCATAACTCATTGTTGTGGCAATTTGTTGCTACCATAATTATACAAAGTTTCAGAACTTCTCAATGCTTCATTTTGATCAAGACTAGCCGTTAGAGAAAATCTGATAAAAGTCCCAAAACATTTATCTGCAATACCCTCCTTCATTTCCAAAGATAAATATTTAGAAGTAATGCCCATTTCATATGTAATGTGAGTGTTAATCACAATTTTACTATATAACAGTTAAGCATCAAAACTCATTATAACAAAAAAAGGAACAAAGCAGCATTAAGTTGTTTGTTGTAACCCTTTCTTTGTGGAATCTTCCTGCTGTTCTCAATGGAAGATGAACATCAGCCCCAATATCACAGTTGGTTAAAAACTGCAATATCCAGGCCCTGGGAAATTTCAGAATTTCATCACTTGTTTTTAATAGAAATCTGGAAAAGAAATTAATATATATTTGGCTTTCACAAAATGCGAAGTTCTTTATTTACGATTTTTTAGCATTTGGACTGGCTTATATTAAGATTGATTGTTATACTGTCCGAAATTAAAATTTTTCCTTTTGACTTGGCTCTACATTGAAAAGTGTTTGTGTAAGCTGCTACACTGCAACAGAGGAGCAGTACACGCCTCTGTTTTTATCTGTTAGTTGGACTTTGCAGGTAGACAACATCCCATGACCATGGAACTCCATTGATATAGAACACAGATTGGAGTGCATTATCATAGTCTGATCAAGGGAGTCCAGCTTAGAGCTTGGTTGCTACATTATCTGATGATTCCATGTGCACTGAATATGCTCCTACCTCTAGACATCCTGCCATCCTGCCCCTGCACCATCTAAGAGGAACAGATGAAGGATGAGGATAGGGTAATAGTTGGTTGGGGAGGGGGTGTGGAACGCGAAGAGCTCCTTCTGAACTGTACTATCCTTACAGAAAGATTGAGCATAAATGAGCAAGCTCTAGATCAGGGCTACAAGAACTAAGTAGGACACAACCAAAGTTATACATTAAATGTGGTTGCCAGCAGAGCCCTTTCTTCATTTGCCAAAGTAGGAAGGTGTATGGTAAACATAGGGCTGGATCTGAGGGGCACTGATGCATTTGCATACTTTCTCACACTTTGATGCCTGCCCCACCCAAAATTTAAAACCAACTCCCTGGCAGTGGCAGCAGCATTTCTAGCAACAGACTGCTGAGGGAGTCAAACGACTTCATGGCTCATTATAATGTGCCAGATCCCTTCTAAACTTCATTCCATAGGCGTTAAAGACCCTCTCCCCTTTTTAATCGTTTTGATGTTTCACCCTTTCCTCTGCAGTTCTGCTGTCTGTTAGCAGCTCCTGGTAGTGAAGCTCCAATTTAACAGCCCTACAGATTGTTTTTAACTCATTCCAATGAAGTTATATTTGTTTTTTGCTTCAATCTTAAACTGAATAATATAGCCCTATGCCCCTAGTATTTTAGTAAAACGTATTGTTTGGTTGTTTTGTTTTTTTAATTGGGTAAAAATGTGTGTTGTTCTATATAGGTGATGATGCATCTCATCATGTGCACTCCCCTCCCTTTTCAAAATTCTAGATCTGTTCATGGGTGAACATGACAGGAAACAGGAGAAAGAAAAACGGAAATCTTATGGCTAACACAGTTAATTGTAGCCCTGGAGAAGCAGATTCTATCAGCGCCTCTTCTGTAGAGTACCTCAGGGATTCTAGGCAAATTATATAAGCTACTGGGCTGTTTTCATTATCTGTATCCAACTTGAGAATCTAGGGATCCAATTTACAGAAATAGCTGAGAACTCATATCTGCAACTGAGTACATGAGAAATGTACTCCAGTTACATAAAATGCTTTATGCTAAATAATCAGAAGAAAAGGGTTCCTCGAATTCGGTATCCAAACTTAGCTGACACCATTGCTAATTTTAGCCTTAAAATTGTGTGTGTCATTTCTCTGTGTATAAAATGGGTATCATTAGACTATTTCAAAGCATTATAAAGTCAGTCTTGTTTGTATAGCGCTAAACTACATACGGTGACAGTAGTGCAGAAAAGCCCATCAGGAAATTATTTTATATTTAATGTAAAGTTCTAATGGAGTACAATATATAATGCATAGAACCATATATTGAATGAGGTTGAAATTATATTGAAAAGCTGCTTGTTCAATGGGCAACTCCCATCCCATGTGCTAAATGATTCAGGGACCTTGTGGGGCAGGGGAAAAGCAAATGTGACTGTACATTTAAACATGATATCACAACATGTTTGTGCAAAGACATAAAAGATCAACTAGGGAAAACTAATTTTACTATTTTATAATTTTGAGTTCACTTTTATCCCCAATCTTTGCCTTCTTTTAATGTAAGCACTTTTCGCTGCCATATATGGATAGAAATAGTAATATCCATCCAATTCTGCACTAACTGAAATTCATAGCAAAGCTTGCATTATCCTCAGTGGTCACAGAACAATGCATAAAGGACCAACATTTCTTATTGGTTATACCAGCATCAATTTAGTTCCTGTTTACATCAAAATAATTAAAATCAAAATTTAACTTGTTTTAGTGTATTGTAGAATGTTTCTGGAAAACTCCCACATAGCTGCAGAAAACATAATCTTTAATTAGTAGTGATATAATCTTGTATGACAAATGAAAATACAGCTGTTCTCTTATTATTTCTGCAACCATAGCTTCTTGCTAAAATTATATTCTTAGGTAGCATATTTTACTTGTTTGATGTTTGTATGCAGGGAATTGTTTTAGTAATACCTATTTTGTGATCATTTGGCTCTATGGATAAAAAGCCTCTAAAAAGCTGGCATTGATGAGTTTGCCCTAGTATATGTGGAAAAGGTGGCATTAGGTTGCAAGCTTCAGACTAGAATAGATTTCTTTGATGTTTTTCTATGACAGGAAATTACTATACATCTTTCTGAGAGCTAGTCAGGTTTAGGTTAAGGATGTCACATATTTGCAGGAATTGTATTCTTAGCAAGTTGCCATGTAAATGAGGTGTCTAGCAGAACTCACTATCTTTGCAAGAGTAATAGCCTCCCCAAGTGATGCATCTCCAGAGAAACTGTTTTACGGAACTGGGTTGGAATCCACAAAACAAGAGAATTATAACTTGTAGATAAATGTATAAATAGCAATCTTCACTGAACTCAGTGTTTTTAGGGTACCCCTTCCCCCCTCCCTTTCTTTTTGGGGAAACACTTTTCCATACAATCAGAATTCTAGTTATGGGCAAATATACAAGACAAACACTCAGGCCCTGACTCTCTCTTCTGACATATACCTTTAACACATATACCTGACATATACCTTTAACACTCTTTCAAACATGTAAGCTGTCTCTCTGGAGGAATGACCTTGCTGGGTGAAAGCCTTTTTAAGATTGGTGAGGTGGCAATCCAAGATGTTCTCCTCAGTGCAAATTCAGTGGTATCTGAGGGCTTGGCTGTATATCACAGCTTTTTTGGTGTGTTTAGGGTGATTGCTGGTTCTGTGCAGATAAGTATGTTGGTCTGTGGGTTTCTTGTATAACATGGTCTATATTTTATTATTCTGGGTACTGATCATTGTGCCTAGATGTTTGTGCTGGAGTATTCAAGAGATACTCGGATGGAGGGATGGAGATTGTTGAATTTCTGATGGAACTCAATCAGAGATTGCAGGTTTTCAGTCCAAATGATGAAGATAATTCTTCACCTCAAACCCCTGAGAGGTTTGAGATGAAGAATTGATATCCATCAAACTGAACTGTGGCCTACATGTTTTCATGGAAGGAACGTATCATGCTGAGTAATGTTATCCAATCTTTACCAGGGCCTTGAACAAACCTGCTCTGCTGACAGTGTCAAAGGCTTTCATCAGGTCGACAAATACTACGTGCAGTGGCTTATTTTGTTCTCTGCATTTTTCTTGCAGTTGACATAATGAGAATATCACGTCTGCTGATGATCTCCCCACACTGAATCCACACCGTGATTCTGGGTAGATACAGTCAGCAAGTTGTTGCAAGCATTTCAGGATGACTCTGGCAAAAGCCTTGCCGATGACACTGAAGAGAGAGATGCCCCCATAGTCATTACAGTCACACTGATCAGCCTTGTTCTTATAGAGAGTGATGATACCATCACACATGTCTTAGGGTACTTGACCTTCCTTCCAGCAACACACTGGGAATTGATGATGATGTGGTAGCAGGCTAGCCTTCCCGTACTTTTAAACTTCAGGTGGGATGCCATCCTCCCCTGATGCTTTTTCACTTGCTAGAGAGTTTATGGCCTTAGTAAGTTCTTCAGGTGCAGATTCTTTGTCTAGCTGTTCCAGTACACTTAGAATTGGAAGTTGATCTAGTGCCTGAGTTAGGCACTGAATCAGCTTGTATAATTGAGTATGATAATACTATTTCCTAAACTAGGAATTATGATGTTGATGCATTATGTTGGAATGGGTTTGTGATTTACATGCACACTTTGTTTTCACATTACTCCTTTTCTTCAGATGAGATGTCCTTGACATCCCATTTGCCTGTCTGCATAAAATTTCTTATAGTTGTTTTTTGGTTCTTTCATTTAAGCTCTTGGGTATAGTTATAAAATAAATGCTAATATCTTAAAATAGTTTCAGAAAATCACTGTCCTCAAAGTCTGATATGCATAGAGAGAAGCAATATCAGCATTAACTTTTGTCTTACAAAATTACACCACCCCCAGGAGAGTGTTGAAAACAACACTGGATGTGTTACATTTGCTTATAGCTCTGTAAAGCAGGTGATTATATATGCACAATCCCTGGGAGCTATTTGGAGTTTGGCTGAACAAAATTGTTGAACACAGATGATTTTGATGATAACATTGAGCAGAAAGAGCAAAATAATATCTGCAAGAATATCCATTAGTTATATAATTGTGCTCTGTTAACATCGCTGAATTTCTCATCTTCATCAGTCTTGCCCAACAGTTCGCAGACAAAGGATAGTTTTATATCCTAATTCTATAACAGGCACACAATTAGGAAATATTTCTGCAGACAAAGAGAGTCACTTCAAACAGGCTTACATTGGATCAGACAGAGGCTCTTTCAATAACTGTGCAGATCTACAGACTGCAAACAAAGTCTAAGATTTGTGTTATATTTTTCTCTGTGGCAGAAGTCAGCAGCACAGCAGCAGGGACACAGCTGCAGAATCTCCTAGAAACCAATTCTGGGAAGAAGGCCTCCCTTCTCTAATGAGTCATGTCTGGGGGAGGAAATGAATTCCTAAGACTGACAGCAATGATGATAAGAGAATAACTGCTAGGTATTTTTAGAAGAGTTTTTCACTGTGGTCATGAAGCAAATTTGAGATGAATACAGAATTGAAGTGGGAGAAGGGATTATATACAATATTGAATGAGGGATATGCCATCTCCATAATGAATGTTAAGCAATGTGAAAAGGGCTGATCCCTAACCCTCATGTAGGAAGAGCTTTGGTAAAGGTGAGGAGATCCAAGAACTGCTTGGGGAGATTGAAAGGTGCCTTTGGGTGTAACATTTTATTAGTAACACACAGATGTCAGCAGCTGATGTCAGTGAAATCTACAATTATTTTTTCATATGATCTAGATGAGACACATTTCTTGCTTTTACCAGTACCTAGCTGAAATAACAAACTGTTTTAGAATAAGGTGGCAAGTATTTATTAAAGTTTGGTTGCTCATATGCTGATGAAGATAAATAAAGGACCTGACAGTGCTTTCCAAACCAGGGAACCCTTTTAGACTTATCCATAGATTTAAGACCAGCAAGGACCATTAAAGTCATCTAGTCTGAACTCCTCCTTTGCACAGGACATAACATTTGAACAAGCATATTTTTATATTTTCTCAAATACCACACACTCCCATATAAGACACACACCTTAGATTGGAAGGCAGAATGTTGGGTGAGGAAGGAAGGTTTTTTCCCCCCAGAGTCATGGCTTATTGTGTAACAAAGTAGCCCTCTTACAAACACAGAGTCCAAAAAATGTGACATCTCAAGAGACAATCTGGGTGAGGCAGCAAGAACTTCCTGGTGTGGCAGAGCAGAAAGAAGGCTAGGTGCTAGACCCTTGCAAGGACAGTAGCAAGATTGTTACTTCGTTACTATAGACATTTATATAAGTTCCTGTAAATTATCAAGGGTTTTTTTTCCATACTAGAAGTCTCATTAAGATACTACAGACTGGATGCAGCAGCTCAGTACCCTGAGGCAGCTCAATTGCTTCCTCAGGCACAAGCCACAGTGTTCAGCCAATAGTTATGGTCTGTTGGGACCAGAGATGAACAGAAACTATATTGGCAGCATTAGAGGACAGTGTCTGCATACTTCTATTCCAGCAAAGAAAAAACAGCTTACCCATTTAAGACACATACTGCAGTTCTGGGGTAGTGATTTTGGGGGAAAGGGTGCATGTGCTATTTGAATAAATATAAATATAGTATTCCAATTATAAGTATCAGTTAAGAAGCTCTACTTAGGAGCCTGCAGAAGACCAGCAGATAAGTGAAGAAGCTTGTGAAGATGCAGCACTAGCTTTCCATTACTTCTACAACAATATCAGTTTATTTCATAATTCTCTGTAAACAACACTGAATTTTTAGTCATGAAAGCTGCATTACCCCTCTTTAGTTAAGCATTGGGGCAATACAGAAGTAACTGGATAAAATTCTATGGCCTGTCTTACATAAGAGTTCAGACCAGATGATCTTGTGACCTAGATGACTTGCTAGACTTAAAATCTTCAAAAGCATACCAGTCCCCAAAAATGCATTCTTGAAGCGTAGAAGCATGTTTTTTTCTGGAAAAGTCCTTGATTGTGAAATTGATTATCTCAAGAATCCAGGAAAAAGTGGGTTACAGTTTACAGAATAGTGCAAGGTCCAAGGCCAAGTCTTTGCCTCATCTAAATCATAGTCTTACCTTGTTTAAGTATAAATTTATAAAAAAGGAAATTAAATTTTCTTTGTACGTAATAAAGGAGGGTGGAAGGTCTAGAATTCTATTTTGTCTTCTTGAGTGATGTCAAGGTCAAGAACTTGCTGGGAGATAGCTATCTGATTACTGAGAATACTCAGTTCTCTCCCAAAATATGAATAGGTTACATGGAATTCATCAGATGAACAAACAAGCAAACCCAGACTGAGTTTAAAAAGGTACAATAATCAGCACTAAATGTTGGTTTTTATAGAAGTGCCACATATTACTTCTGGTAAATAATAAACAAAAGTGCCAGACAGAGGTAAGAAAAGTTCCAGCAAGGGGTAAGATAAAGGATAGTTCTGAGAGGGAAGTATTCCAGGTTGATGCTTAAGGGCTTTTTATTATATTAAATTGACAATGACTGAAAAGATTTACTGCAGATTGGATACGAAATAGTTTCAAGAAGAACACAGTGGAGAAGGTTACTAGAAAACACAACCAAACAAAGAAAAGCTGGAAAATCAATGAAAAAACAATATTATAGGAAAGATATTAACAGGCCACACTGTCAGGAAAGTACAAGTAAAAGCATTCCTGAAAGCAGCAAAGTAACCACAAACAATGTAATAGACAATAGTATAAATATTGAAAGACAAGATAGTGACAATCCAAAGTATAATATAGCTATAAATCTTATTGTTAGTACGGGGGGAGGAGAAACAGGATAAAAGTGACTGCCAACAAATTAAAGCCAGCTTTAGATGAAGCAGTGGGACAGAAACAGTGTTACTTCAGATCAGGTTGAAGCTGCATACATATACATAGATATTTATATTACAACAGGTAACAGAGAAAATACAAAGATAGGGTTAAATATGACTGTAAAGCAGACATAATTACCCAGGTGCAGGTTGCTAGGGGCAACCAGAGTGGGCTAGTGACCCACACCTGCCAGCGGTCAGCTGACTGGAAGGGGCAGGGCCTGGCTCACATTTAATCCCCAGGCCTGAGGCCAGGCGGGGAGTTCCCTGCCAGCAGCCAAGGGGGGAAGGAGCTCTCCCAGAGAAGAGAAGAGAGGCGAGGCGAGGCGAGGCGAGGCGAGGCGAGGCCTGGCCTGGCCTGGCCGCAGGAGCAGCTTCTGACACTGCTGAGGGACAGGGTATTCCCTGGTAGGCTTGAATGAGGGTTTAGCCAAGCAGCTTGAATTTATGCTACAGCACAGGGGCTTGTGTTTTGTTACTGTTTAAGAATCGGAGGTTTGGGTGAGGCTATTAAGGGATGGAGGAGGCCTCATTTTTGGGGACCCACTCTGGAGTGTGAGCCCCGGCGCCAGTGAGGGTGCAGCTTTTGGGGACACAGACCCCAGTGCCAGTGAGGGTGCGGCTTTTGGGGGCATAAACCCCAGCACTAGTGAAGGCGCACCTTTTTTGGAGGGGGGCACAGCCTCGGCGACAGTGAGGTGCAGAGTAAGACAGGGCTACAGAGAGCCCGAGTGCCAGTAAGGGCACAGTTTGGGGCAACACAAACCCCGGTACTCTAGGGATGATTGTAAAGGGCCGGAGAGGCCTGGTGTACCTGGGGGTGTGGGTATATTTCTGTTTTTGTTTGGACTGGTGGTGTCGCGCCCTGGTTTTGAACTTGCAGCTCCCTTGCTGTGGGGCCGATGCCCATGCCTCCGGGCCTGGGAGTGCCGTGCTCCAGAAGGGGGCAGGAAAGGGGGCCACGAGCCTCCAAGAACTGGAAGGAAAAACTAGAGCCTCAGAGTCAAACCCTGGTTGGTGGGTTTGGACATGAACGCCTAGCTAGAGAAAAAAGGGGTCCAGCCATCCTAGAAGAGACCCCAACATACCCAGTATAATAGGCAGTCTCCCACTCGCATAATAATTTTCCATGAAGACGTGGCAGGTGAGATTAGGGTGGGACAGAAGGATTCCAAGAGGGCTCAAAGGGCACCCCACGCAGAGGGCGTGAAGGACCAGGAAGATGGCACTGGGGAGGGCGACCTGTTACAATGATGATCTTTTTTTTTATCAGCTCTACAAAGGCATCTGATTCAGTTTGAAGGGAGCCATTATGGAAAGTAGCAAGATTATATGGCATTCCAGATAAGATGAGCACAATTATGAAAGCTATATATAAAGATTCTTGCAGTGCTGTAAGAACAGGTAGAAACTTAAGCAACTGGTTCAAGTCACAGGTCAGTATAAATCAAGGGTGCACAGAAGCACTGTTTGGTTTTCATCACTTTCTTAACCTGGGAATAAAGAGCGTTAGAAGAGCTGGAGGTCATCATGGTAGACAATCTAAACTTTAGCATATTAGTTTAAGTAGGTGACAGTGGCAGACATGTTTGAATTAATGATGATTCCCTTCACTAGACTGGAAAATTAGCATAGCTATTTTGGACCTGTAATCAATGCCAAGATGATGAAGAGGCTGTACATAGGAAAAAGGAACATGGATATATCATTGAAATACAAGTTGAAATCATAGACTAAGTACATCCTCATGTATATATAGGAAGTTTGATCAGTGCTGATTGTTCCATCAGATATGAAGTTGAAAAGAGATGTGCTTTGCTACCAATGCTGCATAGAAATTGATGGAGTGATGAGAACATTACACTTGGTTTCAAAGCATGATTTCATCAAAATTTACTAACCATTTCATTTTATGGACTGGAAGACCCTGCTTTAAATGAAGCAGACCTCAGAGGACTGGAAACAGTAGAGATAAAAGTTCTTTGAAAGATGGCAAGGTGTAAAGTGGAATTTTTAAAGCGAATGAAGCAGTTGGATGAAGAGTAAGATGTAAAAGCAATGCTCAGGATTGGCTACAATTGAAAAGATTATGTTGGTGCAGACACTTTAGAAAGCAGATGACTGTATGCCAGAGAAAACCATGCAACCAAGGTCAGTTTGACCTAGAGATTACCTACAGACTAGATCACTGGATGAGGACATGGGATTAATTGAGGAAAAAGCCCTGGATGGGAATGAATGGTAACACTTTGCTGGTTCCTGAGTGCAAAATATGCTCTGGTATGGAAGATGGAAGGGGAGAGAAAAAAGAAGAAAATGATGTTTATAAATGGAAAAATTGAATTACAATTTCAAATAATTGTGTACATAAGCACAACCAGGTATATAGACCCCATTTAATGACTGCTCATAAAAAAGTAACACTTGCATGCTCAGGGAGCTCTCCCAAGAAGAAAGAGTGACTGGATTCAATGAGGGAGCAGGCATGGCAGGGTGGTTTTGGTGAGTTACATAATCCTCCAAGGAATAAGGGAGTCTTCAAACTGTAGCCTTAGGATGCACACTCTGTTAAAGGTAACAGGGAATTTAACATCTGAAAGAAAAGCTTGCTTTGTCATTTCTAAGAACACAAGTGAAGAAAGCAGAAGAAGAACCTAAATGGCAGAAAACCCTGTACAAGACCTTCATCATCCCCATTAGGGCTGTGCAAAGCTTTGGTTGCTGATTCGATTTGGCTGAGATTCAGTATGATTTGGTGGCTGAATCTCCAAATCCAAATTGAATCAGGAGATCCTTTAATTTCACTGAATCAATTCAGAGAGATTCAATAATTTGGACATAGACACAGCTTTAAATATTTTTTTCTACACCCCTCAAGGTACCAGGCAGCTCATGAATGCTGAGATGCTGGAGTGGATGGAGCATCCCACAGGAGCATGGGGGGGGGTCCCCAGCATGCTCAGCAGTGGACCCAGAAGTGGACCAGAAGCACTTCTACTCCATTTCCAGGTCCACCATGGAGCGCACGGGTTGACCCCCACCACTACCCTCCAGCTCAGCAACTGATGCCTCCTGGGTACCCCCATGGACAATCACCAAGCCGGGGGGGGCATGTGGGCGGGCCTCCTGAGCTCCTGTGGAACACTCCATCCACCCTACTATCTTAGTGCCTGGTACCTTGAAGTATGTAAAAAACAAAAAACAAACAAAAAACCCCCCCCCCAAAAATCCCCACCCAAATGTTTAAAGCTGTGTCTTTGGCCAAATCACTGATTCTTCCAATGAGCATCTCATCTTCAGGAGCATCTTCCAATGAGCATCGAATCTTCAGATTTGGATTCAACTGAATCAATAAGGACTGTGATCTGAATCAATGAACCAAATCACTATCCCCCAATTCGGGCTATGATCCAAATTTGAATTGAATACAGCCTGTTTTGCACACCCCTAATCCCCATCCTTTCATCCATCTTTTCTAATGGATGAAAAGCAGAAAATAGTTGGCCCTGAAACTCTGATTCCTATCATCTCTGCAGATACCGTGGATATTGCTTTGTGGGTCTATAGCCAATTCTTGTAGAAGGGGCTAGAGCTAGGATCAGAGACAAATACTTTTAGTTATTTCTCTTTAAATGCCTAAATTATATAGTGAGTTGCAGATTTTGACACTTAGGCACAGTTTCTATCCCACACACCTACCTGCTAGAAGAGTAGATGTGGAAGAGGAAGACATCTCTCTTACATTTAGCCCAATTTTCTAGTGGTTAGGGCCCTTGTACAGGGAGCAGAGTTCTAGGTCCCATTACCTGAAGGGATTTAAATTAGCACCCCTTGTTTCTCAGGCATTAACTAGGCCCCCTCCAATCCTCCTCCTAAAGCTAGCCCACTGAACCTTGCATTTACTATACACTGGGAAAATGCACTGGGAAAGTTTATGTCCCATGGAATGAAGGGTCCAGGCTAGGATCTAGAGTCTTTTCCCTGCCAGCGTAGCAGTCCTGAAACACATGCTCTCCAGCTTCTGCTCTGCCTTCTGGTCCCATGTATCTCCTTCTCTAAGCTGTTCAGTGGGCCAGCTTCAACAGGAGGAATGGAAAAGGATCTGAGCAAGGCCTAACTCATAGCTTAGTGGTTACAGCACTTTGTTGTTTAACCCTCTCCCCATCCTCCAAAGCAAGGGAGGGATAAAACCTGCATCTCTTACTCCCTAAGCAAGTGTCTTAACCATTAGGATATTGAGCTAAAAGGTAGGAAATTTTCTTTAAATAGTCTATTCCAGTGCTTAATGACCCTCATAGTTAGAAAGTTCTTCCTAATATCTAACCTAATTTTACTTTGTTGGAATTAAGTCCATGACTACTTTTCCTATCCCCTCTATTATGGATGCACATAATACTTGATCACTACCCCTGTATGACAACTCTTGATGTTTATTAAGTCACCACTTACCAGGGTTAACACCCGGGACAAACCCTGCAGGAGACTGGGGAGGGGGGGGAGCGGGGAGATAAGGCAGGGGATCGAGGAAACAGAACACATTTGATTCTTGCTGGGGGGGAGTGGGACAGTGTTGCCCATGCCAGGAACTCTGAAACTGCTGCTGCCAGGTGCTCTGCACACCCTGGCAGTTACCCCTCGGCAGCAGCAGGTGACTCTTCCATTGTTCCTAGCATGGGTAAAACCTGGGGCTACTCTTGCTGATGAGGCACACTCTCCGTGGAGGTAGGGGTGATTTTGGTGCCCCTCCTAATTTGTCATTTGGGGCAGGTGAACCTCTCTCCCACCCCTGGTTACTCTACACCTCAATTTTTCCTCTCTAGGTCAGGGATCAGCAACCTAGGCTCTGCAGGCTGGCTATGGTCCACACAGCCATTTGATATGGCCCACAGACATGGGGTTTCAATAGCATTCAGCAGGGTGGGGAACAGGGCATGGTGGTGTTTGCTCTCCCTGTGCCACTACGGTGAGAAGCAGCAGCAGCTGTGGGAGTTCTCCCCATGCCACTGTAGAAAAACACAGGAGCAGCAGAAGTGGTGGCTGGATCCTAGCCTCTGCCCATCTACCTGGATCTCAATCTGAAAAGGTTGCTGATTGATGCTCTAGGCTTTTTCACAGTACTGGAGCCTAAGCAGCCCATTTTATTTTTGTTCATTTGGGGGCTGGAATAGTGTGGGCACTAAGGTGCACAGTTGATAGCCCAGAGGTTGTATGTTCAAGGCCATAGCAGAAGCGCTCACAGTGCAGCCCTGACAGATTCCAAGACAGCTGTGAAAGCTGCTAAATAGCTTGCTACAAGGACATGAAAAAGAAAGAAGGATTTGTGTATTTCTTTGTTCTTCTCTAAGTGTAGATGTATACCTTTCTAGTTTTTGTGTCAACTTGAAAATGTAAAATTAAAAATCTAGTCCACAAGACTGACAGGTATTTTCTAAGATATGGCAGTTTCCAATTAAAATGAGTTGTGAAGTATCTCAGCAGTAGCTAAAGCTTTTTTTTAATGCATCACGGGTCACAGACTAATCAGAAGCTAAGTCCAGCTATAATTAAAAGGGCTGTTACTCTTAAACTTTAAGATAATATCTGTTCTTTTTTGGAATTCTATGACACTCTTGAAACAAAATTAAGATATATGCAGTACTTTGGTCGTGTATTCTTTATCTTTATCCACTGCTGCAATGACATGGTCAAATGAAATTCAGAGTCTAATCAGATATTCCAGAAATACTTTACAGCAAGAGATAATAGTGGTTAAAAAGTTGAGGCTTGTGACAGATTGACATCACATGTTCCATAGTTAAACTGAAACTAGGTTACTAGTTTCATAGTGTTATAAGGCTGAATTTTCAGTAATTGGTTGCATTGAAATTTCATGTGAAACATCATTGAAGAGCAGGATTTTTACTGGGAGGCTTGAGAGGAAAAACGGAACTACTGTTTTTGCAGCTACTGAAAAGTATTTTTTTTCTTTCAGAGTCTTTTTCAATACATTTCTAATATATCAATGCTCTTCAATCCTTCAAATGATTTATTCAAACTCTTAATTTTTTGTGTTGGCCTCAACCAGGCAAGATAACTTGTAAATGTTTTAAGAAAAGAACTCCAGTGGGGAAATACAGGGATACAAAAATACATGTATAAATAGATTAATCATATAAATCCCACTGAAAGCCCTCATCCAACAAATTAACTCTCTCTGTCATTTCCTGCTGGGCCAGACCAAGATGTTGACCCCAGGGGCAGCTCCAATGACACCTTCCAACTCTTTTGTTTTTTTATCCAGGCATGAGTCTCATTTGAGTCTGGACACTTCACCTTGCAACAAAATGTGGGCGAGTTTGTCATGCTGGGCCACTGAGGTGGCTCTGTGCAATGTGGAAGGTGGGCAGCCAGTTCCAAGGTACAACCTGATGAAGGGCATGGAGGAGAGGGACAGGGTTTAAATCTATAGTAACACAGGAGTTTTGTTACAAGTGTTTCAAGCTTGGCTTCTTGGGAGGGGGAACATAGTTTTTGTACTTGCACCTTTTGGTTTTTAACATTTTCATAATAAAGTTTTAAAAGTTAAAAAAAAAAAAAAAAAGAAGTCCCTCTCTCTTCCTCATATATAGAAAGATGGAAATGCACAGACAGATGGGTGGATGGATGTTCTCATGAGATTCCTAGCCTCAGGTTAAAATAATCCTTCAGTTTTAGAAAACTTGTCAGAACTAAAACAACCAGAATCCAACCTTGCCTCTTCACATGTAAATTGGAACTCCAGTTTCAAAACTTCTCTCAAAGATACATTTGAAGCAGAACATCTGTTTTCATTCTCTTTGAAGGACAAAGATTTAGGATCTATATCTGAAGGCTGCTACATGGATCTATCTTTAAACAAAACCCAGGACCTGTCTGAGGGCACTGACATGCATGCAGCTCCCTGATGTAACTCATGGTGCTTCATAGACAGTGCCAAGAGTTACAATAACCTTCTCTCCCCCACCCCTGCCCCAACTCAACAGACATTCACTGTTTGGTTGGGGGAGAGCCACCCCAGCTCTAGTGCTGTCTACCCCCCATGGTAGGAGGCTCCAATCCATTTGCCCCTCCCTCTGGCACAGACAAACTCGAGAACAGAGCTCCCTCCCCTGTTTTCTCTCCTTCCCATCCTGCAGACAGCACTGGGGAAAGGGTGGGGCTGCATTAGCCCAGCGCTGCTCATGAACACAGACAAACATAAGGTAATGAAGGTGCTTCATTTGGAAGCACCTTCAGCTACATCTTTTTTTTTTTTTTTTAGGGCTGGAAGGGATCTCGGAAGATCGAGTCCAGCCCCCCACCTGAAGGGCAGGAAGTCAGCTGGGGTCATAGGATCCCAGCAAGATCCAATTTACTCTTGAAGGTGTTCAATGTAGGTGTTTGGACCACCTCCAATGGCAGGCTATTCCAGACCTTGGGGGCTCGGAAAGTAAAGAAATGCTTCCTTATGTCCAGCCTGAAACGGTCTTGCAGTAGTTTTATAACCGTTCAACCTCATCATCCCTTGGGGTGCTCTGGTGAACAAAAGTTCCCCCAGATACTGGTGGTCACCCCTGATAAACTTATAGGTGGCCATCAGATCACCCCTGAGCCTGCGCTTTTCCAGGCTAAAGAGCCACATGGCGCTCAACTTGTCATCTGTTTTCCTGACCTCTGATCATGCGCATGGCTCTTCTCTGGACTCTCTCAAGCTTCTCCACATCCTTTTTGAATTGTGGAACCCAAAACCGGATGCAGTACTCCAGCTGCAGCCTCACCAAGGCCAAGTACAATGGGAGAATGATGTCATGGGATTCATTTGAGAAGCATCTATAGATGCAAGCCAGCGTTTTGGTCACTTTACAAGCTGCAGCATCGCATTGAAGGCTCATGTTCATCTTGTGGTCAATGATGACCCCCAAGTCTCTTTCTTGCATAGTG
>NW_005842068.1:1143233-1150408 GCF_000455745.1 Alligator sinensis | reverse complement strand
TTCAGCAGGGCTCCAATGTTGCCCTTGCTTTTCCTCCAGCTCCCCACATATCTGAAAAAGGACTTTTTATTGTGCTTGATGCTTGAAGCTACTTGGAGTTCAGTTGCAGCCTTGGCTTTCCTGGTTCACTCCCTGTAGGACCGGACCAGTGCAGAATATTCCTCCTTGGAAGTGAATCCCATCCTCCATCCTTTGTAGGCCTTTCTTTTTAGCCTCAGGAGGTCTGCTAGATCCCTGGAGTGCCAGGGGGGCTGCTGTGCCCTCTTGCTGCCTTTCCTCTGAGATGGAATAGAATTAGCTTGCGCATTGAGGATCGCTCCCTTGAGAAGCAACCACTGTTCCTGAACTCCCCTCCCCCTGGAGTCATTGTCCCTTAGTGCCTCACTGACAAGCCTCCTGAGCTTGTCAAAGTTGGCTTTCCTGAAGTCGAGGACTTCAGTGTTGCTGACTGACTTGCCAGCTTTATGGTGGATGGTGAAAGTGATCAGCTCATGGTCTCCGTAACCCATTGATCACTAGGTCACCAATTAGGTCATCCCCAGTAGCCAGTACCAGGTCAAGACGTGCTTTACCTCTTGTTGGCCCATAGAATTCTTGAGTCAGGTAGAGGTCATCCACACATGATAGGAAGCTTTGCGACCACTCAGATTTTGCTGAGTGATCTTCCCACGAGATGTCTGGGTAATTGAAGTCACCCATGACAGCCATGGTCCTGGAGCATGCAGCCTCACCCAGTTCCAGACTGAACTCTTGGTCAAGCTCTTGACTTTGGGTGGGAGATCTGTAGTAGATTCCCACCCTTGTTTCCCCTGTGCCGTGTTCCCCATGGATTTTAACCCAGAGGGTCTCCAGTTGTCCACCCTGGTCACCAACATCAGCTTGCAGGGATGCATAGCTTTCCTTAACTTAGAGAGCTACACGCCCGCCCCTTTTATCTACTCGATCCCTCCTGTACATGGTATAGCCACCTATACCCATGGTCCAGTCATGAGTGGAGTCCCGCCAGGTCTCCATTATCCCTATGGTGTCATAATTATTTGTGTTAAGTGGGAGGATGAGTTCCTCCTGCTTATTCCCCAAGCTCCTGGCATCTGTGTACAGGCAGGCAGGTGTCCACCTGTCCCCCAGCGGGCTTAGTTTAAAGCCCGATGAAGCAGGTCAGCCAATCTGACTGAGAAGAGCATCCTCCCCAGTGGAGAGATGTGAAGGCCATCCCTTCCCAGCAGCTCACTGCCTCTCTCGCCAAAGAGTGGGTTGTGGTCATGGAAGCCAAAGCTTTCCTGATGACACCAGCACCGCAGTCTTTGGTTAACTACCTGGATCCTCCTCTCCCTCCTCAGCCCATACCCTGAGACTGGGAGTATTGAAGGGAACACCACCTGTGCCCCCAGACCCTTTAGCCCTGCTCCCAAATCCCTGTAGCACCTCATGACCCGACTGGAAGTGCTCCGAGCTGTGTCATTTGGTGCCCACATGAATAAGGAGCATGGGATAGTTGTCTGTGACCTGGAGGAGCTTAGGGATCTTCTCCAGAATGTCTCAGATGCAAGCCCCTGGGAAGCAGCAGACTTCCCGGGCTAAGGGGTCAGGGCAGCAGATTACCCCCTAAGTCCCCCTCAGGATGGAGTCTCCCATGACAAACACTTTACATTTTGTCTTGGGGAGAGCGGGGGCGGTAGCTGCAGTTGGGCCTGTGTTGCCTGCGGGAGCTGGCAACTCAGCAGACTCTGCTGGGACTGCAAGAGGTTCATACCTGTTGCTAAGCTCCAGTGGGGCAGGGGCCTTGATGCAGTGGGCCTTAGGGCCCTTGACCACCTTGGTCCATCCCCCTGACTGGACAGAATGGGAGGTCCCGGAGTCCTTCCTTGTCCTCATTGGAGACCATGGTCTACCCTCCGGCTCCCAGGGGAGAAGGGCCTGGCAGTAGAAGTCCTGCTCACAGTCCCTGATGGCATGCATTCTCTGGACTGTGGCCTGGAGCTCCTCCAGCTGGGGCGCCAGAGACCCCAAAAGAAAACAGACCCCACAAGGGGAGGTTACCATGCTCCTGGGCCCCAGAGCCTGAAAAAGGGACAGGCAGCCTCCACAGCTGAGAGCCAGAGGCTCTGTCTGCATGGAGCCCAGAACCATGGGCTCCATCTGCATGGCGGTCTCTGAGGTGCCAGAGGCAGGGGCTGCAGACCCCAAGGGGACCCTCGGGGTGTGGCATGTGCCATCCACATCATGCCACTGGTGGGCTGGCTACAGCTGGGACTGTCTACCCTGGGGGGCTCACAGGCAGGGCCTTGGGCCCTCTTGCGCATCCTCCAGCGTGAACTCCATGCTAACTCATGCGCCGGCAAGCACCTGTTTGCGCAGCTTGTTCATGTGGCTCCAGTCACGTGGCTCCCTGTGGGGCTAGGCGAAGTAGGGTCCTGGGCAGGGCGAGACCCGGCCCGGCTCCACTCAGCTGCATCCTCCCACTCTGTAAAGGTTAACCCCTTCTCACCACGGGCCCCACTTACTTCCAGCTGTGTTGGGGGTTGGTGGGGGGTTCCACAGCTGCTAGGGGATCTCTGGGGGGCTTCGGGGGAGTGGGGGCACAGCAGGCTTTCACCCGTGTGTCTCTTGCCACTCCAGAGACTAACTGAGGCTTTTTTGCTGTTGGCAGGCCTTGTTAAATAAGCATTACTTTCTAGCATGACCGGGCACTTTTAAAGTGCTCTGCAGCCAGGCACTTCTATCAGGGCATGGCTATAGAGCACTTTCAAGGGACTGATTACACAACAAATATCATTCTGTCAGTGCCCTGAAGTTTTCCTACTATTTTCTTAAATTGCATGAATGGAACATGGGTTTATATGTATTTCTGCTTCTACAGTTCTGGGTCCTGAAAAAAGATAAATGATGCACTGAAACAGAGTTTAAAATATAGACTCAAAGATGTGGGAACTCTGATTTGAAACACATAGTTGCTCTTGCAATTCTAAAGCCAGCTTTGCTGTCAGGGACAATAGTTCCATGAAAAGAATGACACCCTGTGGAAAACAACCTTTAATCAGGGACATTTGGTTCTCCTTGGCTGTTATGCTGCTGGAAGTGAAAACACATTTTCTTTCATGACCTGCCTGCAATTTGCACAAGCTCCTAAGCACATTTCAGCAATGGGAGACCTCATAGGTTCAAGGGAGAATCTTCAATGCCAAAATAATGAGTGCAGATTGTCAGGCTTGATCAGTGCCAGCTGGCAGTGCAACGTTACAGTTCTATTGGCTCAGAATTTGTGCTTCCCTTTGCTGGAAGGCTTACTGGTTGTTGCATTCAAGGTTCTCATTTGAAAAAAAAACACCTTGGTAGAAAGACCTGTTGCAATGACAGCCTGTTCTGGTGTTCTGCTTGCTTTTTTTCAAATGATTGGGTTAAATATCCTCAGACAGAAAATTACATGCATTCTCCCCACCACACACAAACCAAGTTCTTGAGATATTCTGAACTTATTGCTGTACACATCTGTGTGTTATGCATAGGGATGGAAGATGTCTTATCAGGAAGCATAGAGCAGTTTGTTGAACAATAGCACATAATGCTTTATTTTTGACATTATGTCAATGTATTCATGGATTAAGTTCATTCCAAGTTGATGCATTGCCTAGTATTACCTAGAAAATTACTGACAAACCTATAGTATATTACATTAATGCATTAGCTTTGTGAACCTCTGTCATTGAAATCAAACATTTTGGATTCCAAGATTATTATTTTTTCTGAAAATCCAGACAACCATATAAAAGATGTTGGTTGTCAATAATTGAAAATAGTAGCGGTGTGTGGGCTTTTGGTGGCGATGTTATTTTGTTTGTTTTCTTTGCATCCTAGAGAAACCACTAGAATACTGTGTGTTTTAAAAGTCAGGAAGTTATAAACAATTAGAAAGATGGCTGTCCTGAATAAGCTGTAGCAGCTTTTATCTCCATGCTTGTTTTAGAATGAACATTGTTTACTCTAGAATTATAAATCCTTTTCACTCTCTTCTATAGATGGAACCTAGGTCATTAGGGAATCACATTTTTTAATTGTGTTCTTTATTTTTCTGAAGAAACCTCCACTTTTACATGTTCATTTAAAAGTTTGTGTATTTTTTTAAAGGAAATTGTAAGGGTTTTATACAAATCTATGCTACCTTTGGATCTTATGTTCCCTAATTTAAAAGATATACATATTTCTAATAGCACTAATTTCACCATTCTTATCTTTATATACATATTGAGAGAATTACTTGAAATAAAACAGCTGCAGGCAAATGATATTCACCATAAATTGCTGTAACTAAGTGAAGACTCAAACATAAAACTTAAACTAAACAAATTTTAAAGATATATTGCTCAGTACTGTCACCCTTCCAATGAAAACATTCCATAAATAAGAGAAGAAAAGGATGTTGCTTCTCAAGTCAATTTTCAAGAAACCCAGAGAAGAAAACACAAAATGAATCATGCACCTACTTCATCTTGTTAATGAAATACATTTGTAATGAAAACAAATATTCCCAGGGAATGAACACATTACACTATTATATTTTTATTTTAAAATGAGATTTTTAAATATCTTTCTAATTTAAGAATGCAATTATTGAGACACACCAAAACTGTAGAATTCATCCTTTATGAGAGTGGAGAAATAGGATTTTCGTCACCCGGGCTGGTAATCCGGGTGTTTTTTCAAGCACTATTTTATTTTCAAAATAAATGCCATTTGGTTTGTTTCCGTACATCATTTGCTGTTGGCATTCACATAGCAATAAATAGACTTGCATCAGTGTTGTTTGCAGGATATATTGTGACAGACAACATTAGACACTGTGACAACATGATTTTCAGATGCCTCTGTTTGACAGAGTATCAAGGTGATGCATTGCAGTGTTTGAAAGTAGAACAGCTTTGCAAGGAGAAGGGGAAACAGCTTCGGTCCTCAGTAGTAGCCCAACATAATGCAAGCACAAAGTGAATTCTTCCCAAACCCTTGTAGCCTTGGGCCCTACACAATTCTATAGGCTATATGCCATTAAAGCAATATATAGAAACAAGAGTAGAGGCAGAATCCCTCTCCTTCTGTTATCTGCTCTATGAAAATATTTGACAAACCTGGTGCTGGCACAGATCAGGAAAATAAATATAAACGTGACTAAATTATCTTGGCACACCTTATGTTTTCAATCCACATTTTACTAAATTATTATTTTTGTGAACAATTAAAATATATAGAAGTAGACAATTAGTTAAACAAGCAAAGTATTTTTCCAGGGCTGCAATTAGCACATTCTATTTCCAATATGCTGGGATAAGAACCATCTTTTCATAGTGTAACATGGGTGGTGGCCCAATAGTTGCCACCCCTGCCCAATATCAGGGATGGGGTGGTGAGTGGGGGCAGGGCTTCCGGCCAGCACCATTTACTTTCCAGTCTGCCCCTGCTCCCCACAGAGCAGCCCGTGGTCCCAAGAAGGTTTAACACTTAAATGATTCAACTATTTACACTTTATTTACAAAACAAGAATAATAGGAAAGTTGGGGCACCAACTCTCTGCCCCAAGCCCTGGCCGTGGCTCCCTCTCTGCTTCAGGGCTGGAGGCAAGGCTGACTGCCGCTGCCGCCTTCTCCCAGGGCCTTTGAGGCTCTTCAGAGGGGTTTCTCTGTCCCTCTGCTGGGTCAGCTCACCCCAGCTCTTCTGAGGCCTCCTGCGTGGTTCCTTGGAGTCACTATCAGCAACCCCCATGCCAGTTCAGCTGCTGCTTTCATCTCCTTTGGTAGTCCCTCCCTGGCTTGCAAACCGGCCAACCAGGGCTCAGGGTGGCTGGCCCCCAACCCCCGCCATCCCCCTTTCATGCAAATGAGGGGACTGAAAACCTTTTCTTTTGATTGGATTCTCCTTTTCCACAGGGCAGGGCTCCCCTGATCCAACCTTGGGGTTGCTCAGAGTTCACCGGCACTGTTTCTAGCCCAGGGTAAGTATCTCAAGCCAATCTGGTGAGCCCACATTGGCAGTCTGTTACAATAACAATAATCAACAATGGCTCTTTTTTTCCCCCTTGAAGCTAGTCCCATTAGTCCTAGCAATGTCATTTTGTATAAGCAAGTGGCCTGCATTCTATTTTTCTGACAACACATTCCTTTCGTTTTGCTGGAGGAACTGATTATAATTAATAGGTGAGAAAAGTGATTCCTGTAAATATTATACATCTAATTAATTCAATTTTCCACTGCTACTTATTTTAATAATTCAGTGGTCACTGGGCCAATGAAATGCATACTAATTTTATACCTACAATTCCCTTTAAATGATGAAGAATGTCTTAACCTTTGAGTTTATAAAGCCAATCTGAAGTGAGCCATAGCAACATCAAAATCAAATCCAGTTCTTTAACAACCAGGATGTTAGGCTGTCATTAAATCCTGCATCCATCCTCCACACACTGAACAACACACAAAAGAATGAATACAATATGAAGCTACAGGGGCACACAAACCACAGTCGCTGAATTATGGAAGACAAAAAATAGAGACCTGTTGGGCAGGCCTGTTGCTCCCAACAGTATCCGTCTAGTGCTTTGGCCAGTAAATGACACGGGTGATAATACATCTCCCTTGTGAATGCACTCTACAATCCTATAAATCTCACTGTGGGAAGTTATCCTTATAGTTAGTTTAAAATAGAAACAACATGGATGCAAACTTTTTAGCTTGCTAAGTTGTTTGTCTTGGGGCTTACAGCTTGGTATGTATTCCAGAAAGTATTTATTTGTATTGATCTGGGCTCCTAGGTAAGAAATCAGGCACAGGACTGAATTTGATCAACAAATTCAACAGAGGGCTACTCAAGCAAACAGAGGCAAACAGTATTTGTAAAAGAACTACGCAAACCTGAGGAAATAAAGCTACGCTGGTCAGCATCTGTCTGTTTTAGACACCTTGCTGGTTTCTATTTGCACAGTATCTCAATGCTTCATAGTCATCCATAGAGTAGCATAACGAATGGTGGGCAACTGGGGTACCAGCCCGGGGGTTTCACTTAAAGAGGGCATAAGAATGGCAGCTGCCTCCCCAAGCCAGCTTATGCCACTGCAGCTTTTGTTGCTGCCATCCAGATGGAAGGCTGCCTGTTATGCCTCAACATCCATGCATGTAACTTTGCAGCATCTC
>NW_005842068.1:1141552-1143202 GCF_000455745.1 Alligator sinensis | reverse complement strand
GTAGGGAAATATTATTACTTCCTCATTTTATCATTGAGCAACATAAACAGACACACTTGTCCCAGGTCATAGAGGAAGTCTGTGACAGAGATGTAAAAAATCAGATACTGTTTTTGTCTTAAACTGACTAGTTCTTATGGAAAGTGCTAGATGGTCAGCTCCAGAAACTGAAGCTGAGGACCCACAGCTTTAAATTGGATATAAGATAACTGAATCTTTACACTTATTCAGGTCTGACTTTTCTGTCTGGTGTGTCACAGTGTGTGTCATGTTATATATTGCATTGTGAAGTGTACACTGATTTCCTAGACAGTGAAATCATCAACTTTTTTCCATGCAGATATTTTTTTAAGTTTCCTCAAACTGGGTGACTACATATCTATTGGTCCATGTCTCTTTGCAAGTATAGTTACAATGAGTCATGGAGTAGAAAAAAGAATCCTTTGCAAAATCACCACTGAAAACAACCAAGTTGGTACATTTCTTACAAAAGATGAATCCTGGGTTTTAACTAGAAAAGTGGGAGCCTGTCACAGGCCAGCTGGGCACTGTGAGTATATTAATTTAGTTGCAGGCTGATTAAGTACTGCAACTGTATTCGTTAGCTACTGGGCTTTTTGGTCTGGGATCGAGGAGGTAATATTGGGAGGAAAGTAATGACAAGTTTCACTTAAAAAAGAATGAATTTTACTTATAGCAATAAAAGATATAATTTGCACATATGACTGTTAATAAAAAAGTTAAGTTAATAAATAGATAACATAACAATACAAGTTAAAACTGATAGTGATCATAAAAACAAATAGACAAATTAACCAAGATTTTTTACTTGGTAAGCATCTTATTGATAGTTCTTCAGTCTGGTACATGTCAAGTTGATTCAGTGAAGTTAGGCATCCCCTATCCATGCTGTCAGAGGGAGAACCGGGGGAAGATCCCTTAGTTAGGATCTGGTCTTCGCTTACACAGGGAGTAAGAGAGATCTAGGGGAACGGGACAGCAATGACCCTTCTGTTCTGTACTTCCTGCAGGTCACTGATTGCAGAGTCATCAGACATAGGAAGCTGGCAGGTATGCCCAGAGCTGATTGAGGAGTCCCCTGACTCAGGAGGGTTACTGGGCTTGCACCAGATATAAATCTAAGCCCTAAGCTGAGCTGGCAGGGGGGGAGGGGGGGGCTGGAGAATGCAGAAGGTACATCACCTTGGCTAGAGTGCTGCAGTTCCTGAATGTTTGTAAGTATAGTACTCCCTGCAGCAGTCTAGAGATTTGGGAAGAAACTAAGGGGTGGAGGATGTTCCTGGGGACCTATGAGGGGTTCAGAGCCAAGAGAAGAACTGAGCATCTGGTACCTAGTGGGTGGTCCAGGAGCCCAGTGACACAAGGGATTGAGTATGGGATCCCTGAAAGGGCATGTGACATCAGTGGTAGGCCAAGGAGACCATAACCCAGAAGGGGCAAGAATTGACAGAACAGGATAGCCTAGGAGCTGGTCCTGGGTAGGATCAAAAACTGCACCCTACTGGGGTTTGGGATCACAGTGATGTGGCTGCTTGTGGCAGGGTAATTAAAGTGCCACTGGTGACAAGCGCCAGGGAAAGGTGGGTATGGGGTACCTAAAAACTCCATCCCCCCTATCTTTTGGGTCAC
>NW_005842068.1:1139593-1141521 GCF_000455745.1 Alligator sinensis | reverse complement strand
GGAAAGGTTAGGGGAGCACACCCCAATAAAAAAAGCATGGGAAGGAAGTTGCTAGTGGGACCAAAAGGGTTCAAGTGCCCAGAGAGGAGCTAAGAGAGTGGGACCAAGATGGCCTAGAGTCTAGCAGGTCTGGGGAAACACATGAAGAGGGTCCAAAGGTGCCTAGAAGGACCAAGAAAGAGTGGGACCAGAGAAAGTCCAAGGCCCAGAGAGGAACTGTGGAGACAGTGGGACCAGAAAGGTCTGGGAGCCCAGAGAGGGGCAAGGTAAGAGACCAGAGGGGTCTGAGAGCCCAGGGAGGATCTGAGTGTGTAGGGAGAGAACATCAATGAGTGATGACATATGCAAGGCATGGGGTGTGGTGTAGGGATGGATTGGAGCCACACAGTTAGCCTATAAAGGCACTGACCACAGACACCTGGTGGTCATTATAGAAAAGCTAGGGCAGCCTCCTGTATTTAAACAACAATTCACATCAAGGTGTGGTAGGTGAAAGTGGGGCTGACTGCCCCAGAGAGCAGGGTAGAAAAAAGGGACTGCCAGGGGCATCACAGCCACCCTGGAGATGATTGTCTATGACATAGTTAAAACAAGTGCACTAATAAACCTTGTAATGCTAAGCCTGAGAAATAATGTATGCAATATATATAGGAAAAATAAGACACACTCAAAACAAGAACTGAGTTGTTCTCTAGGAAGGTTACATCTGGAAACTGATAAAACAACTCAAACCTGCAAAGCAGCTGTCTCTCAGAATACATATTGCATTAAGGAGAAAAGAAACCTATAAGAAGCTATTCTGGAATAGAGACACTCCCACAAAATACATCAGTCAGTAGCAGCCTGGTTAACACGTACATCTATCTTCATGCCTGTAGCTCTAGCTTTATTAACTCTGGCTATGGTGGAAGGTTTAACAGAAAATGAGGAGGAAATAAACACACAGGTTGCAGACAGAAGTGACAATTTTCACTTGATTTGGCCACAAAAAGCAGTTTATAACTGTGACCAAACAAGTGTATGCTGCAAACAGATTAAACAATGGCAATTAGGTGAAAAGCTGACCTCTCACTGCATGAGGTATCAGATAAAGATGTTACAAAATGTAGCCTCTTTTGTAATTTGTGTGTGAGGAACTCCCAGCCTGTAGCTGTTTTTAGAATGGGAGGGGGGAAAGAGAGCAGAGGGAGTTCAGTCTGGGGGTGCTTCAGCTCTGCCTGAAGGGTGGGATGGGTGTATTGCATCCCCCTCACCCTTTGAGGTGGGGGGAGGGCTCCAATTCACCCTCCCCAGTCTTCAGCACCATCTGGGGAACCCCAAGAATGAGCTCCCTCCACTGCCATTTCCCTCCTCCCATTCTGAAAACAGCGAGCACTGGCAGAAAGCCTGGCCATTACTATGGGAAACTAGCTGCTGCTGGGAGCCTGCAACTAGATTCATCTGCCCCCTGCAACCAACAATGAACTTCTGTTTGGTTTGGGGTAATAATGTAACACAGAATGCTTTGCAAAAATCATTCCAAATTATAGCTGGGAGCTGCACTTGTGTCTGCACCCACAGGGCACATCCACACAAGTGTGCACGTGCATCTTGCCCCGCCCCAAACCCCTTTGAGGCAGGGCAACAGGCACATGCAGGAACAAAACAAATGTTCAGAGGTCTTAAAAAAAAAAAAAAAAAAAAAAAATCGATGTTTAAAAAAAAGCGGGGCAGGTAACTGGAGGCTGGGTCCTCCATGGAGATGCTCTGGCTGCCAGAGCATCTCTGTGGTTGGCCCCTTGCCCTGGTGCTGAAACACTCGGCTGGCCTGTCCTCATGTTTCAGCACCAGGGCTCAGGTGCCAGTAAGTAAGGGGTCAGGGGGCTGGAGGAGGAGGGGACTGTGGGGGGGGACCCCAATGGCCCTGTCCACTCCCCCAGGCCCCTGAC
>NW_005842068.1:1138779-1139499 GCF_000455745.1 Alligator sinensis | reverse complement strand
CCTGACCCCTGCCCTGGCTGGCCCCATCCCCCCAAGCCCTGTGCCCCCACCCCATAATTAAAAAAAATATAAAACAAAAAGAACCCCGGTACTTACCTGTAGCTTGCTGCTTCTGGCTGACTGGGGCCCTGCCCGCATTGTGCCAGGCAGGGTGACAGCCCCAATGGCCCCAGCCCAGGCCCTGCTGCCCTGGAAGCTCTGCCAGGAGGCCCTGGAGCCCCTGCCCCCCCTCCCCCACTTCTAAGGTAAGCAGAGCCTTTTTATTTTCCATTTTTTCTGGGTTTTTTCTGGGTTTTTGTTTTGGTTTTTTGTGTAAGTGCTGGCACCTGGGGTTGTGGGGGTAGCCATGGGGGCCTGGGGGTGCAAGTTGGGGGGTGGGGCAGCCATTGGGGGGGTTGAAGCAACTGGTGGGGCTGAGGCCAGGTAGAGCAGCAATTGGGGGCCTGGGGTGGGGCATGTGGGCTTTGCAAGGCGGGTGATAGCCCCTGTGGGGGCCATTTGTTCCTTGTTGGGGGTCCATACCCCTTGTGTGAGGGATGAACCCCCTGTTGGGGGGCCAGATCCCTTGTGAGAGGGCCAAAACCACTGTTGGGAGGGCCATCGCCCTGTGGGAGTGCAGCAAAACTCAGGAACCAGCAGCGGGAAGGAGAGGATCCAGGCACACGTGTGTCCCGCCTGCACGTGTGCCCCCTTACTAACTCACTGACTGGAGGCAGGAAC
>NW_005842068.1:1138169-1138666 GCF_000455745.1 Alligator sinensis | reverse complement strand
TATAGCTGAGCCGGTAGGGAGCCGCGCTCCCGAGCCGCGCAGCACAAACAGAGCGCGCCGGCGTTTGCACAGGCATTCACGCCGGCAGGCGAGCAGGAAAGGCCAAGAGAGAGATTCCTGTATGGGTAGGGCGTAGACACCACACAGATCTAACAAACAGCAGTGTATAGAATGGTGTCGACAAGGAGTGCTGCTAGGGCCTCTGCCCAGGGGGCCACGCCTACCCGGGGCTGGTCTGAGGCCTCCTCCCAGACTGAGCCCATGGGGGAGCCGATGTCCCCCTGCCTCCTGGCCTGCGGGGGATCCCCAGCAGGGCCAGGGGGGCAGAGATTGGGGGCCCCCACACCTGTCTGGCAGGTGCCCGTCTTAGGGCTCTGGAGGCGCAGGTGAGGGAGCTCCAGGAGGAGGTTAGCAGGCTGAGGGGTATCAGGGAGGTGGAGGATGAAATTGACAGTTATTTCCTTTCCCTGCAGGACCAGGCACACAAGGAAGAAGCA
>NW_005842068.1:1137493-1138159 GCF_000455745.1 Alligator sinensis | reverse complement strand
GAGACGGTCGCATCCAGGACTGGAGCTGCTCGCAGCGAACAGGTACCAGTTCCTCCAGTCCGACTAGAGAATAGGTACGAGGCCCTGGCATCCCTGCAGGAGATGGAAGGAGAGGAGGAAACCTCTGGGCAGGAAGCAACACCACATTCTCCACACTCCAAACAGGTCAAGAGATCCAAGCGGACCCAGAGGAGGAGGCGTCGAGTGATTGTCATAGGAGACTCCATCCTGAGAGGTACAGAAGGGCCCGTCTGTCGCCAGGACCCCTCAACACGAGAGGTCTACTGCCTGCCTGGAGCAAAGATTCGGGACGTGACAGAAGTAATCCAGGCCATGATTCAGCCCACCGATTACTACCCCATGGTCCTAAGTCCATGTGGGTACTAATGATGCAGCCAGGAGAAGCCCCAATCACCTGATAATGGACTACAATGCTCTGGGCGGCGTGCTGAGGGAAAACGGTACAAAGGTGGTATTCTCTTCTGTCCTACCAGTGAGCGGACACGGAAGACGGCATGAGAACTGCATTACAGAGACCAACTGGCGGGTTCGGCAATGGTGTCTCGAGGCAGGCTTCAACTTCCTGGACAATGGCCCGCACATCACGACGAGGGACATGCTCAGTTGGGATGGGCTTCACCTGTCCCCCAAAGGTAAGCGTGTGGT
>NW_005842068.1:1129818-1134093 GCF_000455745.1 Alligator sinensis | reverse complement strand
AAATGGGGCCAGGAGGACATGCTTTGACAGTTCAAAGCAGGCCACCACACCCAGAACATCTTCCAGGTGATAGCTGCCCAGATGGCCAGGCAGGAGGCACAGATGGCAGTAGTGCTGCACAAAGGCCAGCTCTGCAACTGCAGTGCACTGGCAGCTGGCCCAGTGGGGCAGATGCCTCTACTGGCTATGCAGTCCCCATCCGAGTCTGGCAGGTGCACAGCAGATCACAGCCAGACTGCTGCAGTCAGTAGAGGGTGCAGGGAACTCTCAGGGCTGCTTCAGCAGTCCAGCTGGCACAAGGGGTAGTGTCCCCAGGTACCAATTGGCTGGGGCCCCGGGGGCCAGGACAGGGCAGCTTTTTATACCACTGGGGACAGCACAGGTGCTGGCCCTGGGCTCTAGCTCCCCTTGGCTGAAGATCCAGGAGGAGCCAGACAGCGTTATTTTGCCCCAAGTGTCACAATTTGCTCCACAACCAAGTGCATGTGCACTGAAACAAAAATCCCCAGCTCAAATTTACACCACTTCTATTTGAGCTGCTGCAAGCGCACGTGTTTGCATGTGTGGATGCACCCACCAAAGCCTACTGTAACCAAATTAAACAAGCTAAAGCCCTCCTTCTATTGCAAACAGGGGCTGTCTTGGTCACACTATACTTTCAGGACAAATCGTTTGCTTTGAAACAATTTGCACATACTCAAATGAAAAATCCTCAGTCTCATAATGTAGTAGAGGGATATATCTATATATATATCTATATATATATATATCTATCATTACAACTTAAAATATTTTTGTTCTGCTGGATGGTGCAAAATAGCTGCTGCCACTTTGCCAAACAAAGTCCCCTCTGTGACTGAAACAGTAGGAGTAAAATCTCTGAACTGGCACTATGAAAGAATTAGTAAGATGTAACCTATTATTTACTCTTTCTCTACACCACAATATTTGGAAGCAAAAATTATTTAGTGTTTGCAAGCTTCCCATTCCACACTAGATTGAGAGGGGAATCCAGCTACTTAACTTGTCCTACACTGATCTACAGTCCTATTAAACATCAATCAAGTACACTGTTCTCTCCCTCATTTTGATTAGCCGTCATGCTGTAGACTAAGGATCTTCAGTATGTGTGAAATTTAGAGTCTTTTTTACTACCCAGTATCCAGAGTTGGAACAAGTTACTCTGACTCATGACTACATCAAGATGCAATGGCAGCACTGTGTCACTCTACCAATGATTACTAGGATGTTCAGTACAAGTTAGCATAATTATTTCTTCACTTTTCCAAAGCTCTACATTCATTCACATAATTAAAAAATATTTTAAGAACTTGTTATAAAACAGATGAGGCATAATGGAAAATATGAGACAATGGTCACCATAAAAACAAGTGAGACAATTGAGAAATACTAAGCAAATAAAAAGATAGAAAAGAAAGGTACTGGGAATGAGACCAGCAGATACCTTAGTTAGAGTCATAAACAAAAGGCAAAAGAATTATATACACTTTAGAATTCACGTCTTTTATGCAATTAAACATGGTTTTTAGGAGTAGGATTATCATTAATTTTGAGGGCATCTTTCCAAATGGTGATGCTATGCTTTGTCTAGTGACACTTCATGCCCCATAGTTTTCTCTCTCTCTCTCTCACTCACACCCCTTTCTAATTCTCTCTTCCTTTACTCTTCTGCCTTATAAATAGGATGAGATGGACAAGGCTCTCTACCAGGCCCCAGAGCCTGCTTTATGACACATTTCCTCAGAGGCTGGGTCTACTGGAGCAAATATGGCAGCCTGAAAGCTGCATTGTGCAAAGGCAGTTTCTCCATTTCAGAGACCGAGCATGTGGTCTGCTTCACTGCTTCCCAGAAGTCCATGGAATATGGCAGCAGGCAGAAATGCAGGATTTCTGGTTCAAGATGAATTTCAGGTCTGAATCAGACTGCAATCAACTCCTTCAAATTTGTTCTGAACCAGAAAGTCTGGGGAAAAATCTAAACAAAACAGTCAACCAAAACCTCCAATTCATTTCAGAAACAACAAAACAAGGTCTTCCCCTAATTAAATGCATTTCTTAGGCCCCCGTTATTGCTGAGAGAATTGATTGTTTTGATAGTTCGATGACTGGCTTCCTGAGAATACCAAGGTCTTTCCCTTGAGATAACCTTGCCAGAATTTGGAAACCTTGGGGTTGCCAGAAGGAACTAACCTGGAACTGTAGGCTGTGGAAAGTAGGAGGGAGCCAGAAAACATGCAGATCCCTAGTTATAACCAAGGCCTCAGAGCCTCTAGACACCCTGCTGAGGAGCTGAAAACTGAGTTCCCATTAGAGATAGGACTCCCAAGGCTTTCAGACTTTTGGGAAATGAGCCTGAAACCCTGTTATCTCCCTAGAACTCTATTGATTTCAGTATCCATAGTTCTCTGAATCCCCACCATGAAGTCCCAATGCTTTCAGGCTGCATGGCTCTAGGACAGCCAGGGACTTGACCAAGGTGGAATTACACACAAGCACTTAAGTCAGTAGTTCTCAGCTTTTTTTTTAGACCCAAGGCAGCTCTCCATAACTTTTGAGAATTGATTAGCACCCCATAAAGAACACAAATGTATTTATTACAGTGTTTATTTCTTTGCAGAAGGCCCAGGAAGGGAGACTAGGAGCCTGGGTCTGCCCTTTTCTGCTTATCTCCTTATACCTGCTGTAGCATCCCCCAAAGAATCTCATAACACCCTGCTTAAGAGGCTGAGTCTATTTATGTACCTATCGAGTAGAACAGAATCTTACTCTCAGTTGCTCCAAATGAATAATTTCTGAGCATGCTCAGATACTTAGTGTAGCTACATAGGGAAGGTTTCCAGTTGTATATGTAGATGCTTCATGAGCTCTGTGGTTGTTGGCACAGGGCCATTTTAAATTGACCTTTGGGACTAGGGACCTAAACATTTGGATCCATAAGAAAATACTTGGAATATGAACCTTTGTATGCAGTGAACAAGATCTTCAGAAACAAGACCAAATGAAAGCAAGTGATGACTGATATAGAGGCTGTCAGGTGCTCAATACTTCTGAAAAAATAAATCAAGCTGCTTTTTTAGGTGTCAAAATATAACCCAATTTTTGACAATGCTGTCATTTACCTATTAATCCAGCAGGACTTTGGATCATTTCCAGATAAGTACTCTAAATCGGTGGTTTTCAACCTGTGGTCCACAACCTCTGGGGGTCCAGAGACTATATTTTAAGGGGGCCTGCAAAAGATGACTATGATTAATCAAAAGTATGTGCATACCCACACTTACAATTCAAACTCCATCTCAAGACAAACAAGTGTTACAGAAGCAGTAGATTTTTGCACTGAAATTTCAGAGCCAGAGGCTAAAAAATTTGACAGATGGCAGAAGTGGGTAAGTTCTCTGCTTTTCTGTGCATCTCATAGCTCAAGTTGACAGCTGAGCTACTCTTAAAATGAGGGTCAAGCAGAATGGACAGTATATTTTCACTCATGTTAGCATCCTCTGGCATCACTTAGCATTACCTGCTTTATCAATCATTGCTCCACTTACTACTACAGCTATTACCTTGACTCTCCCATTCCCATTACTGAAACTGCTGCTCAGGTATACCATATTCTTTTGCAAAACCGGATTTGAGTTATCAACTAAGAAGGTTCTGTCTGTCACCACAAGTACCATAGATATGCGTTGTTAAATAATAATATATTCTAATATAATAAAAAGCTTAGTCTGTCTGTCTGTAATGCTTTTGACCAATTCTGCATGCATGGATTGACTGCCCAGGCTGGAGGCAGTCAAATGGGAGCCCCTCCATTGGTGCTGCCTCTTCCTGCAGCCTCAGGTGCGGTGGCTTCCTCTGCCCCACCTCTACACATGGCAAAAAATTGGCACAAGCACTTTACAATCAAAAGGGCCAGCTGAGGAAAGGTGGGAACCCCCTACATCAGCCCTGCCTCCTCCTGCAGGCCCCAGTGTGGCAGCTCCCTCTGCCTCACCACCACAGAGGGGAAAAAAAAAATTGGGTAAAGCGCACTTTACAGGCGGCAGGCCCAGATGGGAAAATGCAGGAGCCCCTTCATCACAGCAGGGTAGGATCTGGAAGGAGGGTAGGGAGGAGGGGGAAATGGGGTCAGACTGGAACCAGGAAGGGGGAGGCAGGGTTGGATCTCAACCAGGGGGAAGAGGAAAAGTGGGGTCAGACTCAAACCCAGGGGAGGGAGGAGTGGACTGGAGTTGGACCTGAAGTGGGGGGAAGAGC
>NW_005842068.1:1124018-1129803 GCF_000455745.1 Alligator sinensis | reverse complement strand
GGCCCAAAGGGGGAGTTGGGGGGGCATAGTGCTACACATGGGGCTCCAGTCCCACCAGCCCCCCTTTCCCTGTCATTTTTGATGAGCAATTGCTAGTATATTTATAATAAATAAATAAATAAATAAACAAACAAACAAACAAACAACAGTGCACATCTAATATATATATAAATAAAAGCACTTCCACTATTTTGAGGACTTGATTACAGAATACATTTTATTACGTGGTTAAAGACTGTTTCAGGTGGGAGAGAGGGAAATGAGGTGGTCTTTGGAAATGACTGAACTGCTACTATTTTGGGACAGTCTTCTGCCCTTGAAACCAAGTACTTCACACTCCATAATGATAGTGACAATAATGCATTGATGTAGTTGAAATAATAGGAAATCCATTTTCAGAATTTCAAATTTTCTTTTCATTTCAAATGCACACATTTTTTTTTATATATTTTTTATTTTGTTACATTTTTTACCTTTTTTCTTCCTCTAGCTAATTATAGATCAATTTTTAAGGGATTGTGAACCAAAAACAACAGTAGAAAGAGAGAAAAAAAATACAAACATCCAAGAAAAAAGTGTGTTTTTAATTTAATTCCAAAATTCAGAACCAAGATTTCTTCCATTTTTTTAAAAAGGGTAGGTGTTAATCCTTCCTCATTAACTCATTATCCTACATATCTACTGTGGTATACAATCAATCATGTTTCACTTAGGGACCAGCTCAATACACAGTAGTTAATAAGCAAGGATTAACACCTATGAAACTACAGACTAAGGAAAGGAAAGAATCAATACAGAGCCAGGAACTTCTGCCCCAAGACAGACAGTCAGTTGCACAAGCACCCATGTCATGAGTTTTGCCTGTCAGCAGCCAGAGGTGCAGGGCCCCAGAACCCAGAAGCCCCTGCACCTATCTCCTCGACAGCTGGCAGACACAGTCGCACAAGCACGCACGTCACAAGTTTTGCCTGTTAGGAGCAGAGGTGCAGGGCCCCAGAACCCCTGCAACTATCTCCTTGAAACTTGGCATGCTTTGTGGCCTCCACAGGGGCTAGCATGACAGGAGCTTTGACCCTGCTGTGGCTTAACATGTACACCTGACATGAGTTTTGCTTTCAAAACTTTGGGGTGCAGTTTCCCCAAGCCACCTGCATCTCTGTCCTTGAAACTTGGCCGGCTTCATGCCCTGAGAAGGGGCTACCATTTCAGTAAGAGTCATCCAAATCAAGCCATAAATGACAATGTTATAGGCTGTTTTGTCCTTCCCCATTATATCCTATGGGTGAAACGTCAAAACAGTTTCACCGTTTCTATGGAACGTAACAGCTGTTTTGAATCAAAACAAAATTTGAAACAAAATGCTGTTCCATCGAAATGTAATGCTGCCGTTTTTCAAAGCCCTAATCTGTATACCATAGGCCCATAAATAAGACATACAGCTTGTTTCTGTAAGACAGAAATGGGGGGGATATTTTTCCTTGAAAAGAAGTAATTTAATGTAATGCACTATTAAATGTATAGAACTACCATATTTATTCAATTTTAAGACAAGGTTCCCCCACTCCCCCATTTAACAGGGGAGGGCAGGGAAAGCCCTTGTCTTAGAATTGCATATGAGGGCAGTGGGGAAGGGCCAGGATGCTGCTATAGCTCACATTCCAGCTGCTACCTGGGGTAGGGTCCATGGCTGCAGCTACTGCCTGCTTCCCCTGTCCCACTGTCTTTGTACCCTGCCATCCCTTTTCCACATTCCTACAGCTGTTTCTGCCCATCTTCTCTCCTCCCCTCCCTATGGTCTCTGGTCCTCCACCTGCCCCTCTGCTTCCCTGCCTTTACCCTTGCTCCATGCTGGCAGGCTTCCTGCAGGCTGCAGCCTAGGACACTGAGCACAGCCCTAGCCTGGTACTGCAGGAATGACACAGCCGCTATGGGGCCAGGATTGTGGCTGTACTCAGTGCCCCAGGCTAAAATGGTGACAGAACCTGCCAGCAAGGAGTAGAGGCTGGAGGAGAGAGAAAGCAGAGGTGAGGAGAGAGTGGGGGGGCTATCTGCTTGACTTCTCCATACCCCTGCCTCCTTATTTCATGGAATTTATAATACATCTATACATTTTCTATGTACAGAATCTGATTATTGGGAAGGGGTCTCAAATTCTGTGTCATCTTTGATTCAAGTAAATATGGTATTTTGTTGCACTCATGATTGCACTTGTTTTCATACACTACAGGACTTAGTCAGCAAACATGGGATAGCCTAGGTAAGCAACCAGAAGATATAGGAGGCCTATATGAAGTAGTGTCATCAAGTCACCGATTGTTCAGACTTATTTAAGAGACAACCCCCATTTTCAATCCCTAATTTTCAGGGAACATAGTGCATACAGTATGTCAATAAATATGATGCATTAAAAAAAAATTAAAAAGGTCAGGATTTTCCCTGTGTGATTCCTAGCTTGATAAACTGGAGAGCTTCTGAAGACAAATACAAAATTGTGGCAATCAAATTTGTGTGCGTCACAGCCTAATATTTCTGTTAAGAATTATGGCTATCTTAGATTAGAAAGAAAGTATAGGATGGAGCTGTGTGAAGGCAAATTCTTATAAACAAGTTATCTATCCAAAAGTATATTCTTTAAGTACAGTCATACAGAATAAAATCAGAGCCAAGATAAGTTTCATAATTTTAGTCAATTCCTATAATAATGAAAAACAAATAACATGTGAAAAGAGAGAGGTAAGAAATTTGGGACAAATTCAAGATGCTAATTAGAGATTTCTTGGTTTCTGATAATGAGAATTTTCTGAAAACCCACAGTTTATCTGCGCACATTAAAAAACATGAGAAAGAAAAAATCCTTTCAAACAGCAGGGTCAACTGAGACATACCTATTAGAGAGAAACAAGGGAGAAATCCTATTTCACCTCTCAGACTGGATAAATAAATGCTATAGAGCTTTTAAATTCTGATAGGTTCAACCTAGAAAAAGACATCTTACACTTTAATGCTTTTTGACATGGAAGCAGAGTTACTTTTGACTTCTGATTGCATGTTTTATTCAAAACCTTTTCCTTCTGGTTCACGATGCTTCAACTAGTTATGTCAGTGCTAAAAAATGGCAGTTAGATTCCTTGCCCCATGTGTGCTGAAGGAAATAGGACTTTTTAAATGTCTCTAACCTAATTTTTCACAGCCAAAGACTGTATTTAAGAATGGGGACCCAATTGAACAAGGTACAATTTATACCATCCATCTCACAGAGGTCACCCTACCACACTCCTGTTACTACCAGAACTTCTGGCAACAGCATCCACCACAGTGAACCCATGAGAGTTCGTTCTCATCCCATTGGATCCATACAGCAGCTGGACCGACAGCTGCAACTGTACCAACCAGTGGCTGAAGGAACTATAGCAGCTAACAAAAGTCTATCTATATGGTATGTCTATATATCAGGTTCTGATGGCTGCTTGGTGGTGGTAGAATTTTTTTTTGCTCAGGGAAGTGGCATTACTTCTGGCAAAAAAAAAAGGGGGGGCATCTGCCAACACTTGGGAACTCTGGGGGTGGAGACTCACAATACTTTTATCAGAAAAACTTCAGTTTTTCCAGTAAAACTGTGGTTAAAGCCAGACCTATAGGCAGGGTGGAAAGGGAAACAACAGAAGAGAGGTTTACGGAGATCAGCAACTGGGCCAGGAATACAACCCAGGTATCCTGATTCCTAAACCAGATAGAAATTATATTTTCTTTAAATTGTGGTTTATTATTATTTGTAGTACAGTGGCACTTGCAGACCAGGGTCCCACTGTACTACGTATTGCACATATACAGAATAAGGAGATAGAAAAGTTCTGAAGGCTTATGAAGGGACTTTTTCCTACCTGGCTGCATTAAAACAAAGAGGGTGCATCTACACAAGATGCTTAAAGCATAGTAGCCTAACACGACTGTGCAGTAGCATGCCAGGCAGAAACCATGCTAATACGCTACTGCACAGTAAGTGTCACAAAAAAAAGTCTGCCAGCACTACTGGACAGTAACTGTAGTTGTTGCACTTCTAGTTGGTACTTCATTAAGCAAGAACTAAACTAAATGCAAAGTAACTACTGTGCATTAATAAATGTGTAGACGTACCCAGAGTCAATATGAATTCTGTATAAAGAATTCCAACAGGCAACTACACCTTAACTCAAACAAAGACCTACAAGAAACTACAGCTTTCAATGGTGGACTTTCGTTCAACAATCAAAGATGATCTCTGCTACTCAAGTAAACATTATTGGTGCCTTGGTTAGTTTGTGAAAGGGTAGATTTTGCTGAGTTTTTGCTTTCTTTCTTTCACTCTATGCACAAGTTGATATGTATGAATACTGGGATTTGCCTTCAAAAGAACGAGACTGGGCATTGAAAAGAATCTTTCTTAGACATCTCCAATATGTAGGTGTAAAGCCCAACTGAGAACTCCACAAATGTTAACAACCCTGCCTTTCTGATGGTCTCGATGCTCCAATATTCAAACTATTCTTTTTTCTGCAATTAGGCTGTCTCTTCGCCACTCCTGGTAATGTCTCTGCTATTTCACATCCCTGCAGACTTTCTAGCTCTTGCTAAAAACCATAACTCATGTGTGGTAATATTAACTCAACTGTAGAAATGACTGACAGTGAAGTATTGATGGCACTGTTAAGAAATTATGAAGGCTAGATTTTGTTTTGTGAATCTAAGCTAGAGATTTACATTGAACTATAATGGCACCAGGAGTAATAACACTATAGCTTTTGACTATTTTTTTTTGCCTAGTTTGCTGTGTTTTTTAAAGTTAAAATATTATCTAACAAATTAGCACACATGCAAATAGTTATATTTGTTTTTCCTTTGATCTTAAACTGAAAAAAAAATAGTGCAAAACACCACAAGCATATTAGTAACACTTCTAGTTTCTCTTTAACTGAAGAAAAACATGTTATGTTATGTGGGATGCTCCCCAGTCTGTGCCTCCCTTTCAAAATCCTAAATGCACCCATGGTAGGAACTGAGAACTTTAAAATCAATTAAATTGCTTTAGTATAAAATCTTCATACAGAAATCAGATTCCTTGTCAAGTCAATCGGTGACAGGTGATAGAAATGTAGGCAATTACTGCTAAGTGACTGCAGTAAAGAAGCCTGTGATGTATCTCAGTAAACCAATGGGTTGAAACTATTTGTCTACTATCAACTGTCTTTATTGTGTTAATGTATTCAACCAAGGAAAAATGGAGTTAGTCATGGCCCAGGATATATATTTTGATTCCTCCTTAACCTAAGCATTGGAATATGGGAATTGCCATAGTGGGCCAGACTTTGAGTTGATCTAATCCAACATCCTGTATCAAATACCATTCAGAAGCAGATACTTCAAAAGAGGGTGGGAGAGAAAAAACCCATTAGGCAGGTATAGGATAAGCTGATCCCATGAAAACACTTAGATACTTAAAAGTCAGACAATAGGTTAAGACCTGAACACAATGCTGTTTTATAACCCATCCAATATGCTCTTTAAATAATTATTTATTATAATTCTAGATAATTTTGTTAGTCCTCTAATTATACAGTCCCTCTTTGAATCATGCTGAAACATTTGCCTTGGTGTCTATGCATAGTAGTTAAGTCACTTTCTTTACTGTAAGACATTCTTTCATGTTTCATAGCCTTGTGGAACGAGGATGATAACTAGTGGTCAGTTTGGCAGCTAGCCAGCAAAGCACTTCAGGCTCTGTTTAGCCCCATTAAAAGTATGGGTTTAC
>NW_005842068.1:1099969-1123987 GCF_000455745.1 Alligator sinensis | reverse complement strand
ATATTCTGATGTATGTGGCGGAACCGGAATACAGGAGCTAATCCACATGTGCATTCACTCTCCCAAATGAAAAGGAATTAATCAATCACAATGACTGTACCTTTTATGAATGTGCAGCAAGTTAGTTAATTTGGAAACTGAAAAATCTGTTGAATTCCTGTAATGTTATGCAAATAGCATAAATACCAGCATGATGTTAAGTAAATAACATGGAAATAAGATTAAAAGCAACAGGCAAAAGTCTATGTAGTTTCTTGACTTTTGCATTGCCTTAAGAAACTCCATTTTGTATTGCTTTGTAGCTTGACATAAGTGCTCGACCTTTTACTCTTTTGTATGCTATATGGCTGAGAGTGGGTTTGTGGGAAAGGAAAACATAAGCTGGTGCCTGGTTGAAGAATGCAAACAGGCAAAAGACCAAACAAGAAGAATCCGCCCCAGAACAATGAGAGAACAACAGCAATCAACCTTCAAGAAAGAACACAGTGAGAACCCAGCAAAAGCCCGGAGGATTGGGTGAATTGACGAAGCTATAAAAGATGGGGTGAGGCATATCAATTTTGGGTCTTGTTGATGGACCAGCAGGAGCCCGGCTCCTATTTGTGATCAACTTGGCTGGCTACTAAGTTGATCCAAGCACCAATAAGACTGGTAACATATACCAGTGCAGAACAAAAACTGAGGTATGAATGTAGTGCATGGCTGTATTAAGCACTTAATCAATAAACATGACATCTTGCCTTATCCTCCCTCATAGAATCTCACTCGTGATTTGAGCAATTGGCTATTTGTGTAACAGTAAGAAATGAAAAGTTACCTGTTTGTGTCCATCTGACCACATGCTCTGGTAAAAAAAAAGAATACCACTCAGGAATTTCAGAAACAAGAAGACTGGCAGAAATTGCAAAATAATGCCAACCAACCTATTTGATAAGATAATGCATGAATAAAGATTTTGTTGTTGTTGTTTTTTGGGGTTTTGTTGTTTTTTTTAAACAAATTATTTTTTGTCTGCGCTTCTGATAATGGAGGGACTAATGCCACATCCAGTGTATTCAATGGCAAATTTCTTGTTGATCTTAGTTAATGCAGGGCCTCAGCAGAAAATACAGATTTTTTGCCATAATATTCTGAAAATTCTAGTTCCATGATTGGTATAAACTAAATTAATTAAACCTAAAATGGTCTAGCTACAAACCTAGTATGAACTAAACTAAACTGGTACAAACTGAGTTTAGTAAAAATGTAAACTCTTGGAAAAGGAAATGACTTTACTCTGTAATACTGCTTAGGAGGTTGTAACACATTTCATTGGAAAGTGTGGTTGATGTAGAAAACAAAAATATGATGGTACATTTAAAGCCATTTATTTTTAAATGAATGTTTGTTATCTTGCCTATTTTGCTGACGGGGAAGAAAGCCAACATTAGAATGTGTCAGTTGCGAAACAGAGTTACTATATGCAATGTCAGAAAGCATGTGCTACGTCAAGAAGTATCTTTGATATTAGTTCTAATCACTACTAACAGTGATGATAGTTTAAGGAATATGAAGTATGTTATTTTGTCAAAATAATGGAAACATGTTCAGTTATTTTAAAAGGACACCATAAACTTTTGTCTGAAAACATTTAATCAACTACAATTATAGATAACACCCAACACTATGGTAGCTGAGGGAGCTTACAGAAGACATACTTTCTCCATTTTTCATTTTATTTCTTATATTTAATGACATTTTATGTCCAGTCTGTTCACCCTTTTATTTGTATGGATCTTTAACATAGCAGCAACAGATAGGGTGGTAGATATATGCAGAACAAAACTATTTTCATGAAGAAATTAAGGTATTCAGCTCATAATTTGATGGTGTATGTAAAAATGCCTGAGCAAATATATTAAATAGAGGATAAAAAGAAATATTGAATAATTACTAGTTAGGTATCCTATGGGTAACATAGTACATAATCATGTAGCCAAAGATACTGGAATTAATAATACCCATATTTCCTAACTTTTCAGTGCTTAAATTTGCATTTGAAAAAAAAAAAAAAAAAAGGTAAAATATCAAGATTGCAGTCTGTATGCATGTTATGCTACATTCGAAAGATTATTACAAATCTTTTCCTACAGCTATGTTTAACTTTTTACATTGAGCACGATGGTTTTTGAAGAACCACACAATATATAAGCAAACACAAGTGCCACTCAACCTTATTTTGAGGGCTGAAAAGGCACACAGTGCTATATATATATATATATCTTTCTCAGCTTAGCAATTTTTCTTTTTATTTTGATGGATAAAATCATTTATTTTTAAGCATTTATTTTGATTTTTAATCAATTGAAATTTCAGGATTGTGAAAAATTGGGGATGTGGTGGTAAGGGGGGATAATTTAGTAATAAAGGAAGAAAATACCCATAAATCAATAAAAAAAAATGTTCATGCAAACACATGTGCACAATGGGGACCACTGCAGGAGCTAGGGGCCTTGCTGGTAAGGCTGTGCTGGGAAGTCAGGGCTGGAGGGGCAGGGCTGGTAGCAGCCAGTAGCTCAGTGTTGCTGGTCCCTCGCTCTGCCGAGGTCCTAGCTGGGGCAGAGGTCAAACTCCCATGGCCTCTGTGGCTCCGTGTTGCCTGGCCCACGGAGCCCAGGGCCACGGAGCCCAGGCCCACATGTTGGCTGGCCCATGGAGCCCATGGCCCACAGGTCCCATGTTGCCTGGCCCAGCCTGGTCCCTGCCCTAAGCACGCAGCGGCCAAACTCCCATGGATTCTGACCCAGCCCGGTCCAGCCTCTGTGTGGATGAATAGGGGCCAAACTACCAAAGAAGCCAGCCACACTCTGTGGGAGTTTGGTCCCTGCCCCAGCTAGGAACTGGGCAGAGTGAGTGGCCCCAGGCTGCTCCCATCTACTCCAGACTCCCAGCTGCTACCAGCCCTGCTCCTCCCAGCACAGCCTTACTGGCACAGCCCTTAGCTCCTGCAGTAGCTGCCATATGTGCATGTGCATGCACGCATGTGTGCATCACCCCGTGCCTGATTTCCTTACCTTCATCCTGTTTGTTGTTGGGGGGGGGGGGGGTGTCTCCTTTATGTAAATTCTGAGAATTACTAACTGAAATACTTTTCTGTTGATCTGCGAGTGTCAGGTGAAATTAATGTTCAGCAATGTCTATTGGTAAAAATTGAAACCTGCCAAGTCTATATTGTGTATGGGTATGGTCTCTCATGCTTTCCTCCTGCATAAAACACGTGACTTTTATCCCATGTTTTTCTAAGTATAGAAGAGAACATACTCCTCCAGTATTCCTCCCTACTCCTGTCCCACAGGTAGATAGTGTGTTGTTCACTGGACCCTGCTGCTCCAGAAGAGAAGGGAATATGCCCCCTTCACAATCCCCACATGGTGCTGCAGAGAAACACAGGCTGACCATGGGTAGTCTGAGTCAACCAATCTGGGCTGCCCTGTTCATTGCTGCAATCTGTCACCGGGCAGATTAAGGGAGAATGCTGAGATATGGGCACAGGGCCTTTTCCCCTCCCTCTCCCCACCACCAGCAGCAGTGTCAGTGTTGTAAACTCTCCACTCTTCAGGTAGGTTCTCAGCATTCTACTGTCTGTACATGCAGCTATGACTAAATTTCTCTACCAGGATAACAAATCTGGGAGAAATATCCCAGACTATTTGAATGTGTATATGCAACCTGCAACTCCAGTAACTGTTATTCAGTCTTAACAGGCCTCCTATTATGGTCACAACTACTGAGCTTCCTTTGTCTAGAACAACCATTTCATTTCAGCTGCAAAATTTAACAATAGATAGAAAATGTCTTGCTAACTGTTATGGTACAGTTCCTCTAATGTTATTATGTATAGCAATTTCCATCCAATATCACACCTGACAGCCCCAAACTGAAATAATTTTGAGTTATTATGGCTTATTAATAGAATTTAGCATTTACTATGCAAATATGCAGCATTTTACCATCTTGAGACTCTCCAGATCAATTATAAAACTTAACCTCAGCTGATGTTATAGGTTTGATTATCCCATGAAGAATCAGAATTAGAAATAGCAAGTTGAAAAGCATTCAGTTACACTGAAAGGGAGAAAGAAAGGTTATTCTGTCCATTTATGGTTTATGTGATGAGTTTTTAAAGCAAACAAGAAAAGGAAGTTGGAAGCACATCTGAGTTAACTGAGAAGTATAGAATATAGATATAAATTCTAATGAGGGTACTGAGTTAATGTTAAGTGGTCTCCAACATATTAATGCAGAAAATACTGTAATTTAGTTTATCTGCCTGTCTTTGGGCAAGCAAACAAATTATATCATTCCCTTTAAAGTATTTCAGAAATAGATTAGATATGACCCTGCAATATTTGGGGCCTTTATCAGAGATCCAGATTCCAGAGTCAGATACTTAAGGGAGAAGCCAAGCCAAGCTCTGTTTTATAAATTACAGTACAAGCTCTGTTATCCGTCATCCCTTGGGAATGGGGGATGCCGGATAACAAAATATCCCAGTTAATTAAGCAGCCAGGGCCACCACTTCTCCCACCGGCCCTGTGGGACAGGGCGGTGGGCCCTGCACAGACCCGCACAGCCTGTTATGCCCCCAGGCTGTGGGGGCTCGGAGAAACCAGAAGTGCCATGGTGGGCATTTTCAGTTTCACTTTATCTTACAAGCTGGGGTGCTAGTTAATTGAGCATGCCAGCTTGTAAAATGGCAGTTAACAAAACTTTTACTGTATTTTTAAATTAAAGTTTCTAATCTGCATGGTTACAGAACAAAAACATGAAAATGTTCATTCTAATAGTTCAAAAATGAGATAGCAAAACAGGAAAGCACCATATGTATGTGTACAAATAAATAAAGCACGCGTAATTCGCATAATTAGCATATATCATGATACTAATAATTAATGCAAGTGCATGCTAATTTACATATAAAATGTAAATGTCACAATTTGGGAGAGGGGGATTTTCTCATGACTTTTGAATCCTTGGGATTGGCAAGGTTCACCCTTGGGAAAGTTTCAGATCACCCCTTAATAGGCCACCATGTTCTCCAAAGGCACTCTGACTCCAAGGGCGCACCCAGACAAGCATGTACATGCCTCTTGCAGTGTCTCAAACCCTTTTGAGATGCTGCAAGAGGCATGTGCAGGAACAAAAAAAAGTGTCACCCCACAGCTGCCTGTGCATAGCTGCAATTCCCCTGCTGGGGGGCTACACTGGTGTGGCTAGGGTCAGGGACAGGCTGAGTGGGTGTGTCAGGTGGTGTTGTGCACCTGATCCCCTCAGGCACTCATGGTCTAGGCTTGGGGGAAGGTCCCTTGTTCTTCCCACTCCCTGCTGTGGAGCCCTTCCCACTGCCCTTGCCCCTAGCCCCTGATGGTGGGGAAGGGGCCTTGGGAACTCCTCTGGGAGGAGCCTGGCCAGGGAAGGCACCCTGGCCCCCCACTGGAGTCTCACGTGCCCCTGCAACAGAGATCTCAGGCTTTTCTACCCCTGGAGGAGGTCATTTGGATTCTGCCTCCTGGGTGAGGGCTACAGGGGCATGCATTCCCTTGGGGGCTTGGCTTGGATCTGTCCCCATAGTGGAGGCAGCAGGAAATTCTGTGGGGGAATCTTCCCCCCCCCCCCCCCACAAAGGTTCCTGTCCTGCAATTGCTTCACATCAGGGAGGGGAAACCAAAAAAGAAACCCCAAAAAAGTACAGTGGGGCTGGTGAATCTAATAGGGGCAGACTGGGGCTGTGGGAGAAATATGGGTGAAGGGGAAGGAGGCTGAAGCTCACTGAGCTACATCCCCACAGGAAAAAAGCTGGGAGGCCTATACTTGTGGAATGTGGGGGAGGAGGAACACAAACACACACAAGGGCTGGGGAGACTTGAGCTGGCTTACTCAGCCACACAACAAACACCAGGGCAGGGGGAATGGACTACAGGATTTACCACACAAGGGCAAAAAACACACAGGGAAGGCTGCTGAGACAGATGCAAAGACAGCTGGAGTAGTGGAGGGGTTTTGTTTATTAGAGAACAGTTCAGGAACCCCTCAACCTTTCAGCTAATCACTCAGTAGCAGGGTGGCAGGCAGGGAAACAAAGCAGGATTAGATGCAGTGAGGCAGCTGTGAGGGAGGGCAGGAGCAATTAGTCAATTAGGAAGTAATCCAGGGCAGGTGTGGTGTTGAGTGGTGCAGGGTGGTGCATCAGGGAATCTCCCTCTCTCCTGAGAGGGGGCAGCAGCAGAACAGATGGCAGCAATAACAGCAGTGATGGTAGGAGCCATCCAGTTCAACCACTCAGTGACAGTGGTGGTGAAGGTGGGGGTTGGCCTGCCAAGGCAGGTGGGAGCAGGGAAGGCACCTTTAGGCTTTGGCAGTGATAGTGGGGAAAAGGCCCACAGACAGCGCAGGCTCCCTCCCCAGGCTGTCCCTGGACCATGGCTTGGTGGTGGGCTGAGCGGCACACCAGAATGGGGGTGCAGAAGCTGGGGTGAGGTGCAGTGTAGTGGGCCCTTCCCCAAGGGGGGGGGCAGCAACGTGCAGCAGAGGATCCCCCCATGGGAGGGGAGGGGAGGGGGAGCAGCAGAAGCCTAAGGCAGGAAGCCCCAAAACTCTGAGACCAAACTAGCAGTAGCCAGAGGCAGGAAAGGGCCTGGCCATGTTCTCCCCAGAAGCTGAAGCTTGGGCTTCAGCAGCAACTGCCTTGGACAGGAAACAGCATGGCTAACTTTTTCCCAGAAGCTCCTGAGGGCAAGTAGCCATGAGCTACATTCTAGGGCAGCTTTATATTGCTCAGGTCAGTACAGGTGTTGGTCTCAGCCTCTAGCTCCCCCTGCCTCCAGATCCGGGAGGAGCCAGGCAGGGTTATTTTGCCTCAAGTGGCACAATTTGCCCGACACCAAAGTGTATGTCTGGGCATGCACACTGAGGCAAAAAGCCCCAGCTCAAATTTGTACTGCTTCTAGTTGAGCTAGTGCAAGAGCATGTGCCTGCATATGTGGATAAGCCCCAAGATGGATGGTGTTTACTGAAAATCTAGTTGTGAAAATCAAAGGTGAAAACGAAGATTGTCAGATTTGTTTATGTTGTTTTTCTGCATTGAATAAAATTGCAAAATAAGAAACTCTTCCAAGTATTGCCAAATATTATCACAGTTGATGCTCTTTGTAGAGTCTGAGTACCTGTAGGTACAGTATAGGATTAGAGGGAAATCTTAGCTTTTACTCCTTTCTTTTCTTTTTTATAAAAAAGCTCTCTTGGGTATGGAAACAAACTTGAAAAACATGATGCAAATACATAATACTGACTTAAAAATGGAAGGCAAAGCAAAAGAACCTAAGATTGTTTTCTTTAAAAAAAAAATAATCTTGTGATTTCTATAGAAAAAAAAAGTTTGATATTTAAATACCTGGGGTTTCTAACTTTATTGCAGGTTGCTGTGAAAGCCATTAAAAAGTTCATTCCTAATCTGCATGTCTTCATAGTAGACAAGAAGGTATAACGGGAGAATAGATGCAATGCATCAGTTATGCTTTAATTCTCTGATATTTGTGACAATTTTTATGCGAGTGTGTTAATTTGAAATGGTGTAAGTTTAAGGGGGTGGTTTTTCCTTGCTGTAACAGCCAGAACCAGAGGGATTAATAAGCAATAAATGTGCTTTTTAGAGGCATTTGGTATTTTGCCTAAACAGGTAATATTAGTTAATATAAAGCTTGTAAGTTTGTAAACTGCAAATGCAACTTGTCTGTCATAAGTTTAACCAAAATGATTAAATTAACTGTTCGTGAAACTGACTGGGCCCCATAGGCAAAGCTGTAGATGTGAGATTAGCTGACCTAACGGTTTCTGCTCAGGGTTCAGCTTTAGCAATAAAAAAGCTGGATTCAACTGCCTGGCACACCCAATTCATTCCAGGAAAGCACATCCCAAGAAAACATATTCAAATGAAACCTAAAAGGGGCTGGGACTTAGGCAGAGCAATGTCAATTTCAAACCTAAAGGTGCTACGTCATAATTTGCTTATTGGATAAACCCGAGTTTGGGTAGTAACCTTTTATGATAATTTTTAACACCTTTCTGTGCGGGCCGGGAGCAACCCGAGCCCTTTTCCACGCTGCACACGGGCTGTGGCCAGCAGCCCGGGCACGCCGGGTCGGAGAGGGAAGGCCGTCAAGCTGGAATTAGGCACAGACGCGTATCGGTAGTTTTAAAGATTGTTTACTTACACCGAGATAGCAGTGGTGTAGGCTGGAAAACTTGATTGAGTTGCAGTTACAGACAGACAACACAGACGGTCTCGTGGAGGTTGCTAGGCTCCACGGTGCAGAGCTCCGGATGCTCTGGGTGAATGAGCCACCAAAATAGAAATCGTAAATACGTCTTATAAAAGTCGCGTTCGAAGACGGGAAGAGGTGGGCAGTGGATCAGGCCGCCAAGCTCCTCTGGATCTGACACAGGGTTTCTATTACCCTGCCATGTACCCAGAGTCCCCACAAGATGGATGTGGAGTCCTCTTCGGCTTGGGCGGAAACTGCTCAAGCCTCTTATACGGCTAACAGGCCAATCGTTAGCCGCCACGTGTGCATAATTTAGCACTAGCCAATCACAGGGAACAAATTTGCATACTGGTGGTGGGAACTCTTTTGCACCGTGCATTCCTCTCACAACTCGAGCAATGCACTCTGCAAAAGAAGCTGCAGAAAAGGCGGGAAACTTGTCCCTGCACCGGGGTTTCCTCTGGAACAGGAAACACCCCCGTGCAATGCTCTGCAACTTGGCGGGGATAATTGTGGTGCCGAAGCACACACACAATCATGCCTTTTGGGTCATGACACTTTCAATCCCATAGGGTAACAGCTATAGGGTAACATTGTGAGTGGCTCTAAAGCCAACAGATTAGCATAAGACTAGGTATATAAAGTGCATGTATCAGGTGACCAGCAGGAAGGAGGGAACAGAATGGTCACTGCTGTTCCATACCCGGACCCTGGACTCCTGGTGTGAGTGAGGATCGGATCCTGATCAAGGGATCTTCCCCAGTAACCCCTCTGATAGCATCGATCGGGGACGCCTGACTTCACTGGAATTACTTGATGCGTACCTGGCATCGAGGGACTATCGATAAGTTGCCAACCCATGTCTGTCTATCTGTTGTTTTGAACAGCCCAGTGACTAATACCCTTGCAGTGCCCAGTTGACCTTCAGCAGATTTGATCTATCTGTTATTACTATTTACTATTAGCTCTTTAATACTGCATTATCTGTTTATCCCATATATCTTTCTGTTAACTGTTGTATGTGTGTAAGCTATAATATATTTGCCTTTACTTCACTCCTAACTTTTCCTCCTCAATCTGAAACTGAATTAAACAGCCCAGTTGGCCTGTGATAAAATTGATACACTCACAGTGCCCAGCTGGCACTTGCCCACACTTGCCAGTTAAAAATGTGCATACTTAAAAAGCAAAAAAAAAAAAGGCTTTCTTCTGAAGTGATCAGATGGCAAACTTACTGAAGGTAGGAGATGATTAGGTCAGAATTTCCCATGCTTCCCCCTCTTGTTGAAAACTTTCATTATTTCTCATGCTGAGAGAGCTCAGTGTGTGTGTGTGCATGTACGCATATGTGTGTGTGTGAGAGATGATGGGAGGGAGGGAAGCAGGGAACTGATGTGGCCAATTAAAACTTGCTCATTCCTGGCCTCCTGCAAAGGGTGTACAATGGGATGGGGAGAGGACATAGTACCCATCATGAAAAATATGCTTCTGGTATATGGTTCCTTACAGCAGCTTAGGCTGCTCTAAAGCAGTGGTGCTCAACCCTTACGCTTGGAGGGACAGATGGGCAGCACCTAGTCGATCTGCAGGCTAGATCCAGCTGGTGGTCTTAATCTGGTGCCTGGGGCCAGGATGGCTGAGCTCTATCCAGCCACATGGAGGGGGCAGGGGACAGCTGGGCCCCAACCTGGCCACACAGGGGGAAAGCTTGACCTGGCCCCAACCCAGCCCCATGGAGGAGGGAGGGATAGGGGGTGTGGCCTGTCCCAGCTTAGCTCTGCAGGGGGAAAAGGGTGTGGCTCAACTCTGATCCACCACAGGCCTTGTGATTTTGGAATTTGGCACCAGGTAGGGTGGTTATTAATTGCTATCACTGACGTGCTGCCAAATTTCCCAACCTGTGAGGAGCCATGCAGACTGGACGTCATGGCTCTGTGGGCCATATTTAGCCCATGGGCTGGAAGTTGAACACCTCTACTCTAAAGCACCTGCGAATGAGTCTGTCGCAGATCTGAACAAATAATCAAGGAACCTTAATCGGCTTCTAAGCAACCCCTTTTGCAGCAAGTGAAACTCTGGTCCAGGAAATACTATCAGCCAGAAGCCTGTTTCTTGTATTCTGAGTACCCCTGAAGTAGTTTTAAATTCAAATGAGGATGTTTGGGGAGTTTACAGACTGTTACATGCATTCTTGGTCTGTACTCATGGAATACTTCCATCAAAATTAGCCTCTGTAACATCATTTAGCTTTCTCCCTAAAAGCCCACACATCAACAAAGAGCTGACAGACAACTCCCCTCATATTATCTCCCCCTGAAACCTCACTATATCATCTGCACCCTGGACACTGGCATAATGGTAGGATGTGCCATCTTTATTCCAGCTATAACCCTTGCCTAAAATTAGAAAGCAACTTACTGTTAGATTTCAGCTCCTATAGCCTGTACAATGCAAGGCAATCAGATATGAGCTAGGAAATAGCTTGCCATTTAAGTTGAGAAAGAGAGTTAAAGTACAGAGTATTTTCAAAAGACAGAGATGGGGGGCAGAGAGGGGGGGCTTTTTTCTGGAGAGGAAATAAATACTGAATTATCTGTCTGACAGGGTGACAATCACCTCAAGGCTTAATCAAAGTTCGCCAGTGTGGTGCTGATTATGACATCCTGACTGCACTGACAGATCCCTTGTGGTCAGGAGCATATCAGCTAAGTCATTGTAACAGGGAGCTAGGGGCTCCTGTTACATTAAGAAAGAAACCACAGCAAGTATGTCCCAGGGCAGGTGAAAGCAGCTGAACCTGGACTAGCTACAGGAGACCAGGCAGCCAGGGACCCATATAGGCTGCAAGTGCTTTGCCTGGCTAGCTGCCTAGCAATAGGACAGACCCCCCAGGGAGTTAGGAGGGGAATAGCTGTAGCTTAGTCTGACAAACAGCAGTAAGACTCTCTTGTTTCCAGGACCATCCTGGCAACAACATCACTCCATCACTATCACACTGAGAGATTGCAGCATTTGGGGGATTTTAATGCACTGCTTTTGCAGTACAAGACTAATACATCATCCATTAGTGACAGTCTTTTGTTATCCCTCATTTGAATTTATAGATCTTAAAATTAGCTGTAAGAAAATTTTGTAAGAAAAATCTGAATTTTTTTTCCATAATGCAATAAAAGTGGAGTATTATAAAGAATTTTAAAAAGGAGTATCATGTCAAATGTAAAAGCTAAGGACTCAAATACCATTTGTTTCATAGGTCATACCAAGATGAATGACTGGAGCAAGTAATTCATGGATCTTAATCCATCACTACCACACTACCCACACCATGCATTCTATATATACATAACACATTTTAAGGAAACCTGCTTGAAAGACTTTTTTTAAACAGTATTTTTGGTGTTATGCCTTAGTCACCATGCTCCAGTTCTGCAGGAATATTTAGACAGCTAACACCTAATTAGGCAACTGGCTTCAAATCTAGTTATCTTTGTGGACCTGATTCTATGAGTCAGAAGGTACAGAGATCTGAGGGACCCCCCCATCTCTGTACATTACTTGTTTTTTCTTTGATCTTTGAATAAAACTTTAACATCTCTTATCTTGGGTTCCAGTGGGACACTGGATATCCTACTTCTTTGCAAAGGTATATTTTCTACTCTTAATTACAAGGTAACAAACTGCCTATGCCAAAAGCTAATCATCAAATAATCCTACATACCTTTGGGATAAGGCAAGGCTCACTGACAGGAAATTCCATATTTTCAATTTCTTTGGTAATGCGATAGAGGCTAGTGAAAGTTATTTCCAGACTTGGAATCTTACTAGAGCAAATGCCAGGGACACATTGTGCTATCTACAAGTGACCTCTGAGCATACAAGCCATTGTCTTAAATCATTAGAAGCTTGTTTCAGATAAACAACCAGAGATCCAACATTTCCATCTTTATCTCTGGACAGCTTAGTTGATCAAGATATCTCCTACGGTTTCTAGAACTTACTCATTACAGCTGGATCAAAAGTACCATGCGTAAACTTTTCTTCAGGGCTGGGAACTCTCTTTTGCACTGGAAAGTACTTCCTGCTCCCTTCTACTTCAGGGTAAAATAAATAAATCATACTATGAGTCTTATTTGTTGCCTAAGAAATGGGCTTTGAGTTTGCAGACAGATAGTGTCAAACTTATAAAATACTAGACAAAATGTAAATCAGGCATCATCCAGTGGGCCATAATAAAATTAAGATTGATCTAAGAATAGTTTCCCTGTCTCTTTTGTGACAGCTTACTTTTGTCTTCTGCTTACTGTTCACCATCCTTCACCATCTAATAAGTAAATACAGCAGAAAATATAAAGCATTTCGTTTCTCCCACACAGCACCACTGCTTCTGATCCTGACTGATCCAATGTAACACAGAGATGAATAAAATAAGAAGAACCAAACACTTCGTGCTTTCTTAATGCAAAGTTTAATTGTTTAGGCATGTTGCTTACTCGGCCCTTTCCAAAGCTGATGCAGCATGGAATCTGCACAATGTAATTTGGGAATCACTATCAGAAGTGCATTCTTCAGCCTCTCCCTCCCCCTCTGTTCCCCCCCCCACACACACACATACAAGGCAGTCATCAGAACAAATTAAACTACTGCAAAATGTTCGTGTGTCAGGTACAGAAAACTTAATTAATCAAAGTGCTTATATTTATGACGCTAATCAAGGGGCTAATAACTATGTTTCCAGAAAGAACAATGAAGCACGTCCTTGAATGAGAGTAATTTTATAGCCATGCTGACCCTCATAAAAAAAGCTGGAGCTGTACTGCTTTAGAAAGAAAATGAGGTATGTGTTATTTTATTATAATTATGATGAACATCCTTTTTTCTATGCAATACATGCTATGTTTTCATTTTTGAAAATAATATCTCCTGAAATTTCTTTGGCCTTCCATGAAACAATCTACTGGTAGTAAATCTATAGTGATTTGTAAAAATGTTTGAACAAAAGACATTGAATAACTTCCTAAGACATTTTACATCTTCATATGAAATTAGCTCCACTTTTCTAGGATTCTGTTCCTGTAGCACTTTGAACTATCCAGGATAAATATTAAACAGACAAAAACTCACTAGTCATGAAAGACATGAAACAAAATGATGATGAGAGAAAGAAAGAAAGAAAGGGCCAAAGGAACAAAATTCCCACCCCCCCCAAAAAAACCCAATCAAAAATCAATGTCAGGCACAAACAGTACAGTTGAATTACAAGTCAAGGGACTAAACTGTGCCGAAAAGGAAGAGTCTCAATATGATATTGGTCTGTTCACCTTTGATTACGATTCTTAATCCTTCAACCTTCTCTTGAGAGACAGCATTTTAAAAGGCTCAGCAGTAAACAGGTTTTCTCTTCACAAGTACACAAAAGAAGCCTTAAGGAATTATTTCCTTGAGTAATCAAGAAAAGTACTTATTGACTTCAGTTGACTTTGAATCAGGCCTTAAGTCACTATTATTTCTTAGGTAAAAAAGTCCAGCTGTATTTTGTTGTTGTACATAATGAAGTCAATGAAGAGCAAACTAAGATGAACTCTTCCTCATCTAACATTTTAAAGATGTATCCAAGTAAAGATAGCCTTCTCTTCATCACCGCTGAACTCATAGCAGCCATGATTACCAGGGATCCGGGTTTTCTTTTTCCCATGGGAAAATGGAGGGAAATGTGGATTCTCCCTTCTACCCGAGGAAAATGTGATTTCTCATTTTATCAAAGAAATGCATGGATTTTTGCAGTTTTGCAAAGAGCTCTCTACAGGCTGACAGAGTTCCAGCCTGCAAGGGGCTGGGAGGAGTGGAAGGAGAGAGGTCAGGCAGAGCGTGCCATGTGCATGGCCACCCGGCAGCCTGGAGAGCAGCTTCCAATGGTTAGTATGTGTGGGGGGAGGGAATTGAGGATTTGAGGGAATAGAAAGGGAGGAAAGTGGATCTGGCAAACTATAGGCCCATCAGCCTGACCTCCATCCCAGGGAAGGTCTTAGAAAAGTTTATTAAAGAGGCCATCCTTAATGGACTAGCCGACACTAACATCCTGAGGGATCGCCAGCATGAGTTTGTTGTGGGTAGGTCTTGCTGCACCAATCCCATTTCCTTTTACAACCAGGTGACCTATCACCTGGACAAGGGAGAAGAGATTGATGTCATATATTTTGACTTCAAAAAAGCCTTCGATCTGGTATCCCATGATCAAATCTTAGCAAAACTGGCCAATTGTGGCCTTGGGTCCACCACGATCCACTGGCTGGGAAATTGGCTCCATGGTCAGAACCAGAGGGTGGTAATTGATGGAAGCCAATTGTCATGCTGCCCTGTGACCAGTGGGGTCCCCCAAGGTTCCTTGGACCCATATTGTTCAACATCTTCATTAATGATGTGGACACTGGAGTCAGAAGTGGACTGGCTAAGTTCACCAATGACACCAAACTTTGGGGCAAAGCATCCACACCAGAAGACAGGAGGGCAATCCAGGCTGACCTGGACAGGCTCAGCAAATGGGTGGACAAGAACCTGATGGTGTTTAACACTGAAAAATGCAAGGTTCTTCACCTTGGGAAGAAAAACTGCAGCATCCTTATAGGCTCAGCAGTGCTATGCTGGCTAGCACTATGGAAGAAAGAGACTTGGGGGTTATCATTGACCACAAGATGAACATGAGCCTTCAATGTGATGCTGCAGCTAATAAAGTGACCAAAACGCTGGCTTGCATCTATAGATGCTTCTCAAGCAAATCCCATGACATCATTCTCCCATTGTACTTGGCCTTGGTGAGGCTACAGCTGGAGTACTGTGTCCAGTTTTGGACCCCACAAATCAAACAGGATGTGGAGAAGCTTGAGAGAGTCCAGAGAAGAGCCATGTGCATGATCAGAGGTCAGAAAAACAGACCTTACGATGACAGGCTGAGAGCTATGGGGCTCTTTAGCCTGGAAAAGCTCAGGCTCAGGGGTGATCTGATGGCCACCTATAAACTCACCATGGGTGACCTCCAGTATCTGGGGGAATGTTTGTTCACCCAAGCGCCCCAAGGGATGATGTGGACGAACGGTTATAAACCACTGCAAGACCCTTTCAGGCTGGACATAAGGAAGAATTTCTTTACTGTCTGAGCCCCCAAGGTCTGGAACAGTCTGCCATCAGAGGTGGTTCAAACACCTACACTGAACACCTTCAAGAGCAAATTGGATCTTGCTGGGATCCTATGACCCCAGCTGACTTCCTGCCCTTCAGGTGGGGGGCTGGACTCGATGATCTTCTGAGATCCCTTCCAGCCCTAATGTCTATGAAATATATGAAATCTATGACCCCATAGGGAGGAAGGGAGGGAGTTGGGCAGGGCTGGGGTTGCTGCCCAGCCAGGAGGTGCATGGGGCTTGGGGCCTGGGGCTGCAATGCACAGCTGTAGGGCCACAACGGGGTGTGGAATGGGGCTGTGGGCAGCTCATCAGGAGGGAGGTGGGGTAGGGCTGGCTCCCCACCACTGTACGCACTCCCACGAGAGCATAGGCAACATGTATGGGGTGTATGGGGGTGCATGTGCACCCTCTGAGAGTGAGTGTTCTTAGCTTAGGTGATGAGCAGGGTGTGCAGGCGGAGTGCTGGTGCCCCCCCAAGAAGTGCTGTTGGCACTTCCAGGTGCACCGCTGGCACTTCCAGGCTTGACATCCAGCTGCAGGGGACCCCTCCCCCCAATCAGCGATCAGCCGCAGGGAGACCCCCGGCTGCTGACACCACCTTGGCTGCCTGTGGACAGTCCCCACTTGGCCTGCCCTCAACACCTGTGGGCAGTTGCTGTGCCCTCCCAGCCTCAGGAGGCATGGGGCCTCCACAGCCCAGTTGGTGCAACCCATCACTTCAGAGCACAGTGGGGTTGTGCAGGGAAGCTGCTTGCTGCTGTGAGCTCTGTACTGCCCTAGTAAGGCATCCCCTGTGTGCATGGCAGCAACAGGGGTGGTGGCATGGGGTTGTGCCCTCACTACTTCCATGTGTACAGGGGACATGTTGTCGGGGCTCGGGCTGCTTCCCCCATGGCCAGCAGCTGAATAAGCCCCTTCCTGCCAAGAGAGGCTTGCTGCAAGCACAGAGGGGCCGCTCACACAGCAGCTGGCTCTGCCCAGCACAGAGCAGCAGTGGCCAGGTTGGGCAGACCTGGCTGTAGTGCGAGTGGCCCCTCTGTGCTTGGAGCAAGCCCCCTCTCAGGAAGGGGCTTATTCAGCTGCTTGATAGCCAGGTCACAGATGAAGCTCGGGGGGGTGGGGGTGGTAATGGAGGGCTGAATAAATTCCCTCACTGTCTTTCCCTGGCACAGAATGAGCAGTGGGGCACTCACCTCTTGCCACTTCAGCTGCCAGGCAGGGGCAAGAGGTGAGTGCCCAATGGGCAGGAGCCTGTCATGGCTTCCTGTCAGGTCTTCGCTGTGGAACTGGCAGAGTGGCTGTGGAGCACAGTGGTGCAGTGGTGCTGTGGGGGCTTGCAGAGCTCTGGCCTGCTCTAAACCCCAGTGCTGCCACATGCAGCCTGAGCCCACAGTGCAGCCCCTCATTGGGAAGGGGCTCGCTCTCCCCCACAGTGTGACAGGGGCTGCTGCCCCCCAGTCAGGGTTATGCTTCTCCCACCACAGCAGAAGGGAGGGTGCACAGCCAGGCAGGGCCCCTAGCTGGGGGGGGCAGGGGGGGCAGGGATGGGGTTAGTCCTCTGGCTGAGGGGGACAGCCAGGGGCCTATTCCAGGCAGAGAGCCATCTGGCTGCCAGTAGTGTAGAGAGGAAAGTAACTCTTCTCCCTGCCCCGCACTGCCTTAGGGGCCATGGTGCCCCTCTGCTGCAGCAGTGAGGGGGGAGTGTGGGAAGAACCAACTCAGGTCCCTGCCGGTGGCACAGGGAGGGGGAATTAAAACTCTCTCTAGTCAGACCCCTGCTCCTGCCAGTCCCTGCTCAGGCTGTGGAGCAGGGGGCAGGGCTAGCCTGGCTGGGCTGGAGCAGAGAGCCCCACCCAGAGAGCATGCTGGGATGCTGGGGGTCTCGGATTTAACTCAAAACAGCAAAGGGTCTAGGACAGACAATGCATAAACCGGTTAGAGCCAAAACAGTTCACCAGTTTATCTCAAACCAGTTTCAGCCATTTTGAAACTGGTTTATGTGCACTGAATGTCTGTTCTGTTACAGATTTAAACCAGGTTCTGATCATTTAAACCAGTTTGTGTGTAATGTTTGTCCCTGATCTAGAAAATCCTAATCCTGTGTCATATGCAAGGGTCATGGAACTATTACAGACTTCAAGTAAGCTTACAGAGGCTTTAATACCATAAGTCCTAAGTAAGGACCCAATGCCAAATTATATAGTTTCTTGCCTTTAGTAAATGGAGCATACTAGTTAGAGGTTTATCTGTTGAATCATTAAGTCCATCTGCCTGCAAAGCAGATAATGACGGTATTGCACACAAACTGATCTTGGCTAAAAGACTAACAAGGAATACTTCATTAAATGAATTGCAATTAAAATCAACAGGACAAACTGAACTAGAGTTAAATGCCTGAGTTCCTGAATATCTGTATCATGGAAAAGGATTCATTTGTAATACTGAAGCCAGGGGAGAACTTCTAAAAAAATGCAAATGAACGCATTGCAATTAGCCCATTATAAAAGTTTCTGGCTTAAGATATATCTATGGCTTCAATAAACATTTTGACTATGCCAAGGAGTTAACTTTCTGTTCTAAACAAACTTAAGATTGGATTTTCAATCACAAATTCAGGCTTCATGCTTAACATCGCAAGAGCAGGAGGTGTCAGTTCTTCCTTGCTGACTTCCAACTAGGAAGAGTTTAGAAAAGGGCAGGGACAAAAACAAAAAATTCAACATGTCCCTGGTGCTGTAGCTTGCTCATATTGATTGTATGCAACTTCACCAAGCGAGTCATTAGCATTTAACCAGAATCACCATCAATTGCAATATCAGAGCTAAGGTGTGAAATGCAAAATGAGAACATTACTCGGGTACTGTAATAGTGCCAAAGAATATTGTAATTAGCCATTTTTAAATGGAAACGTCATACTTTTACAAGAAGAAAGCAAGATTCAACAACTTGGGACTCAGAAGCTACCACCCCTGATCCAGCCTTTTGTACTGAGCCAAATTTGCATACTTGCGGCGCAACCTCAACACAACAGAAATTCCTTGCCCAGAAGAACATTTCCATCATCAATTCTTCTGTGAAATACAAAACATCTCAACAAGAAAGAAACATAATTCAACACCCTGCTTACCATCAGACACCTTTGAGGTAAACAGACTGCTCCACTGTTTATCTGAGTCTAATTTACCTAAAATGAACTTTTCCAGCCAGAAGAACTTACACCACCCTCAAAGTTCTCCTGTGTTTCATGTGACCCTACCTGGGTAATCAGGGAGCAGCTCGCTACTTAATATAAACAATGTCTTTATTATAGCAGTTACTTACAGAGTTGTTACAGGGCCTGCTGTTCTGCCCCAGACTCCCTAACTCTCCTCTTTTTCCTGTCTCCTCCCCCTCACATCCTGTTCCTCCTTCACACTCCTTTCTGCTGCTGGTGGTTTTGCCTCTGAGATCCATACATATTGTTACATCCAGTACAATATGAATTTTCATTTCTACCTGGGAGAAATTTTACAATCTTTGCATTCTCCTATGCCTGAGGAAGGGTGCATGTGCCCAAAAGCTTACAAATAAATACTTTTTTTTTTGCAACTGTCTAATTGATCTAATAAAAAATATTGCCTCTACCACAGTGACTGCTTGTACTTTTAGACCAACACAGCTACAAACTTTATCCCTGAAAGGATTCAGCTGATGCTTTCTATCAGTAAAACTCTTGAAAGATCTGTAAGTGAAGGTGTAATAAGATTTGATGTATGATCCCTGTTATGTGACACATACATAGCAGCAGATGGTGATTCTGGGATCCAGCATCAGATCCCACCACACCTTATTGCCAATTCAGGTGGAGCCGGATCACCAGCAAATAGTAAGCTCTCATGGCTAGGATCTTGATTGCCTGAACTGAGATCCCAGCCACAGGCTGTGCCCCTGCACCTGGAGCCCAAATCAGCTGATGAGGCTCCGAGCAGCAGGAGCACACCTCGATGGCTGGCAGCCCTGATCAGCTGACAGAGCTCCCAGCTACAAAGATACACCCTGCAGCTGGGAACCCCAGCCTGGCCCCATGTTCAATTAATGGCATGATAGGAACCAGCCACAAGGTCATTACACATTTTTTTGATACCAGCTGCCAACTAAAAAGTGAACTACAACACCAAATTATGGGGGAGTCTGGTCATACTCGAAGACAGGCTAGCAATCCAGACTGACCTGGACAGGCTCACAAGGTGGGCAGACAAAATGAAAATGAGCCACCAATGCGATGCCGTAGCTGGCAGAGCTAATCAAACACTGGCATGCATCTTCCGAGGCATCTTGAACAAGGCTAAGGATGTCATCCTCCCTCTCTACTTGGCCTTGGTGAGACCACAGCTGGAGTTCTGCATCCAGTTCTGGGCACCGCACTTCAGGAAGGATGTGGAGAAGCTTGAGAGAGTTCAAAGGAGGGCCATGCACATAATTAGAGGCCTAAAGACTAGCACATATGAGGAGAGGCTGAAAGACTTTGGACTGTTCAGCCTGGAGAAGAGAAGACTCAGAGGGAATTTGGTGGCAGCCTATAAGTATATCAAGGGCATACATCAGGGCCTGTGGGATCATCTGTTCACCAAGGCCCCCCAGGGGAGGACAAGAAATAATGGGCACAAGCTGGCTGAGGTTTGCTTCAGGTTAGACATAAGGAAAAACTTCTTTACAAGTCAAGTGTCAAGGGTTTGGAACAGGCTCCCCCCAGAGGTTGTGCATTCATCCACCCTGGCGATCTTCAAAAAGCATCTTGATGCCCATCTTGCTGGGGTCATCTGATCCCAGCAGGCCTTCCTGCCCAAGTGCAGGGGGGCTGGACTTGATGATATGTAAGGTCCCTTCCACCTCCTAAGAACAATGAAACTAGACATAAAGTCAATTATTCCTACTTTTTAAGCCTGATGCTCCAGCCGCTTTTCTATCTACCTTACAGTCCATTCATTTAACCCATATTCCCTTAGCTTGCCTAGAAGAATGTTGTGGGAGACCGTATCAAAAGCCTTGCTAAAAATCAAGGTATACCACATCCACTGGTCTCCCTACATCCGTAGAACCAGTCATCTCATCATAGAAGGTAATCAAGTTGGTCAGGCATGACTTGCCCTTCGTAAATCCATGCTGACTGTTCCTAACCACCTTCTTCTCCTCTAAGTGCTTAGACATGGATTCCTTGAGGATCTGCTCCATGATTTTTCCAAGGACTAAGGTGAGGCTAACTGGTTTATACTTCCCTGGATCCTCCTTTCCCCCACTTTCTTAAAGAAGGGTACTGTGTTTGCCCTTCTCCAATCATTTGGGATCTTTCCTGATAGCCATGAGTTTTCAAAGATGATGGCCAGTGACCCTGCAATCATATCAGCCAGCTCCCACAGTACCCACAGGTACACCCCATCCAGCCCCATGGGCTTGTACATCTCCACCTTTTCTAAATAACCCTATCCTGTTCTTTCACCACTGAGGGCTGCTTACCTGCTCCCCAAACTGTGCTGCCAGGTGCAGTAGTCTGGGAACTGACCTTGCCTATGAAGACTGAGGTGAATAGGCATTGAGTACTGCTGCCTTTTCTGCATCCTCTGTCACTAGGTTGCCTCCCCCATTAAGTAAGGGACCCATTATTGCCAATTCTCATGGTTTTTGACATTATTATAAAAAACTTAGGTCTTTCGTTTATATATATTTATATAAATATATTTATATAAATATAAATATAATTTTTTTAAAAAGCCAAGTTTTTCACATTCCCGAAGCATAGACTTTAAGAACACCTCCAAAAATCATGAGAATTGGCAACACTGGGGACCCACACTTTCCCTGATCTTCCTCTTGTTACTGATATGTAGAAACCCTTCTTGTTACCTTTCATGTCCCTTGATAGCTGCAACTCCAATTGTACTTTGGCCTTCCTGACTTCATCCCTGCATGCCCAAGTAAATAACAAGCTCCTCCCTAGTTGTTTGTCCAAGTTTCCACTTCGTATAAGCTTCCTTTATGTAAAAGTTTACTGAAGAGTTCCCTGCTAAACCAAGCTGCTCTTCTACCATATTTGCTAATCTTCCACTTAAGACATGATTAACTGGTTAATTATGTCTTGTGTGTAATGTGCATAGAGGCCTAAAGACTATGCAGAAAAAATAATTGCTGATAAGATGCACTCTAACTTTTAACAGTTGATTAAACTATAAAAGAATATAAAAGCTATAGAAAAACTTTTGAGGTCTGCCTACCTCGCTGGAAGAGTCCTGGGGCTACTGATAGTTGATGCAAAGATAATGATCTATTCTTCCCTTGTTATAGTGCAGGTCCTATATAAATATTGTCTCAATTTTTTCACTGAAAAGAATTCTCACCAACAAAAATGCTAGAATTATAAAATAATTGATCTTTTCGACTGATTATAATTTTTAACGCTTAATTTTGGCATAAACTAGTTGAAGGTGTCACTAATACAGGTTACGTCATCAAAAGCCCAGAGACTGAGTAGCGATTTTCCCTAGCAAGGATTGCAGAACTAGGCGCTTTGGCCATGTGTAAATGAAATGAGGGCCATATGTGCATGACACTTTAAAGTGGGTTAAATGTTTCTGCATCGCTTTAATTGCATTGGTGTTTGCACACGTCAGTGGCATATTGCGCATTAATTCCAGCCGCTATAGCACATTCAAAGGTGTAACATGCCTTAAATGACTTTGGGGTGCAGCCCTCCAAGGAGTTTTAGTTTGCTGCCCTACAGCTGCAGACCAAAGCACTAGGCTCTGCGTGGCTCAGGGCCGGTGCAGGCAGCCTGTGCAGGCAGTCTGGCAGCAACCTGGGAAGGCAGGCTCCACCAAAGAAAAAAAAAAAAGCAGCAAGTCTGAACTTTTTTTTCCCCCCTAGATCCTGCCTTCCTGCATGAGCTGTGTGGGGACCCAGTCCTTCCCTCCCCCTGGGATCACCCAAGCTGGGTGCCTGAAGGAGAGGGCCACTTGTGGGGTCCCCACAGCTACCACGAAGGGAAGCACCAGTCCCCTCTCACCCCCTGAAACCCAGGGACCACTGTGCCCACTGGCAGCTCACCTTCCCCTCCCCTCCCCACCACCAGAGAGGCAGGTAAGACATGGGTGTACACAACACGGGGGGTTACTTCACCCTACATTGTAGCAGTGTTTGTAAAACCCCACTGCTTCAATGTAGGGTGAAGTAAACCCCCATTTTGTCTACATATGCCCATTAACATCAAAAAAATCAGTCTAGTATGTTTTAAAGCCATCCTCTGCAATGGGTGCCCTATTTGAAACATGTCACCCTCATTCTTCAGTTCTACAGCTTTGTCTAATTAAAAAAAACCCCAACTAAAGTCTTCACCACAAAGCCTGAGAATATGTTAAGAATAAGCCACAGGATCATTCAGGTTCTTGTCCTGCTTACCATACCTACAACATGTACCTTTTACCCAAAAAGCAGCTGTTAAACTGGTGTGCTCATTACACACAATAAATACTGTAGAGGAGGTTCTGGTGCTTACCAGCTGAAACCGAAAGTAAAATTTGTATGTATGCACTGGGAGCAAAATATTGTGTAGGCTCAGCTCCTAGCCTTCTGCTACTCAGTTACTTGCTGCAGGATAAGTTCTTTTTTTCCCCCCATTCTGCCTTTCACAAATAAAGTGCTTACTATATTCTAGAGTGTGTTGTATGCAGGAAAATATGCATACCTGTACATCCCTGCCAAAACAAATTAATGTATGTGGGCATTTCAGAAAGAAGTGGCAATTTCTAAATAAAACCATTTTGTGTGCAATGAGTGAGAAAACACACAGGAACAGGGAACACTGGTTGTCAAACACACTCAGGCTAAGTACAGAGGTTCAAAAAGCCCAAGGTGGAATTGCTACAATCTTTGCAGGTTAGTCTAACCTGCATAGCTTGAACCGATTATAAACTAAACTAATGTTCACTGTTTTGGTGGCCAAGCCAGGCAGAAGCCTGCAGTGACTTAGACCAGGAGTCTGGGGGCTCACTCCACCCCTCAAGGTCAGCTACCTAAGGTTGCTAAACCCACCCCAGTAGCAGTCCAGGCATGTTGGCTGCTGAATACATGCTGCCCCTGCCTGGCTGTCAGCCACAGGAGGTGAGAGCCAGCAGAAAATGTCTCCCCAGCCCCTGCCTCAGAGGGAAGAGAAGAGGGAGAGGAGGGGGAATGCAACACCTGGTCCTGCCCCCCCAGGTAGTGTCTGCCTGGCATGGGAACAGCCCCCACCCACTACAGGGCTTTTCACCCACTGGTCTGGCTAGCAGGGCTCCGATTGACTTAGCTCCACCCACTGCCCAGCTCTATGCCTACGGTGAGGGGAACACACACACCTCGCCCAGCACCTGCCTCCTCAGCCAGAGTCTGCCTTGTGTGGGGGAAAGACCCCACAGTGTGTTTTCCACTTCCCTGTGGCCCAGCTCACTTGGCTGGGATCAGCTTAGCCCCACTCCCTCCCCAGCCCCCACCTTTAAGAGGCAGGGGGCTGGGGAGGGACTCAGCTAGGCACT
>NW_005842068.1:1090176-1099959 GCF_000455745.1 Alligator sinensis | reverse complement strand
CCCCCCCCCCCCCCCCCCCCCCACCCAAGCCCTGCCTCTGTTCCTTTAAATCCAATATATTGAATCAAGGGCAAGACCTTATAAAGAGGGATAAGGCAAAATGCCATGTTTATTGATTAAATGAATCAGACATAAAGGTTTGGACACACCACTTATACAGACACACACAAATTATTATACACATCATTACGCACAGACACACACAAAACAACCATTCCATTCAGATATTATAGTTACTAGTAGCAGTTGCTCAATAGAAGCACTGGATGGCTAGCCCAGGCTTATTGAGAGAAGATGAAGATTGCAGCTGCAGCAGGGTGAACAGACGTGTCTGTGCTCTGAAGAAAGCAGCAGATGAGAGAGAGGCTCACCCACCCCGGCATTTTTAGTCTTTCTTTTATAGGGATTGGCATTTTGTGTTTAGCACTTTGGGTTTTTCCATGCCTAATTTCTGTTGTTACAGTTGGTTTTCTTCTGTCTTCTTCTTATCTCAGCTTGAGGTCAGTTTGTTTGTAAAAGTTGGTGTTTCAGCCTTGAAGTGTCGTTGCTGCCCATTTGGCAGGATTTGCTGCATTTTTTCTCTTGGTTATCTCCTTTGTGCCCTAGGCCTCAAAGGGATTCTTCAGCCATCTATTAATTAGTTTACTGACTGGTAACTTACACATTCGGCACCTTGTTGCCTACATAAACAGTTAAATCTTCTTCTTTCTGTTTTTATGCCATTCTCCTACCATTTACCTTTTCACATATACTCACACACAAAAAGGTTATACAAGGTTCATTCACTTATGTCAAACAAGCAACTTGTGTCAAGCAAGAATACACAACAATGGAGTTTTCAATAAACTTGTAAGATACAATAATAAGGATAACATGGTTACAAATCTATTATCACAATTTATGTTAAAATCATTTATGCTACATGTCCCCCACTTGACCCTTCAAATGCTAGTGATGAATGGGTCATAATCTTTAGATTTTTATTAGCAAAAAGATATTTTGTTTTCAGTTGCAGTTCTTGAAGTTTTGGTTACATTGATTTTATCCAACAACACATATAGCATATGACAATAAATAAACTTTTTAGTAGGATGAATAATATTATCACAGGGTGTAATATGATATTTAAGCTAGCTGTTTTTTGAAGGGGCTTATTTCGAGGAAAGATTATATTAATGATATATTAACATTTGTTTGGTTTGTTTTGAAACTTTTAGGATTTTTTTCCTTTGATGTAATATATAAATACTGTTTACTTTTGTGTTATTAAGAGTGGCAGTGGTTAATTGGGTTATTTGTACATTTTACATTAGGAGGTTGAGCAAGGTTGTTTAATTGACTTTTATGGAGATATTGAAATTTAAATAATTGTTATTTTTTATATTTATATTTTGAATTATTTGTTTTGTGAAATAACATGTGAGAAGTGGAGTTTGAATAACAGTGATGTCACGGGATGGGGTCCCTAAGGACGGTCGTGTTACCCCTAAGGCCTGTTGACCATGCCAGTTCAGCCCAATGGGCACCCTCTATTCTCGCCCACCATGTCTTGATGGATTTATGATATAGGGAGGCTGCCTTCACGTCCCATTGGACACAGTCCTGGTGGATTTCCTTGAACTCTGTGAGTTCCCAGACCCCTTGTGGGTCCCATTCCAAAATAGATGTCATGCGACACCACAGCCTTATGGGCTATATGTGTGGCTCCAAACCACCACTTTACTGTGCCCCAAGCCTCACTGATGGTACTTCCACAGCGTCCCTCTGAGGCCTTGGTTTCCCTCAGCCTTGGGTCATCACTGGGCTCTCCACAGCCCTCTCTCTCCTGGTGCCCCCACTGGTGCTGGACTCTCCACAGCCCTGTCTCTCATGGTGCCCACACTGGCGCCAGGGTCTGTGCACCCCAAATGCACCCTCTCTGGCACTGGGGTCCCCACTCTGTAGTGGGCACCCAATGAGGCCTCCTCCTTCCCCAAATAGCTTCACTCAAACCACCAGTGGTGTACAAAAGCAAACAAAACATAAACCCCTGGGCTATAACATAATACAAAAGATCAGGGTGTGCTCTGTCCCTCAACAGTACCACTAACTGCACTTGCAGTCAGGCCTCTCCCCTTTGCTTCCTCTGGGAGAGTGCCTTCCCCCTTGGCTGCTGGCAGAGAACTGCCCTCCTGGTCTCTGGCCTTGGGTTTATATACGAGCCAGGCCTTGCCCCTTTTGGTCAGCTGACCACTGGCATGTATGGGCCCACTAGCTCATTCTGGCTGCCCTGGTAACCAGCGGCTGGGGCTCCCCGCTGACTGCTAGGGCTCTCTCTTTGGTGATTCCATCCCTTAAAAGGAGCAGGACATCCTAGTGCCCTGCAACAAGTGACATTATACATACATTGCTGTATGGGAGGAAATGAAACACTTTTTTTGTTAACTAATTTGTTTGAATCTTACCACATACACAATTTATTTCATTAAAATACGATTTACTTGTGTTATTATTTAATTTATTTTAATAGTATGTGGATGGTCTGTCATTCTGGAATAAGCAGGGTTTTTTTCCAGGAGTGTCAGTGTGGGACATATTTATTGATTATTAGTTTATTTATTACATATATGATGATTGATAATTTTGTCTTGGTTATTTAAATATTTGCCAATTAAATGAGGAGTCTAAATGTGGTCTGTTTTTTGGGTTTTTTTTAACAAACAGGAGATCTATGAATGACTATAATATTTTTGGGGGGGTGTGCGGTAATGCTTTAATTACTTGTATACTTAGAAGACTAGTTAGGGATGTTATATATACTTTTGAGATTAAGGGTTTATACTATTGTGATATATATGGTAGGAATAGGTTATTTTATGTTTGGTTAATAAGGGAGCTATAACTGTTCTTTTTTGTTTGTTTGTACCTTTTTTTTTTTAGTTATTATAATTGCCAGCAGTTGTTGTTTTGAACACTTTATTCTTCTAGCTGTTTTATTTGTTAGTTGTTGTATATTGAACCCAAAAGTTGTGGTTTAAATATTTTTAAGTATGTCACTGTAATTTTACAGTGTTTAGGTTGGTTTGGGTTATTTTAGTGATTTGATGTTCTTGCCCCTAGGATATTTTTGAGTGTAAAGGTTTAATAACGTTTGCTTTATTTTTTTAATGCTTTTATGTTGATTGAATTTAAAATTCTTGTTCTTGCCTTGACCTTTTTAAAAATTGTGTTAGTTAAATCACATTGTGATTATCTGGAACTTGAACTTTGTTGCAAGGATTTGAACTAGGTATTAAAAAGGGATGGGATGTGCTGTGTGGTTTATACTTTCATTTTGCTCAAATTATTGATGGTGTAGTTTATTTTAATGTTGAGAGTGATTAACGAGGGTGCTATATGATTTTTTACTGGAGGGTATAACTTAAGTGAATGTGGTATTGGAATTGAAATGGGATTGCTTTGTAGGAAAATAATTTTTTGTTGTGCCACTGGCTAACAATAATTATATGCTCCCTGGTAGCCATTATAGGAAATTTTGTTTGAAAAACTGAACAAATATATTGGTATAAAGTTATTATTAGGAAATTTTTAGCATTGATAGTTTGGGTTTTTTTAAATTTTGGGTGGCATCTGGTGCCATGGACCACCATGAAGGGGTGTACTACTTGAGGGTTAAACATTGCAGTTTTTTTACATTTACATTAGATTTTTATTTTATAGAATATGAATTATTTGTGTACACCTTTGTAACTATTTTTGATGGCATTTATAGTGCTGTTAGTGTTAAATGTGTGTTGGCTTTGTATTTTTTTTACTATTTGGTACACTATTTAAATTTTTGCACTGATACATATATCTGGGACCTGTAACTTTTTTGAGTTACCATTTGTGTTGATTGATAGAAATATTTTTTTGCTTTAATAATAAGAGAATGTATATTGACTATTTTTATAATATTTATAATTATTAACATTAAAGAAAACATTATGGTTATGATGATTTATAAGAAGCAAAAATAAGCAAAATGTTTATATTTTTATATATATTGTTTTATGGTAAAAAAAATTAAGATTTAGATGATATGTTGCGATTTTTTTTCTTAGAAAGCGCTTGTGAAGGGTATAAGAAAAACAGAAAAAATAGATTAACATATAACTAACAGCAAGAAAACTTAATTTTAATATTTACTATTTAGGTCCTGTTATTATGTGGCTGGTTGGTGGAAACACATTTCAAAAGAAAGGTGTTCAAAATTACTGATTAAGAAAATAGCTTTTATTGTGAGACATGAATTTACTTGAGTTACCCATCTTTTTTGATGTGATACAGTAAAGGATTAAAATGATTTACTATGGAATAAGGACCAACGCATTTAGGCTTTAAAGTATGTGGGGGTTTTTTACCTAATTTTAAGTATATAACTTTTTTTTTGTCTCCCATAATGGGAGCTGTGATACATTTTTTAACTGGGTCCTTGTGCTTATCTTTTTGATGGCTTGATTTATTTTATATTGTAGGATGCTTTTATTTTATTGTAGTTGTTTTAACTACTGAAAATAATTATATTGTGTGATTTAGGGGTGTTTGGTGAATTGCTTGATGTATTTGGGATTTATTAGTAACTTTATTGAATGTTTAAATAATACTAGATATGGCTGAATCCCCATCTGCAATCTATGTTAAAATCATTCATGCTACACCTGGAGCATGCAGAAGAAGCCCTGACTAGAAACTTTGTTCTCCTGCAGCCTGGCTTCCCAGGCTGGCATGGGGTCAGCTGTGCTCACTCCCCAGCCTATGAGAGGTGGGGGGTGGGTGGGGAGGGGAATACACTGACCCGGCCCAGGTCTGCCCCTGCCCCCAGCTGGGCTCTGTCCAGCATGAGGTGGTGAAAATCCCCACTGGGCACTTTTTGTCATCCCACAGGCCAGAGAGCCAGACTGGGATTGTCTCAGCCCTGCCCCCTCCCTGAGATGGGGCTGTTCTGATCCCTTCCTGATTTGCCTGGCTGTGGGGTTACAAAAAGGCCCCAGTGGGGGCTTTCACTGCTCTGTGCTGGGCAGGGCAGGGGGAGGGGGGAGTGCTGGGCCAGGCCACTGCATTTGCCCCCTGCTTCACCTTCCTGCTTCGAGATGGGGAGGGGTGAAGAGGGAGGTAGGGCTGAGCCCATGCCAGCCCAGTGAACTGGGCTTCAGGGGAACAAAAATTACCTGGTGGGTTCCCCTTGCACCTGGCAGACCCTGGCTGTGGGGGCCTGGTGCCAGGACAAACCTGTGCATCCCCCACTCTTCTCCTCCCTTACAGGTGGGGGGGCTGGGCAGGGTGTGGTACTGGGCTGTGGGGAAGAGTGAAAAGATCTCAATGGAGTCTTTCCCCCTGCTCTTAGCAGACCCTGGCTGGTGATCCAGGGCCGGGATGGTCCATTTCCCCCTGCTTCGCCCACCCCCCTTACAGGCTGGAGGCTAGGGAGGAACTGGGGCTGAGATGATGCCAAATCTGCCCACCTGACTTTTGCAGGGGCAAAAAGACCCCACTTCTGGGACTTTCCATCCCCTTGTCCTGTACAGATGGGGGTAAAAGCAGGGGATCTGGGGGTCTGTTCTTTTGCCCATCCCTCTCCCCCCAGTCCCACTGGGCTGACAGGTGCTCGCAGGGAGTACAGGCTTTAGTGCCTCATCTCTGTGACATCTGGGGTTAGGGCCAGCTTTGCTTACTGGAGCAGAAAACACAGCCCAGGACTGCAAAGCATTCTGGGATCCTGGGGTACTCTGAGTTACGATGAACAGGGAAGAGATCTGGGACAGAAGTTCCATAAACTGGTTTAAATTAAATCAGTTAAGTCTGATATTACATCCAGCCAGGTTTATTTTAAACCAATTTTGGCCATTTTTAAAGCAGTTTATGTGCACTGAACTTCCGTTTTCAATTCTCTTTTCAATTAGGAAGAACATATCACAATTAGATCCTTCTGAAGAGATTTGTTATTTACAGATATTCAAAATAATCCGTGGGAAGAAATTTTAGATAGAAAATAAAGCAGAACAAGTTGTATAACATTGTTTTTCATGGAATAGGCAAATCTCAAACTTAAAGCTTAAATAAATGAAGAACAACATCCTTGGTTTGACAGTGTGTGGCAAACTTGTGCAGTTTTGGAACAAAGTTTGCAGCATTTCCTAATATCAGCTGAGAACATCAGAAAGAAGCTTACATATTCATTCTTCTTAGGACTTCCATAATTTTTGCTGTCTTCAAAATATTTCTTTTGAAATGTGTATTCCACCTCAATAAAATTAATTATTCATTATGCTTCACTCTCCTTTTTAAAGTTTTGCTCTACATCATTCATTTCAATAAAAGTTATGAAAAAAAAAGCCATCAGTGCTACACAGGAACCCTTTTATGAAGACTTTAATTTGATTCTGGTAACTTCCAGAAAGTGATTTGCTAAGGCTCATTTAATTAGCTGAAGTTTTATTATATGAACAACCAGTTGAAGGAAGTTTATTTCTAATGATCTTCAATATAGGCATTAGGGACTCTCCTTTTACATTTACTCATTACGAATTTCCCAAGGCCTATACTCCATTATGTACTTATGTAAAATTCCTATAAAACTCATTTCTAGATTCTAGGAATGGGAATTGCAAAGAACTTAAGAGATAAAGGGTATGCAATGCCATTTAAAAGAAATGGTCCAGTTCAACAAGAGTTTCATTTTGTGACTGATGTAATCCCCATAGATTTCATACAAATAATTGCATGTACCTTGACTTTGTGAATGATCAGGGCATAGTTGCTCCACATTTTATCAGTGCCTCTGTGCTGCAGTTTGGTGGACAGGTTTCTGTTCTGGGAAGGAGGAGATCTGGGCTCTGTTCCTGACTCCCTGTGTAATGGCTGATATGTCCCTTCACTCCATTGGGCTGCCATTTTCCCTCCCACCTTTTGTCTGTCTCATTTACTTAACTGAACAGGGACTGTCTGTTACTGAACCTTTGTGCAGAGTCTGGGATGACTGGGGGCTCTGCAGTATAAAGAACATCCATTCATTTGTTAAACTGTGTATTGTAAATGCTCTACCTGAGGTGCATCAGGTAGTCACACAAATCTTGTGTTAACAAAATCATAAGCTGCCTCTTTGCTCATGGCTCACCTGCTCTGGAGGTCTATGTATGACCAAATATACATTTAAAAGTGTGGGTGACTGTTGCCGCCTTGGTTGGTGGGGGGCATGTGCCCCGCTAGAAACTAGTGACATGGGGGAAGTCCCCCCACGGCCAACTGAGCCGACTGGGGGGGCACCTCCCCATGGCAAAACTTACCAACCGGTGAGTAGCTGTGCTGCTCCCCAAAGTGATAGTGGCCTACATCTGGCACTCACACTCCCCGTCTAGCATTTGTAGGGGGGACACTGATGTTCCTGCCTGCCCCCCCTGCCAATCACCTGAGCGGGGAGTGTGGCCTGACAGGGGGTGCACTGGTGCTCTCAGGGAGTGCATGTGCACCCCATGTACCCCCTACGCGTTGCCACTGTTAAAAGCAAAATGCTGCAGGGTCTAATTACTAAGTTAGTAATATTTTACTATGTAATTATTCTATATTTACTATGCAATTATTCATCTTTGTAATTGTTAGTACTGAGCCCCTACTTTATATAGAAAAGCAGACTGTAATTAGACTATTTTGAATATTACTATTTTATCCTACATCATATTGCCTTATCAAGTTGTTTTGCTAAGTTCTTAAAATTAATTACACCTTTTCTAAAAAAGAAAAAGAAAAGTGCACCCTTGTTATATTACCAGATTTATCATTCTTCACATTCCTCCTATCAAGTCTGCAGTAGCATGACAAACATTCTGTAATATAGAAGGGTCTCTTGAGGTCATGGTGACATTGCAAATGATACTGTGCTAATGACATGGTTGTTACACTAAGAGAGGGAACATTTTATACTGATGCTTGGCAGTTCTTTTCTGCTTTTCATGTGAAGATCTCAAAATACATTACAAATTAATTAGAAACTCCCCTGTGAAGTGGGTCTTAATTTACAAAGAGGAAACTGAAACTTCCCCAACTTAGCCCGAGTCACAAACAGACCCCACAGATCCTAAATCAAGATTTCTGATCAATGGCCAGCAATTTTGGGTGTCCAACATTTCAGAACATGCTAAACAGGTGCCTTAAAGTATGGTTTCTGTACTATGCCTCTATGGACATCTGGAATCACTACAGGTTTCTGAAAGTCTTTGGCTTTGGTTCCAGTTCCCTGCTTTAGCTGCCTGAGAATTACTTTAGTGGAATTTCAGAGATCTGCCACTCCATTGGTATTAAACAACCAGAAGCTATCAAACAGTATTAAAAAGTCAGAAGTAAAAACTGCTGATTGAAGAATGAGGCAAAGCTGACCTCAGGAAATAGGACAGACGTATTTTAATAGAGGTCACCTGAGCACAAAGACATCAGCAGCTCTTTGAAGACAGAGACAAAGTAGAAAAACTTGTCCCTCCACCACTTTCAGTGACACTAAGCTGCCTTTTGCTTAAATAAATTTGCTTCATCATGGCATCAGCATCTGAAAAAGCAAGCCATTGCTTATGAAAGCCTGTGATATCCATCTGATTTAGTTAGTCTATGAGGTGCAAATATAGTCTGAAGTCAAGCTGAAGGCAGACTAATATGGCTAAATACCTCTCTCTATCCTTGAGAAGGACATGGTTTTGCAAAGATGTTGAGCTGAGTGTCAAGGATAGATTATTCATCACAGGATTTGTAGAAATAAGTACAAAGACTATGGGAAATAAAAAGTAGGAATGGGGCCTTAGAGAAACTTTTGGGTAGCCAAATAACCTCAGATGGGGATTATTGCTCTGTAGCTGAGAGACATGATCTGATTTTACATAAAATTTCCTTTCTTATCTTCAAGTACAAACATTTATCTGAAAGCTGTACCAAAAATGCCACAAGAACTTTATGTTGGAATTATGTTTCTGGTAGAGGTCAGAACAAAAGCATCTGGAGACACTTATATTTGACAAACCTTGGGGTTTTTTTTCCCTCTGGGCTTGTTTTTGTAGTTTGTAGTTAATTCCTATTGCAATCAGTTTACCTATTCTAATTTCAGAAAATGCATGACAGCAATAGCTTTAATTTTAAGTACCACAGTACATTGAAATAAGTCCTTTATTGCTAACATGCATCTTTATGCAAGCCGTATATGTCCAAATGGGAATGTTTAAATGGCTGCCTTAAATTAAAAAAATGCAGAAATAAAATGTAATTTGAAGTGCTGATATATGTAGAGAGATAACCTGTAGACACAAGTCAGAGCTGTGAAGTGTCAGAACTCGTAATAGCAAATCTCACCTTTGAAGCCAGCTTATTATTGAAGATATCATTATAGCTATGGATTCTTTTGCCATAGGAAGAGCAAAAGCTGTGAAACGAGTTTCATTTCCAGCAGCTAGCAATGAACAGTGAAATAGTCTTATATCCTTGAGTTTCCTAAAATGATGTTGCTGACATTTTATGCAATATCCTCTTCAGGTTTTATTAAAAATAAGTCTAGTGAATATATTTTTTTAAATACAAGAACAATAAAGATTGAAATGAGAGTAGCTCTGTGACAGAATATAGTGATGAAAAGAATTACTGTTCTATGATATCACCTCAGTAGCTGTCCAAGTACCTGTGACTCATTTAAGTTGCTTGTATTGTCAGGCTTTGTTCTTTCCAGATATGAAAATTTGCACGGAATAAACCCATCCCTACATTTCCTGTTCAGAAAAGGCTTCCCTAAAG
>NW_005842068.1:1060163-1090145 GCF_000455745.1 Alligator sinensis | reverse complement strand
CAGCAGGAAAAACAGGTGGAGGCTTTTCATTCACGTTAGAGTGGACACAAACTCACGTTCTCAAATCTAAATGTTTCTCACACACAGTTTACTATAGCTCTTGTATGATTTATGTTTTAATTTCATATGCTCACAGTCAGAATGGCAGCAGCTGGACTCTACTGCTTCTGACTGCCATGAAGTTCACATTGAGCATAGAGCCCACTCCAATTCACCAGAGCTTTCTAGACAGAATATGGTGCCAGTTATTTAACCAGTTGTATTTATAAATATATATATTAGTGGTGTTTTGTTTTAATAATGGAAAAATGTGGATTTTTTGGGTTACTTTTTTTAATCTGCAAATTGGGATTTTTTTTTTTTTTTATCAGAGAAAACTGGGATCCCTGATTATAATCTATGTATATTCAGGAAGTTGAAGGACAAACAGAATGCTACACAGTCTCTGCAGTATTATAAGACATACAAATGAACAAATATATTCATTAGCCTTTGAAAATATAGAAAACTGGTGCTGTTACAAAGTAAAGGAATTGTTGTTTTGTTTTCTTTTTTTTTTAGCAATGTACCACATCAAAATACATTATATTCAGCTTTTCCTACATGAATGTCTAAAAATAATTAGGTTGGATTCTAAGTTGTTGTGCAGGTGAACAGAATTATTGGTACAACAGAGCTATGCTGCTTTACACCCATGGAGAACATAGCTTACTGGTACAATGTTCAGTGTTTGTCTTTTAGCACTTGCCAGTTTGCCTTTAGTAATATGACTTCAGTATTGGAAATATCTTCTATTGGGAAATATTGCAAGTACCAGGTAAGCAATCCCCAGCTGTCTGTGGTATATGACAAGTGTTTAAGTATGATCTGTTTTGAGAGAAATATTGTTTTACATTATCTCTCTTTCTATTATCTGTCTTAGCTTCTACTATGAATTAGAAAGCCATCACCTTCTACCTCATTTACAGTAATAACAAATGCCATTAAAAATGAATGTGTTTGCATTATGTGTGCATATCCACTCTAATGTACCATGTTTTTAATCACACTTCATTTCTTTTTTATATGGTTATATCCCAATGGCATCTTATGCTCTTTAGAAGTACGCTTGTGTGTCCTGCCAGTTCTCTGGCAAATACAGAAAGTGAGAACGAAAAATGGTCACCACTGAGGATTCATATTTACTCTGTGCTACTCAGCTGTCTGCTTGCGTCTTTCTGATCATTTTGAACTTATTTTCACTACACTAATTTGATAGATTGACTTCATATGGAAGGATAAACTCAAAAAACCCATCTCTTTAGATATGAGAAACTAGAACAAGTCTGGGAGTGTGGGCTGTGCAAGAAGATTCAGTTTGTCTAAGAACTGGCATGTTAATTAGAGTGAGATTAACGCAATATGAAAATGATTCACTTTACAATATGTTTTTCTTCCTTGCTCTAGGATCTGTTGTGACAAAAAGGCTATGTATGAACCAGGTTGTTATATTTTCTCCTTGTAATGCTGTCAATTTACTGACAATCTTTCTGACACGTAAATATCAGGCAATCAATGACACAATTTCTATTTTATGACAGCTGCTGCTTCAGATTGGACTCATGGTAGCTTACTTCACATTGTCCAGACTGATTTTTTTCATTAGAAAATATACTTAACTTTGATCGCATTTAGTCTGTTGTCACAAAAGCTACCCCTTTCCAGTGAAAACATAAGCATTAGCTGCACTTACCTAATTAAACATGCCCTGAGCTGCATTCTGTCTTTATATTTTGAGGAAGTTACAGTTGTGAAGAGAAGAAAAATAGATGGGTAACCCAATGTACCATACTTTTCAGACTTATTTCTCTGGTCCTGTGCTTTACAGGGGAGGAGGGAATGTTTTTATTTTTTGTTTTTTTAAAGCAAGTATTAGATCACATAGATGAAGAGGATCTGTGGCTAAGGTACTGGACCTGGACTTGAAAAAAGGGGTTCAGTTCCTGAATTCTTGTGTGAGCTTGTGGAATTTGTTTAATGCCTCAGTTTTCCACCTGCAATGTGAACTTTAATGAGTAACCTTTTACCTTTTACCGACGGACCCAGGGGGGCGCTGCCAGGCCCAGGGTCAGTGAGGACCTAGTAAGGGAACTTCTGATGGTACTAGATGTGTTCAAGTCAGCAGGTCCTGATGATCTCCACCCCAGAGTGCTGAGGGAATTAGCAGAGGTCATTGCGGGACCCCTGGCACAGCTTTAGAAGTATTCATGGTGCTCTGGCAAGGTGCTGGAGGACTGGAAAAGGGCCAATGTGGTCCCCATTTTCCAAAAAGGGAGGAAGGAGGACCCAGGAAACTACAGGTCCGTTAGTCTTACCTCGGTCCTGGGGAAGCTCTTTGAGAAAAATATCCAAGATCACATCTGCGAGGGACCAGCAGGGAAGATCATGCTTAGGGGCAACCAACATGGGTTCATTCGAGGCAGGTCCTGTCAAACCAACCTGGTGGCCTTCTACGACCAGGTCACAAAATAATTGATTCCAAAATGAACATTGGCTACCGATGCGGGGATGCGGTCAGGAAGGCTAACTTCACCTTGTCATGCATCTGCAGATGCATCACAAGCAGGTCCAAGGAGGTGATTCTCCCCCTCTATGCAACACTGGTCAGGCTGCAGTTGGAGTACTGTGTCCAGTTTTGGGTGCCGCACTTCAGGAGAGATATGGACAGCATCGAGAGGGTCCAGAGAAGGGCCACTCACATGATCGGGGGCAGCAAGGCAGGCCCTATGAACGGAAGCTACAGGACCTGAACCTGTTCAGCCTCCACAAGAGAAGGCTGAGGGGAGATCTCGTAGCCATCTACAAACTTGCCAAGGGGGACCAGCAGGCAGTGGAAGAGTCCCTGTTCCCCCGAGCACTACCGGGAGTAACAAGGAATAACAGCCCTATGTTGACCGAGAGTAGATTAAGGCTAGATATCAGGAAGCACTACTTCACAGTCAGGGCGGCTAGGATCTGAAACCAACTTCCAAGGGAAGTGGTGCTCGCTCCTACCCTGGGGGTCTTCAAAAGGAGGCTAGATAATCACCTAGCTGGGGTCATTTGACCCCAGCATTCTTTTCTGCCCATGGCATGGGGGTCTGACTTGATGATCTGCTCAGGTCCCTTCCGACCCTACCTACTATGAAACCCTTTTGTCTAGTCCTGATCTCTTACTTTGTGAGAATAAGTGTGTGCACATGAAGATATGTGGGTGTAAGGCACTGAAGCCATGCATTGAATTCATATTTCTACAGCTTCATTAGACAGGACATGTCATAAGAATGCCTGACAACTGGTTCCCACAACAGGTCCTATAACTCCCAACTAAAGCATGGAATCATCCCCAGTGGCACCATTATGTATGATAAGGCACTGATTATTTGGAGCAAAATAGTCTCACTATGAAGGCTATGATCATAGAATCATTAAGGTTGAATCATTAAGGTTGGAAGGGACCCCAGAAAGTCATCTAGTCCAACCTCCTGCTCAAATCAGGATCATCCCCAACTATGTCATCCCAATCAAGGTTTTGTCTAACTGGGTCTTAAATCCTCCAATGAGGGAGATTCCACAACTACTCTGGATAACCTGTTCCAGTGCTTTTTTACCCTCTTCATGAAGTTTTTCCCAATATCTAACCTAACCTTCCCCTGTTGCAACTTGAGACGGTTGCTCCTTGTTCTGTCATGTGCCCCCACTGAGAACAGTCAAATGACCCCAGCAAGGTGGGCATCAAGACTCCTTTCTCTTCTCCAGTTTCCTTAGCCTCTCTTCATAGGTCATGTGTCCCAGACACCTAACTATTTTTATTGCCCTCAGCTGAACACTCTCCAATTTGTCTACATCTCTTCTGTAGTGGGGAGGCCCAAAACTGGACATAGTACTCCAGATGTGGCCTCACCAGTGCCATATAGAAGAGAAGAGTCATTTCCCTTGATCTGCTGGCAACACTTGTACTAATGCAGTTCGGCGTGCTGTTAGGTATCTTCACAAGGGCACAGTGTTGGCTCATATTCAGTTTATTGTCCATTGTAAAACCCAGGTTCTTTTCTGCAGGGATGCTGCTTAGCCAGTCAGTCCCCAGCCTGTACTGGTGCATGGCATTGTTCCCTCCTAGGTACAAGACTTTACACTTGTCCTTAGTGAAATTCATAAGATTTCTTCTAGTCCAATCATCCAATTTATTGAGGTCTGTTTGAATCCTAGCCCTACCCTGGAGTGTATCTACTACTCCCTGCAGATTGGTGTCATCTGAAAACTTGCTGAGGGTGCACTCCGTCCCATCTTCCAGGCTATTCATAAAGATATTGAACAGGATAGGCCCCAGGACCAACCATTGGGGCAATTCACTTGACTGACTGCCAACTAGACATAGCCTTTATTTGCTACCCTCTGAGCCTGCTGATCTAGCTAATTTTCTATCCAGTTTACAGTCCATTCATCTAATCCAGGGGTAGGAAAAGTCCAGCCTGCAGGCCAGATTGGGCCTGTGGCAGACTACATTTCCCAGCAGCCCTTTCCCACGTTGCTGTGGTCAGTTTCCATGGAGACCCAGCAGCATCATGACGGTGAAGGACCAGGATTTCCATGGTGACTGGCCCCAGCAGTACTGGCAGGGTGCACAGCTGGGTAGGAAACTGCTCCAGGACCGATTTGCCCACCTTGATCTAATCTATACTTCCTTGCTTGTCAGAAGGTTGTGGGAGACTGTTTCAACAGCCTTACTAAAATCAAGGTATTTCACAACTACTGCTCTCTCCGCTTCCTCAGTGCTAGTTTTTTCATCACAGAAAGCAATCAGGCTGGTCAGGCATGACTTGCCCTTGGTGAATCCCTGCTGACAGTTCCTAATCACCTTCTTCTCCTCCAAGTGCTTAGAAATGGATTCTTTGAGGACATTGCTCCATGATGTTTCCAGGGACTGAGGTAAGGCTTACTGGTCTGTAGTTCCTGGGATCATCCTTCTTCCCTTTCTTAAAGATGGGCACTATATTTGTCCTTTTCCAATTACCCCAGAACTCTTCCAATCATCATGAGTTTTCCAAGGTAATGGCCAGTGGATCTGCAGCCACATCAGCCAACTCCCTCAGCACCCTTAAGTGCATCTTGTCTGGCCCCAAGGACTTGTGCACATCCAGCTTTTCTTAAATCAGTAGTACAACAGGACCCCAACCACAGTTAATACATTTAAGTGCTACTCAAAAACAAATAATAGATTATAGTTTTTTATGTAGATGATTATCAAAAGTTTTAAGGAACTGATAGTGAGGATATTGGATAGTTCACCTTTTGCTTAAAGAACTCTCTTTGAAATTGAGTTCACGTTGGTTGTCACAAAAAGTTACTCGTTGGAATTCACTTGTTGGTGCTTCAGCACTTTGAAATGTGGAGTCCAAACCATAGCAGATTGTAGGTACACAACGCTGAAAACTAGATGGTACAAACTAAACAAATAATCCCTGTGCTGGGTCCTCAGTGATGTACACAAGAGTTCTCATCTTAAGAGGAAAACAGTCTCAATGCCAGGTCCTCATGACTACATCACTTTTGTACAGACCATCTTTCTCTCATGGTGTAGTGCGCAGGTTTGTTATTACCCTGAAATAGAATAGTTTTCTGATAGCATACCGTTAGGTTAACAATAATTTAGATTATTAAGAAGTATTAGCTTTACAGCTAAATACAAGGCATGACCTGTGGCCTAGCAATGCAGCTGACCACAAGGCAGATTGATAGCTAAGCCTTTGCTTGTGTCAAGTAATCATTTTAACTGTATTAAGCATTTTCTGAGTTAAAAGCAGCAAGTATCTCTGTGTCTGTGTGCTGAAAAATCAGCTACAGCAAGAAGTAAAATAAGACAGGGAAACCATTGTTCTGGGTGCACTGGTTGTGTCCTTGAGAAGTATCTACTACTGTGTAAGGTTTTGCTAACATATTATAATGTTACTGTTACTTAACTTTTAGCTTTTAAAAAAGTGCTAGTTCAGCTTAATAGAAATATGTTGTTACAAAGATTTGAAAAGCACCGCCCAAGTATTGCTTTTTTTGTTAACCATGAAGTCTTGCCTTGTTGTAATAAGTATAAAAGATCACCTCACCCTTAGGCGGGGGCCATTTTGCCTTTTGCTGGCTTTATGGTCTTTGCTCGAGCAAATAAACAGCTGTCTTTCTTTACCCGCGTTGTCTGTCAATCAAATTACAGCTAGACAACGAACCTTAGGGAGGTTTCTCCCACCACAATGGGCAACTTAACAAATGCTATTCCTGTGATAATCTCAGCAAATGCGTGTATGGAAATGCAGTATTAAGAAAATGCTTGTGGCTTTGGATTTTTTGGTAAGCTTAGAGTTGGTAGTATATGACTAGTCAGCTCACTGCAGTCCATTAGCAAGTGCTGAGTGACTTTCTTAGGAGCTAAATATTGAGGAAATACTGGCCTATAAAGAGACAGCAAACCATTTAGATTTATGCTGAAGTCCCATTGACCTAAACAGGATTACTCATGCTTAAATGCTACCGTCTGTTGTTACCACCTGTTGGTTAATTTACCAGCCTTAGGCAAGTGAAATAAGATGGTCTTATAACATCTATGCCATGTTCAGATAGTCACATCAACAAGCCATTGTAACACCCACACACACACTTGGGTTGTATATTGTGTGTGTGTGTGTGTTTTATGTGGGCAAGATGGCCCCTGTGTGTTGGCCATGTGCTCAGCACCTGACAAGCTTGGGCTTGTATCTGGGGAAAATATGTAAAGCTTTCTGGCTTACTGGCTAGGGGAAGCAGAGGATTCTTTAGGCCGATGGGTTAGGAGAGGAACTGGAGTGTGGCATTCCCTGACTGGACAAGGCCAAGTTGATATCATGCACAGGGATTTAAGGTGCTACAGCAAAGTCTTTCCTGCAGGTAGGATCCAGCTGGCAGTGGGCTTCATTTCCCAACAGCCCCTGCATGCATGACTGAGGCCGGTTTCCATGGACACCCCAGAAGGAGCAGTGCTGGCAGGGTGCGCAGCAGAGCAGGGAGCTGCTCTGAGGCCAGGCTGGGATCTTGCAGTGGTGACAGAGTGGTCTATAGCCAGGGCAGAGCTGCAATCTGCAGCCTGTATGCTTCGGGCAGGGGCATGCATGCAGTGGGTCGTGGCTCTGCCCCAGCTCCTTGCAGTGGTGACAGTGTGGTCCAGAGCCAGGGCAGAGCCATGATTTGCTGCCTGCATGCCCCTTCCCAAAGCATGCAGGGAATGGATAGCAGCTCTGCCCTGGCTCTGGATCATGCTGTCACAATTGCAAGATCCCAGCCTGGCCCTGAGCAGTTCCCCATCAGCACTGCTGGGGCCAACACTGCTGGGGCCAGTCTCCACGGAAACCCCGTACCCAGGCTATCACAGTGCATCTGCTCTTGGGGTCTCCATGGAAACCAGCCCGAGCCATGAAGGCACAGGCTGATAGGAAATGGAATCTGGCTGCTGGCTGGATCTGCCATTTTACCCACCCCTGTGCTAGGGGCTACTCAAGAACAAAGACTCCAAAGGAGAAGGAGTTTGCAGATAGTGAAAAAGGAAACTCAGGTACAGGGGAGAGAGGGAGAATTGTCCCAGTGTCCGGGAACTCCTCTCTCTTCCTTTTCTTCACTTTTTTTTTTGTTGAGGTTTTAAGGAATCAATAGTGGGGGGGAAAAAGAGTATTAGTTCCTTGGGTTTCCTGGCCAGGAGTTAGGCCTGGCAGTTTAAAGAAGGTTGAAACCTGGGAGTTTCTAACCCTGCCAGTTTGAGGCTCAGGTTGAGATCTCCAACTTTCTGTTTCCTGTGGAGCTGTGACCCAAACAACCTGCAGCCCAGGCCTAGAGAATAGGCCTGGGCATTCCCCTTGTTTCTTTTGATGGTCCTTTGTTTTAGTCAGGCTGTGTGGTTGGGCCAGCTGTAGCCGTTAATCAACCTGGCTCCTGAAGTTTTTCCTGCAGTTTTGTTTCAGCAGGCCATATAAACAAGCCCATAAGTTTTGGGGTGCATGCATGCTGTCTGAAGCCACTGTCATTCCCCACACACAAATATAGCCTCTCCATGGGAGCAAAGATTGGCATGTTACCATTCCTCCAAGAGCAATGAGGGACCTCTTGCACTTCAGAAGGACCCATGCTCTCTAGCAGCCTTCCCTGGTATGGTGCAACCTAAAGACTATGTCTTGTAGTTGGTAGCATTTTAAATTGCATTTGGTGTTTTCATGTTTTGTGTAATAAATCTGTCTTTTGTGTTTACACTGCTTGGGAGTTTTGGAGGAAGGGGGTTTTGCTTATGTGGGACACCCTAATAATTCATTTAGTATTTCCAAGGTGATCTGGGTCGGGACTCAATCCAAGGTAAAATACATTTAGTACCCCACAATTGAACCCAGACCCTGTTGCTTCTGACCAGTACCCAGCAAGAGGGTTACACCATTATTGTAGTTGGTAAATGGACCGTTTTTGCAGTGTGAAGTAAGTGGCCATACCCTGACTGAGTAGAGATCAATTTTCTCTCAGTCTAGGAGTGGGTCTCACAAGGTTGGGTTGAGGTGATTTGGGGAAGCTTATTCTGGTAAGCTGAGGATAAACAAAGGATCCTGAAGACAAATAAAGGAGGATCCTATCCTGAGGATAAATAGTTTCAAGGGTTATAATCCAGCACTATTCACAATCAGAATCTCAGCTTTATGCAAGGTAGGCTGTCCAGGGCAAAGACTGGAAGGTATTAAAGATTGATCAGTCTTCAAATAGGCCTGTAATAAGGTGAATTCAAAATTACTATGTACATTAGAAAGATTAGAAAATGGAATGACCTTGGACCTAAGTCTTGAGGTTAGGTGCCTACCTGCAGTCAGTAAAGGTAGTCCTGCATAGGCTACTTACATTGGGAAACCCTGTTTAGACATTAGGACAACTGTCACTAGTAGGCTGCCTTCAGATCAAATGGCTGGGGAATGGGTGGAGAGGACTAACCAGTGAAGCTCAGCTGTTACAGAACAGGGAGTAATGCAGTAGGAGTAGTACTTGCACAGCTTGCTGCTTCTGTGGAGGTAGGTAAAAACAGGGACCTAACTATGACTGTTATTCCAGGATCAAAATAGCTGTACACTACTTGACCTGACTTAACTCAGATCACAAACTAGCAATCTCCCACTTAGTGTTGCTTACTCAGTTTAAGGGATCTGGAAATCTAGCCCTCAAACGGTAACTTCTTGTGTGTGGCACATCTTATTTCCATATATAGATTCTAAATCTTAGCTGCTTACCTTACATATTAAGAATAAAATTCTAGCTAGTCTGTCATCAACAGTGGTGTTAATTTAAGTTCTTATAGTGGGACTAACTATTTTCACTGGTCTTTTCCTAGCTCTGTGTGATGTCGTTACCCTACCTCTGTGTGATGTCAGATTATGAAGGGCAATGGAACTGCAGAGAGGTAACTATAAACAGAATTTGATTGCAGCATTTGTATTGCTGGTGTTGAGGGACAACTGTGAAAAAACAATCAAGACCACTTTTGATCTTGGATGGAGCAAACAGCTAAATGGAGGCAAAATATCATCATCATCAAGTCATTGACACACTGTGACAGGAAGCCCTCTTGAGGCTGGTCTCATTGTCAGCCCGCCCACCTGTCTAGGGCAGTATTCCCTGCCTCACCTGGCATGCCTTGAGATATCAAAGTAGATGGAAAAATGTGGGATGCTGCCCATTTAATGCCCCAATGTCAAGGGCATAATACACAGCTCCATACCATCCCTACACTGTGTCCCATGCCTTACAGATGGCATCCAAATCCACTATCACTCCCCCAGCCCCATTGCTGCGCTGCACTCGGTTTTAGGCCCAAACTTGGCCTCAGGTGTCATTAGACATGCCTGGGCAACAATCCTCCTCACTGGGGCCTCAACTCTGCCCCCTCACTGGGGCCTCTGCTCTGGGCAGCCTATGCATAGTCCTTCAGGTCTCCTCAGATCCTACTGTACACGACCTCTGGCAGCCACTCTGCCCCCTTGCTGGACCCATTACTCCACCCCCTCACTGGGGCTTCTGGGCCTTAGGCTGCTTGGGCCTCAGGTGTCCATAGACATGCCTGGATCCTTAACTCAGCCTATGGCCCACTCAGGCCTCAAGTGCCTGTTGACATGCCTGGACCCCACCTCAGGCCCCATTCCATGGGCCTGGGCCTGTGCTTTTCTGTCAGGGTGTGCTCCCCTAGCCTTTCCCCTCCACAAGGTACCCACAAGGCAGAGAGGGCTGAGGCTTTCTGGTGCCCCATACTCACCTTTCATTAGGGAGGCACAGGCATGGCATTTCCTGGAAACTGCCCCACCACAGGCAGCTCCACTACACCATCCAACCCAAGCAGGGCATTGTTTTAGGTCATTCCCCAGGACCAGGAACCTCCTCCATCACAATAATTCCTGCTCTTGCCCTCTGTGTGTTCTAGGATCAGCAATACTCCAGGCAGAAGGTGTTCACCCTTCAGCTCCCCAGTTGCAACTAGCTGGCCCTATTCCCTGGGCCTGGTCTTATACCCAGGATGCCCAGCCCTCCACCAATCAGGCAGCCTCATGAGTATCATGTGACCTCCTGATTGGGTCTGCTCCTACCTGCAGGCTCCTCTGCAGCCTGCTTCAGCCCTTAAAGTGGCAAACATCCAAAGGTGCTCCGCCACACACACCTTGAGTATGACTTCAGTCAGGGCAACATTACTGCATTTGTTTCATTCAGATCTCATTTTTTGTTCATAAACGGGAGAACTTGACTCAAAGCTTTAAAACCAGGCTTCATGAAAATGAGTGGGATTTTTTTCGTTGACTTCAAGGCAAGCAGGATTTGTATAGAAATAATTTTAATTAAGGCTTAGGTTCTGACATCACCAAGAGCCTATGGTCACTTTGAGAGCCATATGCTGGTTGTATTTATGGATTAATTGGCTCTAGGTTTGGTGAGCTGTGCAGCTTTCTCTGTGATCCCACCACAGCAGCTGAGCCCAAGATGTTGGCGTGAAGCCAATGTGGTAGTGTGGAAAGTAAACAGTTCTGTCATGTAAGAGGGTGGTGCAGGTAACAGGAACAGCGAGGTTTCAGCAAAAGAAGCACAAATATTTCCAGTATTTATAGCCTAGTTGTTCATGTGCTTATGTCTGAATTGAGACCTGAATCACACTCATCTCCTGGCATTTTTTGTGTGTAGTTATTTCAATGGAGTATTTTCAGTTTCTCTGGAGGCATACAAATCAATTGAATATGAAGAATGTTCAAGTAAAGAAAGAAGCCAGATGTCCTAAAATATATTGTAGAGGAAATAAATAAAGGTACCCTAAGCTGATATGGGGTTATTATTCTCTTTAGATCCGAAGGACTTTGGTGTTTAGTCTTTCACAGTATGCTTAACCAAACATTGCTTTGTGAGACACCTTGATGGAAATATCAAGAAGCTTTATATAAGGCAATGTCATCATTAGATATTTTTAATAAAAGAATATAGAAGTAATTTTAGGTTATAGATATAGCTGTGTAGGTTTAAGTATAATAACAGTTTTTTAACCCAAAGTGGCTAGCTTTATTCATGTCTTTAGCATTTGGAGGAATAATTCCAATCATGAATACATATTCAGGTTGTATTAATATGGATGTATGGTAATCTACAAAGCCATAAGATTTGCATTATAACTGTATATGAATTAATCTGTTCCCAATAACCTGACCTCTATTTTACTGAGGACAAACAATATCTTAAAAGCCTACATCAATGTGTGTTTTGAAAGGTACTATTTCAAACATTATGTCCCTATTAATGCAAGAATGTTTTGCATTTTAAAATATATGTATAAATTGCTCCCAATTACTATTTTTCAGCTCAGGTTATTTAAGTTGGAATGAAAAATAAGTAAACAAACTTTTCCTCCCTCCCCCTTCCTCATCTGCTCTAGCTGAATTTTTAGGTTGAAAATTCCATGTCTGAATAAGCTTCTTGAAGTAATAATTCCATTGCTGTACTTGGGTGTGTCCATAGAAATCATGGAACATGGGTAGATGAAGAATTTGACTCCTGGTATTTAAGTCAGAGTGGCTGAGAAATACTTCAGTTAGCTGCTGAACTGAAAGAAAGGAAATTTATCTTCAGTCCAAGGAGAAAGCAAGAAACAAGCAAGTTGCTTACAAGAGGGGGTCTTTGACTAAACAGACTGTTAAATTATTCCAGTAATATCAAAGGTGTTCTAATACAGTCACTTAAGGGTGCTCCATCTTGTGACATCTTTGGTAAACACGGAGCTGCTGATGGTCTGTATTTACCTCTTGCATTTACCCTTCCGTAGTGGGTTTTCTTTAATAATCCTATGGCAAATAAACTCCATTCAGACAGACAGGTAACAATTTGCATCAGGTAGACCACAAGCTTCTACCAATCAGTTTCAGCCTCCTACAATTTCTGTTACATCAAAGATGTGGCAGGTAAAGTAGCAGGGCAATACCTTGAGAAGCCAGGGTGAAAGACAGAGTCATCAAGGCCACTAGGGGCAATAAGGCCACCCTCAGGGACCAAGCCCAGTTATATATCCTTATTCATAAGATCCAGTTAAAAAATACACAAACATATAGAAGATTATTCACACATGTCAGCTTCCTTACAGGAATAAGTGTTTGTAGGATCTGGGCCTTTAATAAGCCATGTCATTACAAATGAGAAACACATGGATTGCTTAATACCCCTTCTGCACTCCTTCTGAGAATTATGATGGGAAAGCTTGACCTCTAGGTTTATTTTTATTGGTATGATTAGCATGGAATGACTTTAGGTCTACTTGAATGAAAAAAATTGGCTGTCTTCAGAGACAAAAAGCAGCCTGCATTTCTTTGCAGTAAATGAGATGGCCCATCTTAAACTACTTCCAGCAAAGAGCTTAAATTTATTTTATAAGGAAAAAACATTCCAGAGCATCAGGAGAATGAGAACATATGGAAAGGAATGGATTGGCATGTATCACAAATCTGTATTGTGTGTCAAGTAGAATTACAGCCTCAAAACATAGTCTCTGACTGTTTACCACCTTCCAGGAACATGCCTAAATCAGCAAGCTATAGGCTATGCAAGGTAGGAGAACAATTCATCTCTTTAGTTGAATCAGGTCCTTGTGCAGCAAAGTATGTGAGAAGCAAGAAGAATCATGATTCCATAACTAGTACTTGGGCCACTCAAATAGAAAGAAGCTGCACCCTCAGCAAGTTTGCAAATGAAACCAAGATGGGGAATGCAGTAGACACACTAGAGGGTAGGGATAGGATTCAGAGTGACCTAGACAAATTAAATTGGGCCAAAAGAAATCTTGTGAGGTTCGATAAGGAAAAGTGCAAAGTCCTGCATTTGGAATAGAAGAATCCCATCCACTGCTACAGCCTGGAGACTGACTGGCTAAGCAGCAGCTCTGAAGAAAAGGACCTGGGGGTTACAGTGGACAATAAGCTGGATATAAGTCATCAGCGTGTCCTTGTTGCCAAGAAAACTAACAGCATACTGGGTTGCAGTAGTAGGAGCTTTACCAGCAAATCATGGGAAGTAATTATTCCACTCTATTTTGCACTAGTGAGGCCACATCTGGAGTACCCTGTCCCATCTTTGGGGCCCCCACTATAGAAAGGATGTGGACCAGTTAGAGAGAGTCCAGTGGAGAGCAATGAAAATGGTTCAGGGGCTGGGGTACATGACTTATGAGGAGAGGTTGAGGGAACTGGGTTTATTTTTGGGAGAAGAGAAGACTAAGAGGGGATTTCATAGCAGCCTTTAACTACCTGAAATGGAGTTCTAATGAGTTCCAAAGAGGATGGAGCTAGACTGTTCTCAGTAATGGCAGGTGATAGAACAGGGAGCAATGTTCTCAAGTTACAACTATGGAGGCTTAAGTGGATATTAGGAAAAACTTTCACTAGAGGTGGTGGAATCCCCATCCTTGGAAGTTTTTAAGTCCCGGCTAGACAGAGCCTTGTTTGAGATGATCTAGTTGGCTATGGTCCTGCTTTGAGTAGGGTGTTGGATTAGATTACCTGAGGTCCCCTTCAACCCTATTTTTCTATGATTCTACGGTTTGTGGGCACCTGTGCACACATGACCCCTGATCTGAGGCTGGTACAGAGCATCTTATCTTTAAAAAGTTGCGAACTCTCATAGACAGCTTCTTTTGAGGACCCAGGACAGAACCTTCATGTTTGAGGGGAGGGAGGGTCTGGTGTTGTGGAGGGTGAGACGAGGGAGGAGTCTGCTTCTGTGAGAGAAATGAAGTGTTTTTTTCTGAGAACTGTCCACAGTGAGCATGGGGGTGGGTGGTGGAGGAGGGGTCCATGGGTGGCTGTCCAGGCAGGCTACAGTGAGGAGTGCAAGAGGAGGTGGTCAGCCAACACCTCTTGCACCCAGTGTCCTGACCCCCACTGGCAGGTGTGTGGCTCATCTGGGGCTTCAATGGGGGTCGGCTACTGGAGCCAGCACCATGACCAATAGGAGCCCAGAGCACTAGCTCTCACTGCCAGAGGCAGGGGCTGCAGCAGCCATGGGGTGGGGAGGCAGAGGCTGCAGCAGGAGACCTGACACATGCTGCTGTGGGGCACTGCATGCTGGTCCTGGCCAAAAAAGCAGCTGGCCATGGAACAGGGAGTGAGGCTGACTTTTGAAGATGGCTACCAGCCACAGGCAGCTACAGTCAGAGCCTCCCACTCCCCTTGGTGGCAGCAGGAGCTCACTCCAGGGCCTAAGGAAGTGGAAGCAATTTTCTGCTGTGAGCAGCAAATCTGCTCCTGCTTCCCTGCATGTGTAGACATCTGCCTGAAAGTGTTTACTTGAGAGTAAATTACTGGTAAATCAATTGCATGTGTAGACACAGTCCCTGAAAGCAAAAACTTACTCTTTAAATGAACTTCTGAACCCTAACATGAGTTGATCATAGGAAAGTAGGGATGGAAGGGACTTCACAAAATCACTTCACAAAACCAGCTCCCTGCTCAAGGTAGGACCAGGATCATTTGTGGTATTATAAAGGATTTTTATCGTCTGGTCCTACCATGTAGTGCAAAGTTTCTGAACCTTTTCCATTTAGTACGAAGGGAATTTGGGAGTGGGCATGAGCCCCAAGCTGTGGCCCCTGATATAGTCATCTCCCTGTTTAATCAATGTTACTTGGAATGTGGGTGTAAATTCAAATTTTCCATGCAGCATAAGGTATTGATCAGTACTGGGGGATCAGACATCATGTCAGATAGTTCATTAAACTATTGATCTGTAGGAACCCTTCTGCTCCTACCCTATGTTCTCAATAAAGTAAAAAGAAATCCTTTCTTTAAGGTCAGATAATCATCAAGTCAACATACAGAAAGCAGCCAACTTCCTATCAACCTGAAAATTTCATCTTGTATATTGATCTCTTTGACTTTACATTTGTTGGCATGTTGGGAGTTCAGGCATGGTGCATCTGAAGCCTTTCTTAAATGCACTTTTCTGCTTACATATGGTTTGAATCAAGCTTAAATATACTGAATTTACTAGAATGCAAGATGAGGTTTCCCCCCTTCAGTCCTCTTTCCCTTCACCCAACATGGATTAAGGATTTTTGGGGCCCTGGGCAATGAGAAAATTGGAGAGCCTCCTTCCCTTGCAGGAGTTCTCAGAACTGGCCTAGCCCCTCTCTCAAAAGAAGAGAGACAGTCAGGCATGGAGGCAAAGGCAGACACACAAACACACACATGCAGACATACAGTCAGAGACAGAAATGCACAGACAGAAAGAGACACACACACAGATGCAAAAGCAGACACAGAGACAGACCCACACATAGATAGACACACACAGACACAGTGAGAGAAAGAGAGACACACACACACACCCAGACACACACTTTCCCCTCATAGGACCTCTCCTCCCACCCCCACCCCCATCACAATACCTTCATGGAGTTGCTACCCAGCTGTGTCATGGTTGCACAGATGCACAAGGCTGGGCTGCAAGTGCCATGCCACACCTCTGTGGGAAGGTAGTAGTGCTGGGAGGGGTGGCTATGGGTGGCTAAAGTGAATTTTGCAGGAGCTATAGCCCCCCAAGTCCCTCCGCCCATCCACAGAGGTGTGGCGCTCTCAGCCTGGCCTTGGCCCCCGCTCTAGGCACAGCGCAGTGTGCCTGGCCCCGCCTGGCCTGCTCCAGGATTTCCCCCTCCCACTTCCCATTGGTGGAGGGGCCCCATTACGGCTCACAGGGAAACTAAAGCAAAATCATGGTTTTAAACTTGGCACCATTTTTGTCTCCCATTGGGAGTAAAAACATGGCACCAAGTTTAAAACCACAGCTTTCATTTCCCTGGTGATGAGGATCTTAGGGGCCCTTGATTGGTAGTGGCCCCCAGACCCAGGCCCAGTGGGCCCATCCGTTAATCTACCTATGCTTCTGCCAAACCAGCATGATGGGAAAAGTGTCTCATCTTATGTCACTGGTAGGTGTTGTAGGGCTTCAGGCTCTTCTTGATAGGTGCCTTGCCCCCAAGCAATGTCTGGGTGAGACTTGGGCTTGGGTGCCACCTAGATGGTATGGGTGCTGCTCCTACTCTCCTGCCACATCTTTGATGTTCCTTGTTAGGGAGGCAGTTCCCTTCAGGTAGCCCCCAAAAGCAGAGAGGTCTCGACCCTGGTCTTTTCTTCATGGGGCTCCCAAACCTCCCCTTTACCTCACCCTTACCACGTCCATGGCCTGGACAAATGCTGCACTCTGCAGGTCTTCCTCTGGATGATATCTCCTTTCATCCAGATTGCCTGCCCTGGGATGCATCAGGCCTTCTTGGCCAGTACGATCTTCCTTCCCACAGCCGGTTCCTCAGCTTCAGGCTGACTTGGGTACATAAACCTGCCCTGCCTTAGGGCTGACTAGGGCTTCACATGAATTTAATAGAAAGTGTCCAGCGTCTGTTGATGGACCCATGGGATCCCGTCTCCCAGTGCCCACTTGTTACATGAAACAAAGGAGAAAGGATAAAAGTGGGGGGGTGGGACTTGCTCGTCCCTTCCCTCCTAGTGATTATGGGGGTGGGCAGCTTCCCTGTGCCCCTCCCTGATCCTTTTTCCCAACGCAACCACCTCGAATCCCTGTTGACCTGGGGTCACTCTCTTGCTCCTCCCAAGCTGGAGTGGCATGCAGTTTCCATGCCAGGCTGCTCTTTTCTCCTCGCTGAGCTGCTTGTAAGAGCTAGCAGCTCCCTGCCACCATCCCCAGCTGCCATATCTGTATTCCCTGGTGGGGCTGTGGCGTCACTCCCGGGCATTTCTCATCTCCCCAGGCTTGGGTTTCTTCCCTGCCATTCTAGAGCCCTCTGGTCACCGCTCCACTCCTCCTGCCTGCTCTCCAGCTGGGTGATCCTCTCTTCAGCTTCTGGTGTCTCCTGACTGGTGTCTCCCTCTTCCCCTGCTGGCTGCTCAGCTGCTCTTCCAGCTGCTATTTGAGCAGTCGGTGTCTCACCAAGGCTTTGCCCCCATCCCTTGCTGATCCACAGCTTCAGGGAGCTCCAGAATTGCGGAGCTTCTATCCACATTCTGTCCCAGCTGCTACTCATTTGGGCCTTTGCGGTGAGTATCAGGGTGCGTGAGGCAGGGGTCTGGGACAAACTAGAGGGGCTTTTACTGCCCCTTTCACGTCTTACATTTGCATACAAGGAAAAAGCACTTATTGCATCATCTATCTCATGTGCTCAGTAATGGAAGCCAACTATGAAGTTGATTAAATGCAGCCAACACTGAGCGTGACTATAAAACACAAGGCCCATAGGGGGTAAACATGCTGATGGGAAGTGTGTGTGTGTGTGTGTGTGTGTGTGTGTGTGTGTGTGTGTGTGTGTGTGTGTGTGTGTGGCCCTTAAAAAAAAAAAAAGGCAGTTGTTCCCCCCAGAGGAAATGAGCACTGGGCCTGGACGTACTCCAATAGAGCACTGCAATAGCAGGTGAGCACTCAGAGAAGCCAGAGGAAAATCCAACACTCTCCCTTGGTACCAAAAATGCTGATAACGTATCACAAGAATAGGTTAGTACAGCTTATCTGAATAAAATATATGGTAGTGTCCATTGAGCACAGACCCCCTCAGAGTTGACTCTTTAAAAAGGCATCATGAGCCACTACACTGAATACATTTTAACTTCCTCTTCACTCCCATAGCTGAGCTGTGGCTTTCTTTCCCATTTCCAGAGCCCCCTCCCAACCCTGCAGGACAAACTACCCAGCATGGCTCCGTTAAGGTGAAGCGGGCAGGGAGAAGGGTTAATTCCTCCCTCCTCCCTTCCCTGCAGCCAGCTCCAGGGGCCACCACTGCAGCCCCCTCCCCTCTGCTCCTGGGCAGACTGGTTGAGCCCAGCTGCAGTGGGGGGAGAAAAGAAGAATTAACCCCCTCCCTGCCCACTTTGCCTTAATGGAGCCATGCCAGCCACTGTCTCTGTTAGGGCCAGTCCCTGCTCCCTGCTGTGCAGCAGTGAGCCCTGCCTAGCACAGAGAGCATGCCAGGATACTGGGGGTCTCTGGTTTGTCTTAAACCAGCAAAGAGTCTGGGGCAGACATTGCATAAACCAGTTTGAGCCAAATCAGTTAAGTCTGATACTACATTTAACCAGGTTTATCTCAAACCAGTTTCAGCCATTTTCAAACTGGTTTATGTGCACTGAATGTCTGTTCTGTTACAGGTTTAAATCAGTTTCTCATCACTTAAACTGGTTTATGTGTTATGTCTGTCCCTAGCCAAAATGGTTTGGTATTTTAATGTTGGGTTTGTTTCCATTTTGTTTTTTTTTCCTTTTTCCCCTGTGGGTGGTTTTTCTGGAATGGATTTTTTGCCAGTAGAACTGTAATGTTTTATTAACAAATTCAACAAAACTTAATGTGTTATGAAGGGACTTAAAACAAAATTGGATTTCATACACTAAAATGATGGACACAATAATAAAGGAATTTGTGAGAGAAGATAGACAAGATGATTTTCACATACATATAAAAAATATATTGGCATTTAAAGGACAGAATTCTGTCCTCAGCTTTGTATGTGTGCAATATGCAGTTACTTTTATGGAAGCCACATGTGTCTAATTAAGTGCTTGTGACAGGGGGCTGTCATGAGGCCGGTGTAATCATTGGCCCACACACCTGTCTAGGGCAGTCCACCCATCTGCCTCACTCGCCACACCATTGATGCATCTAATTAGTTGTTTATAAGGCAGGAGGCTGCCCATTTAATGCCCTATGCCAAAAGTGTAAATGGGCAGGAGGTGTAAATGGGCAGCAGGCTGCCCATTTAATGCCCTATGCCACAGGTCCAAACCTCCTCTGTCCCATGCCTCACAGATGACATCACTGTGTGGCTCTGGCCCCATGATGGACCTCCTTCTCTGCCCGCCTTGCATTCAGACCCCACCTGGATCCCTCCTCCTCAGGCAGTCTACTCTGCCCTTGTTCTGGGCTGCCAACTCCCTGAACCCTTCTCCCTCTTGGCAGTGGCCCCCATCAGGACCTTTGGCCGCACAGGTCCTGGCCTCACGTCTAGGCCAGTTGGAACCCCAGGCCCCTGGTTCTTGACATCCCTCATGGTGGGTGCAGTGCTCTGGCCCTTTGACCTTTCTGGTCCTGGCCTCATCATTGACCATTCAAGGGTTTCTCTGGTCAGGTTATTGAGCCACTCACCCTCTCTCTCATAGTTGGGTCCACCTTTTCAGGCCCCTCCAAGTCCAGCTCACTCAATTTCTAGGGCGAGCCTTTGTGCAGCCCTTCAGGCCCATCCATGTGAACCCTACTCTATGCAGCCTTCTCACATGCTGTCATTGGTCCCACTACACCGCCCCCTCACTGGGGCTCTCAGCCTTATATCCCTTGGGTCTCAGGTCCCCAACCTTGCCTTTCACTAGGGAGGCACAGATGTGACTTTTCCTGGGGACCATCCTGTCACATCACCCAACCTTAGCAGGATGTAGTTTTAAGTCATTCCCCAGGACCAGGAACCTCCTCCATCCCCATAATTCGTACCCTGAACTACCAGGTGTTCTAGGAACAGCAGCTCCAGCTGGGTGATGTTACTACAGTGGCATCCCTACAGCAACTTCCTGCTCAGCTGAGGGTCTGGATTTATATTCAGGCTGCTCAGCCCCATTTGCCAATCCAGGAGCAATCCCACAGTCATGTGACTGCCTTGTTAAGCTGTACCACACCTCTTGTCTGCACCACAGCCTGCTTAAGCCTCTTAAAGTGGCAGGCACCAAAGGTGCCCTGCCACAGGGCTAAATCTGACAAGAGGTCTTTTGTGCCTCATAAATAAGCAAAAGCAATAGTATTGATTTCCAACACATCACCATGTCCATTCTTTCATCTGCCTATTGTTAGATAAAGCACAGTTCATAGATTCACAGATGTTAGGGCCAGAAGGGACCTCAAAAGATCATTGAGTCCAGCACCCTGCATAGGCAGGAATGAGTGCTGGGTTCAGATGACCCCAGCTAGATGCCTATCTAACCTCCTCTTGAAGACCCCCAGGGTAGGGGAGAGTACCACCTCCCTTGGGAGCCCATTCCAGATTTTGGCCATTCTAACTGTGAAGAAGTTCTTCCTAATGTCCAGTCTAAATCTGCTCTCTGCTAACTTATGGCCAATATTTCTTGTGACCCCCAGGAGTGCCTTGGTGAGTAGAGCCTCACCAATTCCCTTCTGCACCCTCATGATGAATTTATAGGCAGCCACAAGGTCGCCTCTCAACCTTCTCTTGTGGAGGCTGAAGAGGTCCAGGTGCCCTAGTCTCTCCTTGTAGGGCTTGGCCTGCAAGCCCTTAACCATATGAATGGCCCTTCTCTGGACCCTCTCCTGGTTATCCACATCCCTCTTGAAGTGTGGCACCCAAAACTGCACTCAGTATTCCAACTGCGGTCTGACCAGTGCCTTATAGAGGGGCAGTATCACCTCCTTGGTTCTGTTTGTCATGCATCTGCTGATGCATGATAAAGTGCAGTTAGCTTTGCTGATGACTTTGTCACACTGACGGCTCATGTTCATCTTGGAGTCCACTAGGACTCCGAGATCCCTTTCCGCTTCCGTGCTACTGAGCAGGTCATTTCCTAGGTAGTAGGTGTGCCGGACATTTTTCCTCCCTAGGTGCAGCACTTTGCATTTCTCCTTGTTAAATTGCATTCTATTGTTTTCTGCCCATATGTCCAACCTGTCCAGATCTGCCTGTAGTTGTTCCCTGCCCTCCGGTGTGTCCACTTCTCCCCACAGTTTTGTATCATCCATAAACTTGGACAGAGTACACTCCACTCCCTCATCCAAGTCACTGATGAAGACATTGAAGAGTAACGGCCCAAGGACTGAGCCCTGCGGGACCCCACTGCCCACGCCCTTCCAGGTCGACACCAACCCATCCACCACCACTCTGTGGGTACAACCCTCTAGCCAATTTGCCACCCACTGGACTGTGTAATCATCTAAGTCACAGCCTCTTAATTTGTTCATCAGAATGGGGTGGCCTACCATATCGAAGGCCTTCCTGAAGTCTAAGTAAATTATGTCTACCCCTACTCCTGCATCCAGGTGTTTTGTAACCTGGTCATAAAAAGAGACTAGATTAGTTAGGCATGATCTACCTGCTACGAACCCATGCTGGTTTCCCCTCAGCATAATTTTTCCTGCTGGACTCTCACATATATGAGCCTTAATAATCTTTTCAATGACTTGGCCAAGGATGGAGGTGAGACTGACTGGCCTATAGTTGCCTGGATCCTCCTTCCTCCCCTTCTTGAAAATAGGGATCACATTGGCCTTTTTCCAGTCCTCCAGGACCTGGTCCGTGCACCACGAGTGCTCAAATATTCTTGCCAGTGGTTGTGCAATGACATTAGCCAGTGCCTTCAGTACCCTTGGATGGAGCTCATCCAGGCCTGCCGACTTAAACGTATCCAGTCCTTCCAAGTGACTCTGCACCATCTCAGAGTCAACACTTGGTAGTCTGGCAGCCTGCTGTTGCCAGACTGTTAAAGTTGAAGAAAGTCAAAGAAAAAAATCCAGTCTCTAAGTTGCTTTCTTTTTAAATATTCATGAAAAGTTATAGAAAAATGTTCTTTTTCCCTTTAAAATGTTTTGTTTGGTTTGGTTTGGTTTTTTTTTTTGTTGGGGGGGGGGATTGACAAACAGTGGCTATGGCCAGTTTCATCTCTCACAAGTTTAATAAGATTTATTAATCTTATTCATTCTTATTGATTAACCCTCTTATTCCATCTTGAAAGATTTTTATTTGCTTCCCCTCAGACTAGTATATCTTCCTCTAATGTAGGAAGCATTTCTCAAAGGAAAAGCAGAAAATAGTTTTGATATTGTACAAGTTCATTAAACTATGTTCTATATTTAGTTTTGTCTCCATTACGGAGATATTGGCTTGCTGTGGTTTCTGTCAGTAAAGAATCAAAGTGCAGTCATCCACATAGTTGGGCCTTTCTCCCAGTACAAAAAGAGTATTCAGCCATTCAAAAATATCTTGCAGGAGAGGACTGGCTCTTCCACAAGAATATGCATGAGGAAGATCTCCCTTCTTGTGATCTAACTTAAAACAGCTGTATACTTCTTTGTATGCCCCATATCCCACAGTGTTCTCCTGTCCTCTGTCCCCCTCCAAGGGAAACAGGAGGGAGAGCACTGGCTTCCTGATAGGAGACCCCTGGGTGGGCTATGGGGACCCTGAACTGAAAAATCCCACTCTTCCCACCAATCAGCTGACTGGCAGAAGGAGGGGCGGGGCTTTCTCCTGTGGCCCCTTCTCAAAGGGGTTCCTGCCATGACCGAATGCCCCCATCTCACCTTCACTGCTCTTTGCTGACTGGAATATTGCAGTGTGAGGCAGGTTACCATGTTGTGGTGGCAAGGCTCATGTAGCCTTGTTGCTACAGCAGAATGCTCCCCCTGCCCCCCCCGGCTGCACTCCTCCAGTTTGGCTCAGGGAAGTGCAAGGATCAGGGTCTATTTTCCCTTAGTGGAAAGCAAGAGGGGTCCTGCCTTGGGAAAATGCCCCACCTTGCCCCTCCAGTCAGCCGATTGATGGGATTGAGGGTAGGGTGTGGCATTCTCCTGGAGCTAGAACCCTCTCTGGGCTGCCAATACCTAATTTTCAACCTTTCCCCTTCCCAGGCAGGGGAGAGGGCAGGTTGTCAAGTAATGGGCTCCCCTAAGGGCAGGGGCGGCCTTGGGTACAATCCTCTAGTACCCTCTTGATAAAACACTTACCTGTGAAGCTTTCCATGTAAGGGGTTGGAATGCATGTATGCCCACATAGCAGACACAAGGGATAGGCAGACAGGCTATTCAGGGGATAAGAGTTGCAAACAGCAGCTAAGCAGCCACAGGGCAAGCAGGCAGGTCCTCAGGTCAGGATGAATACACCTGTCAGTTGCTGAGTTATTTGACTGGAAGGGGACAGCACTTAGCATGGATACAAGTTCATGGCCTGAGCCTACTCAGTCAGCCTGGCCTTCAAGGCTACAGGGGAAAGAGCTCCAGAACAGGAGTTGCCAGAAGAGCTCCTAGCTGGCACCAGTGCTACCTTGGGGGAGGCAAACAGAGAGAGGGGCTGGGGACTCAAGAGATAGACTGGACTTGAGTCTTATAGGGTGGTCACCTAGGAAAGGACTGCAGCTGAACACAGCTCAAGCCAGATAGGAAAGAGAGCCCAAAGGAGGGAGAGCCAAAGCAGGGTCAATGCCCAGAGCAGGGTGGAGATAGGACCAGGGGGGCGGGCATAACTAAAGGATAATTAAGATAAGAGCTGGTTAAGAGCCTGATGCAGTATAGTGGGCCAGGGCTAGAAGGCCCAGCTAGAGAAAAAGGGCAGAGGCTGAAAATTTGCCCCACTTTATTGCAGCGGATGTCTATTTGTTCATGGCAGGAGAATATGAGCAGACCAGAGCCACCCTCACTCTCTAATGTCCCCAGACAAGTTTGCTTCAGGATTGGGGGGGGGGGGGGGGTGCTCAGTCCTGCTGGCCCTGGGAATTGCTATGCAGGAGTGGGCTCCTCAAGCCTCAGAAGTAAATCTATAGAACAGGAAATAGCAATGAACTCTTTGATGTTGCAGTTTCTGTATAGGACATTATAACTTTACCATTGTAATAACTAATCTTAAAGGTTGTGAAAAATCAGGGGAGAAAGAGATAATCTATTGAAGAATCACAGGATAAAGTTACATGTTACATTTAGACCATACTAAATCTGTGGAATGTTAAGTGGTCTAAAAGTTAGAATATGCTTTGAGCAGTCACATGTTAAGGGTTAATATTTTTCTTCCCTGTACAGCTCTGACTTGCCACTAGAGGACTGGCAAACAGGGGCACAGCTAGAAGCTAAGATAATGGACTCCATCTCTTTTTTAGGGAGAGGGGAGGGCTGGGAGAAGTGTATCCTGAGATGCTAGAGGACTGCAGATTGCTTGTTTTATCTCCATGGAACAGACTGAAGTTACTCTAACTTGAGCAAGGGAGCCGAGCCCAGAGTTAACCCTCACTTGAAGCGATGTAACTTTGAGATGCTCAGAGGGTGCTTATCATGAGTTAGAATCATAGGATGCTTATACACGTGTTTTTGGGGGAAAAGGGGTGCTTTAATTAGAGTGGCTCAGCACCCGGAGTGTTTCATGTATCAGTATCCCTGCACTAAAAGATGGCAGCAGGGGAGCTTTATCAAAAGCTCATTAGATAAAAAATAGCAGTGGGGGCACTTTAAGTGTGGGGGCACTGATACATAAGACACTGATGTCTGCTGGAGCATGGTAATTACCATGCGCCAGCAGACTCAATTGATCAATTATGTTATAATTATACCATGTCGGAGCTGCCTTGCTGCTCATGTATAGGCACCCATAGAAAATTAGGGTTGAAAGAGACTTAAGGAAGTTATCTAATTCAACCCCCTGCTCAAAGCAGGACAATCCCCAACTAGATCATCCCAGCCAAGGCTTTGTCAAGCTAGGTCTTAAAAACCTCCAAGCATGGAGAGTCCACAAATTTTCTGGGTAACCTGTTCATGAGAGAGTTTTTCCTAATATCTAACTGTCACAGAGCACTGAGGTGCCCTGCTCCTAAAGAGGGGAAACTGATAGGGAGGAAGCCCTAGCAGGGCTAGCAGTGAATAAGGAGCCCAGCTGTTGGTTGCCAGGGCAACTGGGGTCAGCAAGCGACCCACACCTGCCCGTGGTCAGCTGACTGTAAGGGGCAGGGCCTAGCCCTTATAAACCCTAGGGGCTGAGGCTAGAGGCAGTTCTCTGCCAGCAGTCCAGGAGCTCTCTACCATGGGAGAGAGAGGAGCAGCATCAGCAGCAAACTGCTGAGAGATGAAGAATCCACGGTAGGCTTGAACGTTGTTATGGCCGGGCGGCTTCTGTTTAAGTTATAGCCGAAGGGCTTGCGTTTTGTTTGCTGTCTGTTGGTCATCGGTGGTTTTGGTGAGGCTATTAGGGGTTGGAGGAGGCCTCATAGGGGACCCACAGCAGTGTGGGGACCCCAGCACCAGTGAGGACACAGCATTTGGGGTGCACAGACCCCAACCCCAGAGAGGGGCAGCTGAGAAGCCCCAGTGTGGGTGTGGTGAGCCCCAGAGAAAGGGGTGGCATTACTGAGAAGGCCCCAGAGAGAGGCAGGGCCGTGGATAACCTGAGTGCCAGAGAGGGGGTGTAGACCTGGACCAAATAACGTCTATTTCAGCTGCAAGGCTTGAGGTGTAGTAAAGTGGTGGTAGGAGCCACGCATAGCCCCTAAGGCTAGGGTGCCCCTGAAGCGCCCATTGTAGAGCGGGACCCACGAAGAGTCCGTGAGTTCACGGGGCCAGAAGTAACCGTGTCCAAGGAGACCTAAGGCAGCCTCCCTAATATATTAGAACACCAACGATGTGGCGGTTGAGAATTTGAGGGTGCCCTTGGACCAACTTGGCATGGGAAGGGGTCCTTGAGGAGATAACGGCCCTCCTGCAGGACCCTGCCATGACACTAACCTAAACTTCCCTTGCTGTAACCTGAGTTAATGACCTTTAACATACATATGCTTACATTTATGTGCCCTTAATATGGTCTGAGTGTTGTCATGACCCAAAGGCATGATTTTGTGTGTGCTTTGGCACCAACATTATCCCCGCCAAGCTGCAGCTTCATTGCACGGGAAAGTTTCCTGTTGCAGAGGAAAGCACCGGTGCAGGGACAAGTTTCCCGCCTTTCTGCAGCTTCTTTTGCAGAGTGCATTGCTCAAGTTGCAAGAGAAATGCATGGTGCAAAAGAGTTCCCGCCACCGGTATGCCAATTCGTTCCCCGCTATTGGCTAGTTTTAAATTATTCCCACGTGGCGGCTAACGATTGGCCTGTTAGCCGTATAAGAGGCTTGAGCGATTTCCGCCCAAGCTGAAGAGGACTCCACATCCATCTCGTGGGGACTCTGTGTACACGGCAGGGTAATAGAAACCCTGTGTGAGATTCAGAGGAGCTTGGCGACCTGATCCATTGCCCACCTCTTCCCGTCTTCGAGCACAAATTTTATAAGACGTATCTCGGATTCCGATTTTGGTGGCGCGTTCACCCAGAGCATCCGGAGCTCTGCTCCGTGGAGCCTAGCAAACTCCACGTGAGTGTGTGTGGTGTGCCCGAAACTCAAGCAATTTTTCCAGCCTACACCACTGCCATCTTGGTGTAAGTAAACAATCTTTAAAACTACCGCTAAGCGTTTGTGCCTAATTCCAGCTCGTCGCCCTCCCTCTCCGATCCAGCGTGCCTGGGCTGCTGGCCACAGCCCACGTGCAGCACGAAAAAGGGCTCGGGTTGCTCCCGGCCTGCACAAGTGTAATGTGCAACTTGATTCTGAGAGACTAACTTTCTGCTGACGATTCAGATTATATCTCTTTTGTGTCCCTGAGGCTGGAAGTTTTACAGGACTTTGTTTCTTCGTCCTTAATGTTACCATTTAAACTGACTGCTTATTTATTTATTTATTTATTTATTTATTTATTTTTGCATCAACTTTCTTCTGTGTTGCTAAGAAGTTTCCATGGTAACTTTAGTATTGAGTTGAGGAAGCCATATCATTCAAGTTAATGCATCAACATTACCTATGAAAGTTCTGCAATGTTGCTATCCATGAATGACCTATACATGCAAGGAACCATTAATAACTGATATGCAATGGTCAACAAATAAAACTAAGAGATGATGGGGAAAAAAAAATCAGGAGCTTTCAGGGGGGGGGAAAAAAAAAATCATTAACTAATGAAAAATACAGACCAGATGCTTAGCCAGAGGGGTGAGTGTGAGAGCACTGGTGTCAGTATATCTACCTATCCGAGGCCCTGGAGTCTGCTGTTGATGGTCAGGTTCCTCCAAGGTGGTGTATTCTCCAGAAGGGGGTCACATGCTTGTCCTTCTGCTTTGATAGGTCAGGTGCTGAATGAGAAGGTGCCACTTAAGGATTACACTTCACTGCCTTTTATCCCTTTCTGGCAGACTTGTGTAATCCCCCAGCATCATCTTGGCTACCCAAACCACAGGTCGCTGTCCCATAGGTGTCTTGAGTAGTACCTGACAGCTGTTAGTCACAGGGGTCTCTGACTGCTGGTACCTGAAGGTTTGGGAGTCCACCCTTGACTTAACTGTATTGTCATGGGTTACAGGAGTAGTTCATAGGGTGAGTGCTCAGTTCCAAGAATCAGTTCTTTAGCTTGATTAGCTTAAAATGGAGATCCTTTGCCTAGGCTATTGTCTACTGATGATCATCATTCACTCAACAGATTTTATCACTTTACAATTACAATGCAGTTTTAACAATGGTCCGGGGTGTAACTTTATACTACAGGGAGTACATTACTTAAGAGTTTAAAAGTATAAAATATAAAATGCAAAATGTCACGGTAAAGACAAGACAGATGAAATATGAAAATGCACTGTGGAAAATATATAAAAATTCAATGTGAAGTACTGAGTATCAAAGGCTACTGGAGACGGTAAGTGAGTTAGGTTAGCACAGGATATATTTACAGTCTTTGCAGTGGATATTTTAGTTCTTTTGTTTTCTTTAGTGACACTTAGCTCGATTGACATGTAGACCTAGTTTCTAGGTTTCTTCTACAGAAAGCTACTTCAGCCTTCTGTCTTGCTCTGAGCCTTGCCACACCCATGCAATGTATGCTATGTCTCTGCCGATACTTAGAAGGAAAAGAAATACACAAAATGTGGCAGGGAGGGAGGTGCAGGCAAGAAGGGGCTTCTGTTATATCCATGTCCAGAAGGGAAATGTACAAAGGGAAGCTTTCTACCATACACACAGACTTCAATGGGCTATGCTAGTTCATGCCATCTAAGGATCCATCCCTGTAAATTATGCTTTCTACTCTAATTCCATCAGTAAAATTCTGTGAAAAGAACTGACTTCACTGCTTGACAGGCTAATTCAATTGATCTTTATTGCTGCTTTGGAGGCATTATGAATGCTATTATTTCTATTAAAAATGCTCCATGTTCCTATATTCTTGTGTTGCCTCTAATTTTTCCTACTCTACAATTTCAAACAGCTCAAATTTACTTTTCTTCTACAGAAATATTATGCCTTGGGTGGGACTGATATATTTCAAAAGCAATAAACAAACTTTCAGTTCAAGTAGCAATTACTATGGAAATCTTTTTCTGAGATGGACAGCTGTCCTTCAGAAACTAAACCAAGGCCACAGATGCACAGCCCATGCATTTTATGTAGGCTACTGTGCTGCTATAATCCTGCACTAGATTAAAATAAAAGTCTGATATAATGACAATTAATTCCTCCACAAACCATCTTTATGCTGTATAGTGCATTACCTGCTAAGTTCCACTGATTGGATTTGGCCTGTTTGTAGGGTAAGGAACTAGCCAGTAGGGGTGTACAAAACAGGCCATATTTGATCCAGATTTGGCCCAAGTTAGGGGCAGCGATTTGATTAGTTGATTTGGATCACTGTCCCCGACTTGAGTCGGCCGAATCTGAAGATTCGATCCTGATTCAGAGAATCAGCAATTTGGCCATAGACACAGCTTTAAATGTTGGGGGTTTTTTTGTTTTGTTTCTTTTTTCTACATGCGTCAAGGTACCAGGCATGGCTTGTGAATGCTGGGGCAGGTGGCACATCCCACATGAGTGCACCCAGCAGTGAACCCAGAAGTGGACTGGAAGTGCTTCTGGTCCACTTCCGGGTGTGCTGGGGAGACCCCTGCACTCCTGTGAGACTCCATCTGCCCCGGCATTACAGCATTCAAACTGCCTGCTACCTTGAGGTATGTAGACGGATCTTTAAATGTTTTTTCTATGTCCAAAACTCCAAATCTTTCTGAATTGATTTGGAGGGTTCTGATTCAGTTTGGAGAGGTTAAAGGGTCTCCTGCTTCGATTCAGAGATTCAGCCACCAAATTAGGCCGAATCTCCTCCGAATTGAATCGGGGACCAAAGCTTCACACAGCCCTACTAGCCAGTGAGTTTAAGGGTTGAAGAATGAACCCTAAGGGATTTAGTGTGATGGGCTAGCTGGCAGTGACCTAGCCCAGGGGTTTTGAAAGGGCAAAAGATGATTGGAGGACTTGGGGCCTGGGTTACAGAAGGCTTTGTGGTAGTCAGATGGACCTAAGGACAGTCAGTCTTTAAAAAAAATTAGTTTGTCCAGATTCTGCTTTTTTCAAGAACTTATACTGAACCTAGCAGTAGCTGAGTATTTTCCCAAAATGCATTAAGCGATTTAACTAATATCTGCTGTATTGGGTCTCCTCACTATTCCTTAACTAAAGGCAGAAAGCAGAATGAGGGGGTACCTAGAAACTGTGTGGATTTTTGTTATGTTGTCACGGCAGGGTCCTTTAGGAGGGCTGTAATCTCCTCGAGGTCCCTCGCTCCGTGTCAAGGCCGGCCCAAGACACCCTCTTATTCTCGCCC
>NW_005842068.1:1059498-1060011 GCF_000455745.1 Alligator sinensis | reverse complement strand
TGGCTCCTACCAGCCCCTAATACCACGCCCCAAGCCTCGCTGATGTAATAGACGTTGGTGTGTCTGCACGCCCGCTTCCTGGGCTCTCTCTAGCCCAATGTCCCTCACTGGGACTCTTGTCCATTCTGGGACTTCCTGTCGGGCCCTACAGTCTCTAAGGCCCACTACACTACTACCATCTCTGGTACGGGCTCCCCGCGCTGCTACTCCCCGTCCTCCCGGGGCAACCGCAGCACCTTGCCCTCTTCTGGGATGCTGTGCTGTTAACCCTTTCTGTCTGGGTCCACTGCAGCACCCTTCCCCTCTTGGGTTTTCCACGGTGCTAGCCTTTTACCGGGCTCGCTCCTCCTATCCTGGGTTTCTCAGTCGGGCCCCTCTCGGGCTCCTCAATATCGCCCCGCTCTAGGGCTGGGGTCTATGCACCCCGCAAGCGATGCCCTTGCTGGCGTCTGCTGCACCCATCCTGGGCTTCCTACTATGGCGCTCTCCCTCTTCGAGGCTCGCCGCGCCCCG
>NW_005842068.1:1047110-1059474 GCF_000455745.1 Alligator sinensis | reverse complement strand
TGGGGCTCGCCGTGCCCGCCTTGGGCTTCTCAATGCTGCCCCACTCTGGGGCTGGGGTCTATGTACCCTGCATACAACCCAGGGTCTTTGTTCCCCGCCCGCAACCCACTGGTTGCGCTCGTGCCCTCTTAGCGTTAGGGCACCCCACACTCTCTGGGGTCCCTATACGGATAATGCACCCTCCTCGGGCCTAGTGCGCCCTCACTGGCGCTGGGGCCCCCATACCACTGGGGTGCCTATAAGAATAATGTGCCCTCTTGGCGCTAGGCTGCGCCCTCGCTGGCGCTAGGGCACCCCACCTTCTCTTGGGTCCCTATGAGGACACTGTGCCCTCTTGGCGCTAGGGCACCCCACACTCTGGGGTCCCTATGAGGCCTCCTCCAACCCCTACAACCTCACCCAAACCTCCAGTGTAGTAACAAAGCCTGAACACAAACATAAACTAGAGCCTCCTGGCTATAACTTAACATAGCTCAACTCTGATCGAGCAGTACCTACTGTCAGGCTCCTCTCTGCATCCTCACTCCCGGAGCTCCTGGCTGCTGGCAGAGAACTGCCAGCCTGGCCTCAGCCCTGGGCTTTATGAGGGCCAGGCCCTGCCTCCTACAGGCAGCTGGCTCTCCTTAGTTGTCCTGGCAACCAGCAGCTGTGCTCGTTAAGTCCTGCCAGGGCGCTCTCTCCCTGGCAGTTTCTACTCCCTAGGAGCAGGCACTGAGGTGCCCTGCGACACATGTCTTGTTATTTGTGAAGGTGAATATGATCACTCCACAGTGTTTTGCAGCAAGACCACTTCATTGCAGTTAACACATTTTTTAGCATCCTTTTTTAGCCCATGCAACTGGGGGGGGGTGGTCTACAGATGCTGGAGTGGGACTTCTTCTGCTGATTGGCTCCAGCTTGATTCCTCCTACAGTTATAGGAATCAGTATAATGAGCAGTCTGATAGCAAATGTGTTTTTAATAGCCCTGGTCTAAAACAAAAAGCCATCCAGTTGGGCAGACAGCTTACCCAAACACATACCATTAGCTCTGTCAAAAATATTTGGAGCCATAGCTCTACCTGGTGGAATGAAAAGAAGTTGCAATGCCTCAGGAGGCTACCACTATATTAAATTTAAAATAGGAAGACTTTCCTTCAGAGCATAAGAACTGTTTTAACACAGGATACTTGACTTCAGTATCCAAAGTTGGAGCAGAAGGCCAGACACTGTGAGAGAGGAGGGGCACAAATATAGCCACTGGCACAGCAAAAGCATCATGGTAGCAAGTGGTGCCCCGTGTATTGCAACTGCCCTAGGTGCAGAGCTGCCCTGCTGTGCCTCTGCAAACTGTAATGCTGTATTAGTGACAAGTTACCAGACTGTCACTGAAGTAAGTTGTGGTATAGTCTCACTGCAATGAAGAGGATTTCACCATCTTCCTAAGTAACCTTGTCCAGTAATTTACATATCCTTACACTTAACACTTTTCTAATAGCTAATCATCATCATTACTCTTGCCTGCAAGTTAGAACAGTTACTTTTTGTCCCACCTGGCATGAAAAACAATTGACCATCATCCCTCAATTATGAAACTGTGTGTGTGTGTGTGTGTGTGTGTGTGTGTGTGTGTGTGTGTGTTCACCACAACTTGCCTCATTTCTAAACTAAACAGCTCTTTCAACCTTTCCTTGTAGGTCAAGTTTTATAAACGGTTCATCAGGTTTGCTGTTCTCCTCTGGGTTCTGCCCAATTTGTCCACCTCTCTCTTAGGCTAGGGATAGACATTAAAAAGTCCTGAGCCTGAATTGATTCAATCTTTGTAGGTTAGTCTAACCTGGCTAGGCTAAACCAGTTTGAAATTGCACAGAAATCCCAGAAATGTAGGCAGATGCCTGCAGTGGCTTAGACTAGAAGCCAGGGGGTGCTAGAGCAGCCTTCCCTTCCCTTCTACAGTGTTGAGCTGAGGGGGGGGGCATGGCCAGGCCCCAGCAGAATGCTCTGGTTAGCCCAGCAGGCAGTTAATAACACAGTGTTTATCACCCCTAACTCAGTGCTTATCAGCCCATTAAGAAAACAAAAGAAACAAAGGGTTCTTTCAATTAGTTCAGTCTCCTAAACAACTTTTTTTCCAAGGAAGGAACAGAGGATGTTACCAGCTACCTGTTGATTGGCTCCAAAAAAGCCCTAAGCAGACACAGTCCTGTCTGCCACAGTATGGAACATAGTCAGCATGTGGTATGCTTGCTAATGCTGATTAGGCATCTGTGTAAGGTGGGGGGGGAGGGTCTCTGCTTAGCAGGGAGTGGGGCGGGGAGAAAGAGGGAAGCCAGGCAGATGCCTGCAATCTCTGCCAGAGCTCCAGCCAGGGAGCAGAAGGGATGAGCCAGATCTGCTGTGGAACAGAAAGCCCACCCCAGAGAGCATGCTAGGATGCTGGGGGAGTCTGGTTAAACTTAAACCAGGAAAGGGTCTGGGGCAAACATTGCATAAACCAGTTTGACCCAAATCATTTAAGTCTGAAACTACATTCAACCAGGTTTATCTCAAACCAGTTTCAGCCATTTTCAAACTCGTTTATGTGCAGTGAACATCTGTTCTATTATAGGCTTTAAACCTGTTTCTGATCCTTAAACTGGGTTATGTGTAATGTCTGTCCCTAGCCTTAAAGCATGACTTCCAAAAGTAGATGTAGACCTACAGCAGAGGCCTTGCGAGTGCTGAGGAGGGTGGACTAGTTATTGCCTGTGTCCTATATCAGAAAACATGACTTGGCCATTTGCAAGTGTAACTGTAGAAACTACAAGTGCAAATTAGATGCACCATTTCTAGACTAAATTAATCAATGATAATTATATTAAAAAGTGTTCCTCACTATTTCACTAGGCCTAGGATTTTCTCAAACATAAGGAACAGTTATTCCCCACTTTATAGCTGCTGTTTTAAACTAAGTAAGCTCTATGTTAGCTAATGACTCAAAGGTTGTGTTTTTGTTTTTGTTTTTGTTTTTGTTTTTGTTGAAAAAAAAAAAAAAAAAAGATCTACAAAAGTCTTTAGAACAGAGCTCGTATTTTACAGAATCTGTGAACCTGTCATCATGGCCAGATGAATACACCAAATATATACCAGGAAGATTTCTATGCATAATATATATGCTATAGGACTCTGTGTCTATATGCATACTATGTATGCTACACTCTTCAAATTACATTTAGCATGTAGGTCTCTATTTGCAGTGCTTAAAATATATTTTCGGATAAAGCTGAGCACATGTAATATGTATAGCAATTATTAAGATTTTCAATATTCTTCAGCCAGTGTCAATGTGGAAATAAGAACCCTCAGAACCTGCAATTTTATTCTGTCTTAACCCCCACATTTATAAAAGCTTAGAACAGCTGCTTTTTGTTTTTTCTCATGGGAGGACAGCATCTCTTGGGACAAATCTTACTGCAACCCACACAGGCTTAGTGCTCTCACATGTTTGGATACTTTGATGTAATAATATAGACCCTTCCTAAACTGGGTGCTGTGAAACTGAAGTGGAATTTGGTTTAGGAATCAGAAATTTATAAGTAGTCTCCTTTCCAGCTGGACTTTGTTTTTGTTTGGATCTTTCACCTTAAGGAAGTTTATCTTACATTTCCAAAACAGGGAATGAATTTGGCTCATGCTCTATGCCATTTCGAACTCTGGAACTGAAAGAATTTGAGTACTTCAGAAATGCAATTAAGCTGCATTATGTTGGATTGCCAGCTGCTGTAAACTGGTATAACTCATCTGCAGATCTGGCCCTGTAACTCTTGTGTTTCTACAAGAGTTGAGATGAGAATGCAGTTGCAATTTTTTTTTTTTCTCTAAACCCATATACTGAGGTGTGTACAATGACACCATTCATGTTAATCCTCTGGTGCTATTTGAAGAAACAAAACAGAAGGTTCCGAAATATCTCCAAAACAAAATTTAAACCATCTGAAATGTTTCAGAGGTGGGCTTGCGGACACACACACTCAAAAGAGAGAAGGGGAAGAGAGGGCAGGGGCGGGGGGAGGAAGGAGGGGGAGGGCTGATCTGATATTGATAGCTGTAGCTGGCCAGTGTCTGCAATCTGTCCCTAAGGCCCCTTCCAATCCCAGTGCTCTGGGGGAGGGATGGAGAAACAACATGTAAGGCTGTGCCCGAAGCACCTCTGCCTTTTGTAAGCTGTCTGTGTGGAAGCAACAGAGTGTGAAAGCTACTGGCTGGCTGCAGTGACTGGCTTCCTAGTTAGTCTCTTGCTGCTCGGGTTCCCTAAGCTCCACATGCAGATGGAGTGAGTGCTAACCTCCTCACTCTATCCACACCTATTTCCTTTTGTTGTTTGTTTTTTTTTGTTTTTAAATAAACCATTTAGTGCCCCACTCTGAGCTGGAGGCAGCACTCGCTGTATAACCAGCCAGCAAGAGGAAGATCATCTCCCTGCTGAGCTCCCATGCCAGGACAAATGTGGAGGTATGGGATGGGTTTATGGGGAAGAAGGCCCAAGGTCCTGAGCATGACCTAAAACTGCACCCTGACAGGGTTGGGAGGCCTGGTGGGATTGCCAGTGTTGTGGCAGCCCCCAAGAAATGCCAGAACTGCAAATCTTCATGATCAAAGGTGGGTAGGAGGTGCCTTTATAACATCCAGCCATTACATGCACACACAGTCCAAGCTAGGGAAAGCCCAGACCTGTAAGATCTTTGAGAGGCTGAAGGCTTGCTGGTTGCAGTGGAGTCGTGAGGTTCTAGGTGAGCATAGCTGTCTGGGATGCCATCTGCAAGGAACAGAGGTATGGAGCTGCAGAATGGGTGTCACCCCTAGACATCAGGGGCCTAAAGTGGGCAGCCTCCTGCCTGAGTAACATCTGAATTGTCTTTCCATTAAAGTGTGGCAGGTAAAAGACTGGCGGGCAGTTAGCCTGCCCACCTGTTTCTGAGCCATCTTGCACACACTAGGAAGGCCCCTTGCTCTTCCTGGATGGAATGAATAGTGAAGAAGCCAGAGGCTGGCATGCAATGCATGCAAGAAAGCCAGTCAGAGAAAACGTAAATTGAGGTGTCAGGGGGCGAGGAACAAGGTGGGGATGGGGAAGGAGGATGTAGCAGGTAAAACTGGAGAGGTACCTGGGGAGTCAGATGTCAGGCAGGTTGTAGTGTGTCATAAATCCAATGTGTGTATATATAGAGTCGATGAGTTTCTGTATCTAAGAGGTTGATGAAGTGAAGTTCATAGGCTCATCTGTGAAAAGAGGTTTGTAAATTCCTTTTGAGGATCAGGCCTGAGAGACTGGAGACGGAGAGTGGCTTTCTTGTGAGAAATTTGCCCTACAGGTACTTGGGTATCCTTGTACCCTTGACTGGTTCATGCTGGAGCCAGGACCTAAAGGGGGTTGAAAGGGCTAGGGTCCCACTGCAAGGAATGTCCAGAGCAAGAGGCTTGGAATTCCGACTGGCCTGAAGGGTGGGCCAGGGCCTAAGGGGGAGCCAAAGGTCCCAGAGAGGGGACCACAGATGGAGTGGGTGAAGCATGGGCCACAGTGTTAGGGGAGGTATGGAGCTACAGAATGGATGTTACCCCAATACACCTAAATGGGCAGCCTCCTAGGAAACATCTGAATTGGGAAACAGGTGGGCAGGGTGGAGATCTAACCGGCACCAGGTAGGCCCCCTGTTACAGGCTACCATCCCTGCTGGTTTCATCCCGCTGCACCTTAACACAAAGTCACACATCACGAAATTTGCTTTGAACAGTTTGAGGTGCAGTTTCAGAAGAACCCTTGCACCTACCTTCTTGAAACTTGGCAAGCCTTATGTCATCCTTATGCTACTACTCCTGCAATTTTCATCTGAATTAGGTGAGAAATATCAAAGTTATAGACATTTTAGTGATTCCCCATTCTAGCCTATGGCTGAATCGCCAAAATAGCGTCAAAACTCCAAAACTGATTCGGCTGAATTGAAATGGAACAGTGATCCAAAACACCAAAATAAATTGCCGTCCTCCAAAACAGCCAAATCTGAAACCAAAATGAAACACAGCCATTTCGCACAGCCCTAGAATGCAGTAGTATCTGAAGGCATTTCTGCAGAGGGAGAGATTTTGTGTTGACTGCTCTCTACCACAGTTCTTGTGCTAGAGGATCCTTCCTCTGGCCAATCCTGGGGCCTTTGTTTTCCTTTTTAGATCATTTCAGCCCCTTTATACAGTATAAAGTGGCTGTATCCAGGCTGAGGATTTCATCCAAATGCATCATACGGAGTGAAATCCTAGCCTCTTTGAAGTCAATGGCAAGACTCCAAGACCTGACTCGCCCAAGATTTATGGGAATGACTTCTGAAAGAAAAAAAGAGAGAGAACCCCAGTCTAACAGCTTTCTGAGGAAAACAGTTTATAAATTCTCTTATGACAGTTTTTTTTTTTTCTCATTTACATCAGAAAAAAATAATTAGACTGATACTGGAAATAAGATGTGAATTCTATCTGCTAATTACAAATGGAGTGTACTTGTAAGGGTTAAAATCATACAGAAGGACGGTGACACTTCTTTGTACTCAGATGGTGCTTAAAGTAGCAGGTGGGCCTCAAAAACACTCGGAGGCAGACTAGGTAAATATATACATTTCAGCCAGATAGCTATAGAATAAAAATAAAATAAGTCACACTGAAAGGAAAACTAGCTGTAATAAATAATCCTATTTTCATAATTTATGCAAAAAATGTTCTTTCAAGTCAAATTTTTCACCAGCAAACATGTGTTACTTTGAAGTTTTGAACTTCAAACTCCAAGTCTTTTCTGTGAAATCTACACGGTGCAAATTTATTTTTGCTATTTTTCCCCAACTGTATGGCAGCAGTGTATATCCCCAAATTGATGGACAGAGTGATAAAGCTGGAGTTTGTTTTCTAATTCTCATGAAGACTTCAGTATTGCTAACTCCAACCATTCCAAAAAACCTAATAGTTGGGTCCCCTAAAATAAGAAAAAATAATAATTGGGGAGCATGGTGGCATCTGTCTTTTGGGTTTCAATGAGTAGGATTCACATTTTGAAGCTTTTTAGTAACAATGAATGAGATATGTGATTGTCACACAGTTTACAATATTTGTCTATAGAAGCTGACCATTTTGGGAAGTTTCTGGTTTTTCAAGATTTTTATTCCAAGGTTTATGATGTTGTTTCTCTGAAAACTGTGATTCTTGGACATACTATGTCCATCCGTGTGGCTGTAGCTTAAAGGGAGTTAGGTTTCTCAGGCCATGGACAAACATTACACTTCGTAGTGCTTACAGAAGTCAAATGGATAGAAATATACTCTCCCAATAGTGTTATGAAAATGGTGAAAATGCTACAGAAATGTTGTTAGATGAAACAGCTATTTCTCTGTAGCTCTACATTATGCAGTGCCACATAAGATATCTGTATCATTCACTGTAGCAGGACAGGAGGTTTGTTGTTCCAACAACCCACACTGCTCTCCTTCCCCCTCCAAGGCAGAAGGAGGGAGAGCAGGGTTGACAGTCAGTTGTTTCAGTCTCTTGGTTCCTCAGGGAGGCAGGGAATAAGGTAGCATCCTGGGGGACCTAGATTGTAATAAACTTACTGATTGCTGACCCACAGCCCTTGTTAAAGGATGGGGAGCAGAGCTGCTGTCCCAAGGGACCCAAGCTGCAGCATGCTCACTGAAAGGCTCCTCCCCCACCCCCCACCCCCAAGAGGGAGGAAAAATAAGAGTTGTGGGGCTGAACAACCCTCTATCACACATGCTACATGGGTTCACAGTGATTCTGTAGCACTGCAGCCTGGGAGTTCAACAAAGGTACATGGCACCTGTGTGGTAAAAATGTTATAATCTAGTCATTATGATTTTGCAATAACATTTGTATAGCAGCTGTGTGGTAAAAATGTCTCATCTCACTACACAAAGGCTTCACAGCTGAGAACTGTTTGGCTTCACTACACAATTGCTTCTGCTAAGGCATATAGGCCAATGATAGATTTACGAGTAGCACTAGACTTCTGCAGACATAGCCAAGAACAGATGCAATAAATAACTCCTTACGAGAGATAAGAGAAGAGGGACAGGGAAAGATGCTGATGTAAAGAACTCGGACCCTGACCGAAGAATGACCGAGATGGGCTTAAAGACGGCCCCAGGGAGGATATTTAAGATGTAAATGAGACATGTATGTAAACCGTCATAGAACATGTAACTGCTAGACATATGTTGCAAGACGTAATACTTGGGCTGCCAATAATTACGCGACACATTAGAATCTTTTGTTTATGTTAGCTATAAAAAGGAACCCCAGACTCTGTTTGGGGTCGACACGGATTGAGCATTAAGCTCCCTTGTCAAACTTGTTTGCAAACAATAAATCTGAAATTGGACCCAGCCTGTGTGTGTGACTCTCTCCTAGAGGTGGATTGGACAAGCTTCCAGGGGCACGAAACTAGCCGTTTGTGCAACACCTGTTTCCACCTGTAGGTGCCTGCAGCAATACCAGTAGCAGTACACATGTAACATCTGCCCATGGCTTCCATAACTGAGGATATGGGTATTCGTGGTAGCTCTCTTCCTTGTTCTGAACAAAGTGTTTGGAAAATAAAGTTAAAGCATATCTGATAGTTTGTCTAGCACTCTTTTAAAAACCCTCCAGAAAACAACAACCCATAGAATATACTTTCCTAGCTCATTCCCACTTCAACAATTCCTGTAGTTGCCATAGGGCTGTTTAGGCAGTCAAATGAGGAAGGAGAAGGGTGCAGTCAATCACAAATGGGAAGCTACCCATAGGACTCTATTTGAGATGTCACCATCTCGCCCAAAATATTTGACTTTTTATCTTGCCATTTAAAGGTCATTACCAAAGTCTTCCCAAGTTCCTTTGTGACTGCTTAAGTCACAGGATGCCAGAATATTTAATTCAGCTGCAGACACACAGGGATCATTAAAGCATGTGAGAAACAAAAGGGATCCAAACTCATGGTAGAGGTGATACCTTTTACTAGACCAACTGGATTTTTTTTATTTATTTATTTTATTTTTTTGCAAAGATCTAAATTCTTTTGCAAAAAATCTAATTGGTGTAAAAAAGAGACATTGCCTGTGCCATGAGTTCTGATTCCTTTTGCCTCTAGATCAATACAGCTACAAACTGTGAGAAACAAAGTGAGTTTTACATATTTATCTGCAGTTATTAATACAGCAATTTAATAATAGGGCCTTTGTTTCTTGTAGTGAGTTTTGAGCGGGATATTTTAAGACAACTCTGGGACTTTCTGGCATGTGTGTTTGTTTCAATGCTGCTGAAACTGTTTGCATTAGAATTGAAAGTGACCCTTTGCTGATGTGTAGTCAAGGACTGGAAAAGCAAATCAAAGAAATTCTCATCTCGGTTATCAGGGAAACATGCTCTCATTTAGAGGAAACAAAAGGAGGGAGTCAGGTTACCATAGTGATCAATGAGGAAGGGATATGGTTACTTGGAAACAGAACTGGTTCTAGCCCCTGAAACAGCCTTTCTTTTAGTTGTATATTGATGAGAAATCAAAGCTAGCTCTTTGCTCCCAGAAAAGTCTGAAGCTTAGATTTAGAAGAGCTTCTGCATGTCAGGTCTGTGCATAAGTGAGCAAAGGGAGATTTCCAGAACTTTCTTTCTCCAGAGTGTCTGCTACAAATTGCTCTTCCTTTGATGCTTACCTGTAAAATGTCTTTTCCCATTGTAAGAGGCTAAAAAGAGCAGGCAGCTAAACCTGTGCCATAGCAACAAAGTTTGGTGCCCAGGACAAAGCCAGCAGTAGCAGCCTGCTCTCACCCCCACGCACAGATCTAGGGGGCACATGTCCCCCACCCCCCATGCTTGCCCATGAGTGCATGCAGTGGTGGGAACCTCCATTCCCCTGTCTCCACAGCCCCCCAAACAGGTTGCTTGCAGCTCCATCCCTTGCCCTACCCCTTCACTTTGGTGCCTAGGGCAGTTGCGCTGCTTGCTCTCCCCCAACCCCCCCCTTGCTATGGCAGCAAGCTAAACTGAAGGAACCTCTGCACCCTTTGCCAGGCCTTCATCTGTATATGTGCATGTGCTCAGTGAACCACTCACAGCACCTTATTCAACAGTTTGTTATATCTGTGGAGACATGTCTGTCTTCACAACTTGTAATTGTATTCTACAGACATTTACAGATCCTACACTGCCAGTTGCTGCTCTTCATGGGAACAGTGTTTAAAAGTAAAATTTCCTTATTCCCCACACAGACATGACATGGCTGCCTTTTTTTTATAAAGGAAATTGAAGCTGGGTTTGGGAAATTGTATTACGTAGATCTAACCTGGGCCTAAAGAAATAACTGGGAGTTTTCAATTTCTATATGTTGGGGGAGGGGGGGGGTGGATGGAGGGAGGTGGTATGAATATTTGTATAGCTAGGTATTCTTTTTCATGTTCTTTTGGGTATCTAACTTTGCTTAAAATCAATTTACAAAATCTTTGCAGGTCCTACAGTCCTGGGAGGAAAAATGTGGTAACTAGGGGTATGTACATGCCTTATATTTAGATAGACCTAGCCAAGGTCGGGTCAGTCCAAATGACTGGATGTGTACATGTTAGCAATGCTTATGTTGCTCTAAAAATGGCATACCTGATCAAAAGTTTAGTTCACCTTAGAGGTATGCTGACTTTTAGATAGGCCAGGGTTAACCTGACCTAAAATGAGTTAACCCAGCCTAACAAGTACCTGGCTACATTCACAGCACAGTCCCAGGGCTGAGTCTTCTCAGCATTTTTAGTGGCCAGCCCTCCTTTTGGCTCTACTAGCTCAGTCAGCTGGGGATCAGGAATTGTCCCATAGGCATAGGGGTTTCTTCTGAAAGGGCCTCTCTTAAATACTTCACCAATACCTCCCTAGCTTTATTTCCCTATTCTGTTCTTGGAGAGCATGTATATTATGCATATGATTTCCTTCCCAGATACAGGTACCTGTCTGTCAAATTTAAGGGTCATTCCTAATCTTAGTTGTATTCAAACACTTCTGATCAAATCATACTACAAAACACAAAAGATGTATTCATACCAACAACAGATACAAACATGATAAAACTGAACATACATTAACATTATCTGTAAAAAGAAACCAGACAGTACACTAGTAAATCCAATTTGGGGAAATAGCTGTGCATGATACACAAGGTACGAACAGGCATTCATGGTCTCAGAACTTTGTAGCACTACAATAATATAGCGCTATTGGCTATATATTGATCCAGCTGCACAGCTACAAGTTGTCTTAAAGGTGTAGTTTCCAGCGAGGGGGGCCATAGGAGACTATGCCTTTGCTCTCCTGAACCCCATGGCTTCCTTCTCCTTTTCCCCCATGTGGGTATCAACTGGAGGCAGGGGGGAGAAGAAGTAGGGTGGCAGTCCCAGGTGCCTGCCAGGACATGGCATGCTCTCCTCATCCCTGCCAGCCACCCCAGGCCATGCTTGACAGCCCCAGTTACTACTCTGAACTAGATACTGTATCAGTAGCAGTGATGGACAGCCCCTTCCCCGCCCCCCCACCCTGTTACCCACAAGGAAAAGAGGGAGCAACCTCCCTGACCCTACCACCCTTGCATGTGAACCAGGGCTGTTCTTGACAGCCATGGCTGCTGCCCTGGTATCAGGACTGGTCTTTGGGCAGCAGCAGTGACTGACAACCCCCGGCCATCCCTCTGGGCAACTAGAAGGTTATAGTTCCAGGAGAGCAACTAGGGTTGTCAAACACAGGCTGCAGCTACCTGGGTAGAGGAAGGCATGCTCTTCACCCTACTACCCTTGTGGGCAAACCAGCTATTCCCATGGGGCTGTGGCAGTGGGAAGAGTGGATTTTCCTGGGGTTCCTGAAAGGCAGGTGGCATCTCTTGTCACTGCCAACTGTTGCATAGAAACAGGGCCTTTTTCCCCAGTGTTCTGTGGTGATGGTGGTAACTTTTCCTACTCCTTACACCATCACTGAGGGGAAGGCAGTTCCTTCCAGGTGCACTGCACAGAGGGGTCAGCAGGGTCCCATCAGGGTTTTTTTTTAAAAGCTCATAGCAGCTGGGTGAGCTGTTGGGGAGCCAGCTCCTCTCCCTGTCCCCATCCCACCTCACTTTAATGGAGGAAGGAGGGAGAATGGAGCACTTTGGAAAGCTGGAGGTCCTAGAGACCTCTGTAGCGCTACATGTAATTTTATACAGGTCTTACATGTAGAACTACAAAACCAAAAAGTTAGTCTTTGTAGTACTGCAAGTAGCTTGAAGGGCTGAGCACTCACTTTTTGTAGCACTATAAGGGTAACACAACAAGTATAATACCTGTCCATGACTATAGTGTGTCTCCCCCCCC
>NW_005842068.1:1031130-1047079 GCF_000455745.1 Alligator sinensis | reverse complement strand
TGCTCTACTTTTTTGGTTGCCCCCCCCCCCCCCCCCCAATTTTTCACTGCACATAAGGGCACCCAGACAGGCATCTAGATCTTATTTATTATTATTTCTATTATAATAATGTTTCCTTCTCTCTTCCAATGTAGTCTCAGTGAGCTGAATACTATCCTGGCATCCAGAGCTTTGTTCTCCTCCCTGCTGTTAATTGATTGTGAGTCTTGGGAAGGTGCCTTAATGTGTTGGAATGCATTGTGGTGATGTGCCACTAATGAGCTACTTATCAAAATAAAAACTTATTTTCTTTAAGAGGAACTATCCTCCAGTAGTCAGTTAAGTCAATAGGCTGAAGTGAAACTTTAGGTTGAATGGGCCTAAAATAAAACAGGAATGAGTCTTCAACTTGGGCTTCCTCCCCCCCCCCCCCCCAAGCTGCCAAAATGTACCAAAAGTCCCCCTTTATTTTTCTGTAACACCTCTGAATAGATGCAGGATGACAGGTGGGGAAAAAAGATTGAGAAGCCCAAAGTCTGCATGATCAGAGTCACTGAATAGTGAGCCAATCCATATGGTTGTGACGGGCTAGCTGGCAGTGACTTAGCCCAGGGGTTTTGAAGGGGTAAAAGATGATTGGAGAACTTGGGATTCCCTTTCCTCACCAATCAGGCCCCAGACACTCACCCTCTGTGTCCCCTGATTGGTCCCTTGGGTCACCTAGAGGAGGATAAAAGGGACAGCATGGCTGACTCAAGGGAGAGACCAGCAAGGGACCACAAGGAAGTAGCTTCAAAGAGCTGAGCCAGAGGGGCAGGAGCAGTTGCCCCAGAAGAGCCTGAAGGAGTGGGACCTGCAGGCAGCAGTTGGACCCTCAGCAGTGCGGCATGCTGCCGGCAGGAGAGGCGTCCTGCTGGGTTGCAGGATTGCGTATGAGGGGCTGTGGCCAGCAGGAGAGGCTCCCCCATTCCAGCAAGGATCTGAGCAGTGACCTGAGAGGTTCCCAGCTCTGCTTCACGCTCCTCAAATAAGAGGCCAGGCAGTGTGACATGAGGCCGGGGCTCTGGGAAGGTCAAGACCCCTAGCAGCTTGGAGCAGAGGCAGCACTGGTAGCTGTGGGGCAGCACTTTTGCCTACCATGTGGGAGATCTGCATTCAAGTTCCAGCTGGGGTGAGTGAGCTAACAAGGAGAACATTTTCTTGCAGTGGAAAGGGGCCATTGTATTTTTCCCCCTTTCTCCCCCTCCAGGTACCTAGGCCCTATATTTCCTTGTCATTTGACATTTTGTATTTTGTGTCCTTTTTTTTTTAATTTTATTTTATTTATTTATTTATTTATTTATTTTTATTTTTTATTTCACCAACCAGTATTGTTTGTTCTGCTGTTTGTGTGTTTTATATTTTGTTAACCCTGTCTCTTGTCAATGATTGTAAGTGTCTAACCTTTGTTGAATCCTTCCCCCTTTGGGGTGTTGTAGTGTCCCCTATACCCCATGGTTTATGCCTGTTATGTTCCCAGTACTGTTCTTTCATTAAAAGGTATATGGTTAAGGCCCATTGGTGGTCTGGCTCTGCTCTATAGGGGGAAGAGAGTCCCTACATCTCCCACAGCACTTGTGCACCTGCTTTGATCCCTTCAGGTGGAGAGGGGGTGCCTCTTGGAGTACTGCCCGGGTTACATTTTTGGGGGCTCCTCCGTGATTCCTGCATAGCGGGTGCTAGAATATTATTCAAGCGCTGTGTACCCCTGTAGAGAGAGAGCCACCAGAAGACATGTCCAATGCCAACTAGTCAGCCGTACCCTCTGGAAGTGATGGGACTGCAGGAGGGAGCAGGGCAAACTGCTGGTACTGAAGCTACCCTGGAATGGGTGAGGGTTTTCCGGAAGATTCTGTGGGAGGTGACCCATTCCTCCAGTGACCAGATGGCCTATAAGAGACTCTGGAGATTCTCGGGAACCCTTCCAGTCCCTACAGGGGAGGAAGGATTCAACTCTTGGCTCTCCCATGTTCAAGAAATTTTACTGACTTGGCAATTACCTGATGAAGATAAGTGACACTGTCTGCTGGAGGTCCTGAGTGAGCCTGCCTTTGGGGTTGTGAGGACTGCCAAACTCTGGAACCCTGCTATCACCACCCAGCAATGCATGCAGGTCCTTCAGAATGCTTTTGGCCAACCCATAGGGAGTGGAGGGGGCATACTATGAATTGCTGGGAACCTTCCAGTGCAAGGGTGAGACTTTTTTTTTTTTTTTTTTTTCAGCGTATGTCCTGCGCTTAGAGCCAGTGCTACAACACTTGGTGACCCAAGGAGAGCTCAGTGTCACTGATGTCAATCTGATATGGCTCCGGCAAATTCATATTGGGGCATGGTATAGCTCAGACTTACTCTGGAACCTCAACTTAGCAGGGAGCAGGAGCAGCCCAACTGACTTCAGTCACCTCCTCGGAGCGATTCATGAAGAGGAAGAGAGATCCGGACTCCAAGAGACTATGTGGGTCCTAGAGGATGTTTACCCCCGGAGAGGACCCATGGGTCGGATGCTAACAGTGGCTCCCCATTAGGAGACCTTGCTGGGAGTGGAGGAGGAGCCTGTGGCTCCAGCACTAGCAGCTGCTGTGTCCAGAAACCAACCCCCCCCCCCCCCCCCCACCGGGGGTCAGCCCTTGCCCCATCAGTGTGCCTCAGTAGGACCTCAGCCCCATACCTGCTCTAGGGCCTCAGGGTTCTGCTATAGATGTGAGGAGCCAGGACACATGGCTTTAGAGTGCACCCAGCCTGAGAACCCTGAATTGGTATTTGAAAGGTTAAAAGGGCAGCGGGAAATGGAGAAGGGGCAGAGCAATGGAGTTGGCTCCGCTCTGGACCCAGACAGACTCCTGCACATTACCCTCAGTAAATTCACTGCCAAAGGGGCTAGTGGGACCCCGAGCAGAGGTCCCCATGGTGGTGAATGGTTGCCCGTGCTGGGCCATTCTAGACGGTGGGTTCCAGGTTACCATCCTATTTGAATCCTTCTATGAGGAACATCTGAGACATTTTCCTTGCTTGTCCTTACAGGGCTGGGACTTTGGCTTAAGCCAGGAACAGTATCCTTACAGGGGTTATGTGAACGCGAGGCTAAAATTCCCTGCTGAAATAGCTGAGGTGGAAGAAGAAGAGTCAACCATCGCTCTAGTGTGCCCTGATCCGGGGTGGATGAAAGGGGCCACTCTCATTGTAGGGACCAACTCCAGCCTTTTCCAGGTTCCTGCTTGCTACTGTAAACAACAGGCTGGCCCAGGTTACCAACAACGGTTAACGATGCATGCCTTGTGCTCAAAGGCATATGACCAATGGGAGCATAGAGAGATATGGGGTCACCCTGAGGTTGTGGGGACCCTGCACTTCTCTGGAGCAAAGCCCCAGCGAGTCCCTGCACACCGCCAATGGGCTTTGCCTACTGTATGTAATTGGATTGAGAGGGATGAAAAGAATAAGCTGCTGGTGGTGGAGACCCCCACTGGGAGAGAGAGAACCCGGTGTGCTGAGGGTCCCTGATGGCGTGATCAAGACAAAAGGGCTCAACCAAGACCCGATTACAGTGATTGTGCTTAACCCAACCTTGAAAGAGATTGTGGTCCACCTGGGACAGAAGATGGCCTTGATAAAGGAAGCTGAAGTGGTGAGCCCTGAGCAGGAGGGAAATCCCACTCCAATTGACCCTTCAAGGTTCTTTTTCAGGAGCTCCCCAGTGCCTGAAACCTGTAAAGCTCAGCTCAGGGACAAACTCAGGGCTCGAGCCTGTGTTTTCTCCCTGCATGACTGGGATGTGGGGAAGGCTAAGGGGGTGGAGCATCACATTCATCTGAGCAACCCACGACCCTTTCACAAAAGGTCTCGACAAATTCCCCTCACTGAGATTGGGGAAGTAAGATGTCATCTGCAGGAGCTCATGGACCACTGCATCATCACGGAATCTAAGCCCTTATGCCTCTCCCATTGTGATTGTGCAGAAGAAAAACAGCCAACTTCGTATGTGTATTGATTACTGGACTTTGAATGCCTGGACCATCACTGATCAATACACTGTCCCACGGGTGCAGGAGTCTTTGGACTGTTGAGTAGGGAGCAAATGCTTTTTGGTATTAAACCTCCACAGTGGCTACTACCAGATACCTCTGTGGGAAGAGGACAAAGAGAAGACTGCTTTTATTTGCCCCTTGGGATTCTATCAGTTTGAGTGAATGCCCCAAAGAATATCTGGAGCTCTTGCCACCTTCTCCATTAGTCACTGGAAGGTGGTTGGGGATATGCATATGACCCAAGTACTAGTTTATTTAGATATTATTGTTTTTTGGAAAGACCCTGAAGGAACTCTAAGAACAGCTACTCCAGGTACTCGATCAGCTGGAGACTGCTGGACTTAAGTTGGCCATTGATAAATGTAAGTTCTGTCCGGCCTCTGTGAAGTACATGGGACATATAGTATCACAGAAAGGGGTCAGCACTGATCCAGAGAAAGTAAGTGCTGTGACCACCTGTCCTCGACCCAAGAACTTTAGGGAATTGAAAAGGTTCCTGGGATTTGCAGATTTCTATCAGTGATTCATTAAAGACTATGCTACAATAACTGGACCTCTAAATGCCCTGACTCGTGGACACCAGGTGGGAAGGTCGCCCTGCAAGAACGGGCGAGACAATGGCTTAAATGGGCTCTCTGTGACACGAAGCCCCACAGAGCCTTTTGGTCCCCTGTAGGACTCAGTGTGAAGATGCCTTCCAGGAGGTGATCCAGTGGTTGACTCTGGCACCTGTGCTGGCACATGCTGACCCCAACCACCCTTTTATTTTGCACACGGATACTAGCCTGTCAGGACTTGGGGGTGTACTGTACCAGGAACATGATGGACACCGGAAACCAGTGGCTTTTGCCAGCAGGGGATTGTCACCCAGCGAGACATGCTACCCGGTACATAAGTTTGAATTCCTGGCCCTCAGGTGGGCCATCACTGAGAAATTCTGGGACTCTCTATTGGAACCACCTTCCAAGTGTGGACAGACAATAATCCCCTTACCTATGTGCTTACCAACGCTAAGTTGGATGCGACTGGCCAACATTGGATCATGACACTAGGCAACTACATCCTCAGCCTGCGCTATCGAGCAGGATGAAAGAACATGGATGCTGATGCCCTGTCTTGACAACTCCCCAGCAACCCCAGGAGTGTTTGGAGCCCTGAGACTCTGTGAAGACCATTTGCAACCTGCAGCTACAAGACCTTGTGGGGATGAGGGAAAGTACTGTTTGCATGGCTGAGGTGTTGGGGTTTCCCCCTGAGGGCATCCCACAGGCATGGATTCAGTACACCACACTGACTTCCTCCTTGTTGCCCCAGGTCGTGGCCATGGAATGGCAGACGGCGCAAGAACAGGACCCGGATGTGCGAGAGGTTCTGCATGCTTGGAGATCAGGGAATACCCCCAACACAACCCTTAATAATGCTACCCCAGCAGCCCACCTCCTGTTGAGGGAGTGGGAAAGACTTCACTTGTTTGATGGAGTGCTATATTGGGAGGTGCAAGACCCAGAAGGATGGAAATATTGCCAGCTCATCCTCCCTCAGAAGTGTAAGGCCTTTGCATTACGGGCCTTGCATGATGACTTTGGGCACATGGGGGTGGTGCGCACTCTGGCGCCAGCCCACGACCAGTTCTTTTGGCCCCAAATGGCTGAAGATGCAAGGACTAAATGCTCAAATTGTGATCGGTGTGTGCGGAGGAAGACCCTGACTGCTCGAACTGCTTATCTACACACCATCCAGAGCTCAAAACCCATGGAGCTTGTGTGCGTGGATTTCCTAGCCATAGAAGGGGAGGGGCACAAAAAGGGGAATGTGATGGTTGTGACAGACCACTTCACCCGATATGCCCAGGCCTTCCCCATGCAAGATCAAACAGCAAGAACAGTTGCCAAAGTATTGTGGGAAAAGTACTTCTCTATGTTTGGGCTGCCTGCCAGACTCCACTCCAATCAAGGGCGAGATTTTTGAGAGCCGTTTGTTGCGTGAAGTACTGACAGTGGCTGGCATACAAAAATTGAGGACTACACCCTACCACTGCCAAGGGGATCCCCAACCTGAGTGCTTCAATAGCACTCTCTTGAACATGCTGGGTACCCTCCAGCAGGAAGAGAAGGCCACATGGAGCCAGCATATAGCATACCTGGTGCATGCCTACAACTCCACTAGGAATGATGCAGCAGGGGTCAGTCCATATTTACTCATGTTTGGGAGGGAGCCCCGGTTGCCCATAGATTTGTGCTTTGGGGTAGAATGAGTCTATGAACAACATTTGACTCATGGTCAATATGCACAACAGCTTCAGGACAGTCTCCAGTGTGCATACTGACTGGCAGCCAAAACTGCAGGAAGAAGCCAGCAACACCATAAGCAGCTTTATGATGCTCGAGTGCATGAGCAAGGGTTACAAGAAGGAGACCGGGTGCTGCTGTAAAACCTGGGGCTAACTGGGAGATACAAAAATCACTGATCGGTGGCAGGCTGAACCCTATACAGTGGTGTGACAACTGGGAGACCTCCCAGTATATGAGATCTCCCCTGAGTTGGGACCAGGTCTAAGTCATGTGGTCCACTGGAACCTCCTCCTGCCTATTGGTGGATTGGTGGGGCCCCCTCCACCCAAGAGAGAGCTGTGAGGAGAGAGGCCTAGGTCTTTCCATAGAAAGAGGCCTCACACTACCCAGCTGGCAGTTGTACCTGCAGCTCCCCTGGAGGACTCGAACGCTGACTGGTGGTATCCTACTGACTTTCACCCGAGCTTAGGACCTGCCACTTCTCAGGGTGAAGATGGGGGGGGGGGGGGGAAACAGGGAATGCTGCTCATGGGGCCCCGCCTGGTGAAACCAAAGGAGAAAACATCCCTATGCCTTTACCTGCCAGTGGGGCAGAGTCCTCAAGTGAGAGGGAACCCAAGTCGCCAGGGACCTCGTGGAGTTCTTCCCCAGACCGCACCCCATGGCCAAGGTGGGAGCTTCGGTCAGTCCACCGTTTCACCTATGATGTCCTGGGGTGCCAGGGAAGGTCCCCATCACTGCCCCTTAGGTCCAATAGTCCCCCAGGCTGAGGCCTGCACTTCACAGGGGATGGTGGAGGGTGCCGTGGGGGATGATGTGAGGGGCTAGCTGGCAGTGCTTTGATTCCTTCAATTGGAGGGGGGGTACCTCTTGGAGTACCGCCCGTGTTACATGGGAAACATCATACAGTGTCATGTTCTGCTTGACAATTCATGGTCGTCGTCTTAAATTCTAAATCGCCTCAGGCAGATGCTATATTCTTACCCTGAAGACACTTTTCCAACCAAAAATGAGTCACAATTACTGAACTTTGAGAAATGCAGAAAGCACTCTAACCAATTACATTTGTTTGTACTAGTTTATTTCATAGTAGAAAAAGAAAAGAAATGGATTCATTTAGATTTGTACCATTAAAGATCTGGGTTTGCCTGTACAGAACTATGAGTTGAAGTATGTAAAAATACAGTGTTTGAATTCCTGCATGGTTGAGAGATTGTACAGAAATACCATCCACTTTATAATTTTGGCATTCTTAATATAAAATGTTTCCATTATGATAATCATTTCCATGTGAGGATCTCAAATCTCTTAACAAGCCCTTTAGGAATTTTAACCCTGTACCTCTAGAAGGTACCATTGCCATTTGACAAGAGGAGGAAGATGGGAAGAGGTTAACACCTTGGTCCTCAGTAGCATTTAAGCTGCTATGTGCTTTTTCAGATGCCCAAGTCCACCACTGAGGCACATATAACATCTTAAACCTGATGTTCAGCTATTGACTAGGTGACTAAAGTAAATCCAAGCCCCTGTATCCACAGAGACTTAAATCTCTTGCAAAGTATTTCATGCTCTGGATGACTCAATCCCACAGGTCCTGAAGCAGGAGCTTTAAAATAAGCATTCTTACTTTCTTCTGGGCATAAACATTTATTGAGAGAAAGATTGACCTTGTAGCTCAGTCATCATCTAAAAAGTAGGAAACAGGGGTTCAAGTCCCCACTTGGATAAATATATAATTATTTATACAAAATAGAGTAGCTCCAACGAGAAGGATCAAAAGAAATCCACCTAGTCAAGAATTTGATAGTTAAAGTAGTTACAGGGGATCTGGGTTCAAGTCCCTTCTCCCTTCAAGTCCCCAAGTCCCTTCTCTGAATCAAATAGAGCAAAGATATGAAATATATTCTACTATGTCCTTGGTATGTGCTCAAAGCATTGGGCCATTGTATATAGTGGGGTAGGCTTTTTCTGTCTATGGTGGAGGGAGGAAACAGCCTGGCTAGAGACCATCATTTATCTCAGGCCACATGTGGATTAGGTGCCTGTAACAGGGCGCTATCTCCAAGGCAATTGAGGACTCCTGACGGCATCCCAGAGTCCCTTTTATTTCAATGTACTTCTGGGAACAGTCTCCCCTTCACTCACCTGCCACATCTTGATGTTTCTGTCGGTTCTCAAGAAGGGAGGCTGCCCCAGGGGTTCATAGATTCCCAGATAGCATCTTCCCTACAGAGCACCCAGAGTGAGGAGCTCCTTCTTCATGGGCTAGTTGCACAGCTCCATACCATCCCTTCACCATTCCCTGTGCCTCGCAGGTGATATATGAGTATTGTTCCCTGTGTTGCGGGGTCTCAGCCAACTCCACCTCCATTCCTTTAATGTGGCTAGGCCATCTAGCCCAGACCCACTGGGTCACGCTCAGCTTTGAGGCACTAATTCTAATCAGTCCCCTCTCACCTCTGGCCCCTTGTACCTACACCCCTCTGGCACTGGGGCTCTTTGGCCCTGTAGCTGTGCCTCTCTGGGCACTGAGGCCTCCACTTACAGCCTCAGCCTGAAACCGTCAGTTTAAACTACAACATAACACTAAGCTCCTGGGCTATATCAAAGTAAACATAAAAGAGGCAGCATATCTGCTTACCCCATGGCTTCTTCACTCCAGGTGCTCTGTGCTGCATCCTGGACAGCAGAGCTGTATTCCTCCAAACTCTAGGGTTGTCACAAACTCATACTCTACCTCAGCCTAGGCTGACTGCCTCTTTGTGGCTCAGCCCAGGGCTTACATAACTCTGGCCTGAGCTCTTCCCTGGTCATGTGACAGCCCCAGTCAGCTGACCAGCCTGCAGGGCTCCCCTTAACCCCTGCTCTGCTGGCAGGTTGTGCCCTAAAGACTCTGGCCTTAAAGGGGCTGCTCTTCTTTCTGGTAACAGGGCTAGGGTTCCCTGTTAAATTGCCAAAACCTATCCCACTTCTTTCCCTGCATGTCACTCCTGCCTAGTATATATGACTGATTCCCAACTCTCCCTATGTTTCATCTGGGGAACCTGGGTTGAAAATGCAGGGCTGGGGACTGCAAAATTCCTAGGAGTAGGGCTACATCCTTTTCAAATAAAAAAAGGAGTAGGGCTATATCCTTTTCAAATAAAAAAAAACAGTGGCAGAGCTGAGCAAAGACTTTTATTCATCCACTCTCCTACCAACCGTGCAGCTACCATTGTTCCTTTCTCAAAGCAACAGTTATAAGAAGCCTGCTCTTCTTTTGCCAGACCTTGTTAGTGAACTGATGAGGAATCCAGCCTGACAAATCCCAGGTTGCTGTTCATGCAAACCATAAACCATTGCATTTGTAGTTCATTGGTTAAAGAACTAGAACTGGGATAAAGGGAGGAAGTGTGAAGAGTGGAGTCTGGGAGAATATAACAGAAGTAATGAGCAGCTGCGGGCAGAAGTGGAGAGGTCATAGCTAGGTGGAGGAGTGAAGAGGCTTGGATGGCAAACTGCCAGGGCTCCATTTGAATGAGGCAGCTGCCAGAGGAAAACACCTGATAACAATCATTCACCTTCCCAGCTTCTTCTGGGCTCAGTCAAGCTACTTTATACAAAAGTTAGTGCTTCTGGACTACTTAGCAGTTGAACCAGTTAGAAAGAGGTCTACTGTGTGTTGTAATGCACTTGTTTTTATACTTACTCAGTATGAAAATGCACTGGTACTTCAAGTACTTGTAAATACTATTAATAATAATATCCAACTCATAAATCTATAATGGTAGGTCTTTTTAGGTTTCCTAAAGCTGTGTGCTCATAAATTTTAGTATCCACTGGGTGGGTCTACATGAGGTGCCCAATGAACAGTTGTTACTGCGCAGTCATTTAGTACTTGCACGATCAAGTATTAAATGGCTGCACAGTAATCAGCGTTACTGCACAGTAGTGTCCCAGCAAGGTTAACTAGTGACGCTTAACTGTGCAGTAGCTCATTACTACTGCACAGGAGCTCGTTACTACTGTGCGGTAGCACTGCATCACAGTTTGCTCCTGGTGATGCTACTGAGCAGTAGTAATGAGCTACTGTGCAGTAAATGTCTCGCATAGACATGGCCACTGTTCCTTCATAAAAGTTTTTAAGGGCTAATTAATTAACATATTCAAATAGCTGCAGTTTGGGATCACCAGGTATGATGACCAGATCAGGTTTTTTTGGGGGGGAGAGGGGTTCTTTGTGGAATGTATTTTTGTGCTGTCATCATCATATGTGCATGAGACTGACCAAACCAGTAGAAATAATTCCTTTCTGTATGTTTGCCCCATATTATGTCAGTCTGTTTTACCAGTCCATTGCCCAGTTTTCATCCATCCATCTTTTCCCACAGAGCTAGATAAAAATGCCACAAGGAATGTTCTATTCCAAAATTTTCCATTTGAAAATCAGCACTGGCTGCAATTTTGTCATCAGCACAACACACCAAAACAATAGTTCTCACTCTGATAGTATTTTTTTTCCCTTCACTTATAGAATAGTGCATCACAAGTGAAAGCAAGCTCATCCATATTTCTGATTTGACTCATTTCAAGTGTATTTATGTTTTGCCTTGCCGCTATGATTTAATCTATGGAACTCTACAATCTGTTGGTAATCATTGACCTAGTAAAGGGGTTGGCAACCTTTGGCATGCATGCCAAACATGGCATGTGGCATGGTTTTTATTGGCACGCAGGCTGCTTCCCATCCCTTGGGGTGGGAAGAGGCATGCCCAGATTAAGCAGCACATGGCTGCCCGGGAACAACCTTGTGCTGCTGCCAACCCCTGCGTTAGACTTGCCACTGCTGGACCCCAGCCCCAGAACACAGACCCCAGCCAGGTAAGAGCCCCTGGCCCCAACCTTAGCCCAATCCTGGCCCCAGGCCAGGGGCCATCCCTGCCCCAATGGCCCCAGCCCCAACCCTGCACTGCTGGGTGGCAGGCCCCAGCTGGCACTGCCGCTGCCATGGGCCCTGTCCCCAGGCCCAGTCACATGCTGCCGGCAGGCCAGCCCCAGCTGGCACCATTGCCACTGCGGGTCCTGGCCCAGTGCCAGCACTGGGCTAGGGCCTTCAGCAGCATTGGGATGGGGCTGAGGCCGGGTCTGGGGCCACAGACCTGCACAGGCCCTGGCACCATCCTGGCACTACAGACAGCCTCAGCCACATGCTGCCAGCGGGCCTGGGTGGCACCACCACACCCACCGGGCCAGGGCTGTCGGCAGCACTGGGATGAGGCTGGGGCCCAGGCCTGTGCACCAGTGCAGGCCCCGGCCCCATCCCGGCGCTGCTGGCAGACCCGGCCCTGGGCAACACTGCCGCCGTCCACCCCAGCCCAGCACCGCTGCTGGGCCAGGGCTATCTGTAGTACCAGGATGAGGCTGGGGCCCAGCCCCATCTTGGTGCTGCTGGTGGGCCAGGCCCGGCTGGCACCTCTATCGCTGCTGCTGGGCCAGGGCCATCGGCAGTGCTGGGATGAGGCCAGAGTCCAGGCCCATGGACATGCGTGGGCCCCAGCCCCATCTTGGTGCTGCAGATGGCCCCATTCCCAGCCCCAGCCAGCACCACCACCACTGCCAGTCCCAGCTGCTGCCGGGCTAGGGCCATGGACCTGTGAAGGCCCTGGACCCATCCCAGTACTGCCGACCATCCCAGCCCTGGCCAGATGCTGCTGCCGGCGGGCCCAGCCTCAGCCCTCACTGCCAGCCACAGCCCAATGCTGCTTCCAGGCCTGTGCCATTGGCTGCAGCTAGCCCAGGTTTGTGGTAGCTGCTGATAGCCATGGAGCCTGGGCTTCTCCCAGCAGCCAGCTGAGAGAATGGAATCCCTGCCGCAAGCAGCCCAGGCTCCGTGGCTGTCAGCAGCTACCCAGAACCTGTTTTTCTGGCATGCTGGCACTCCAGCACCTTCCAAGGTAGGCATTGTGGGTTTTTCGGCACTCCAGCCAAAAAACGTTGCCTACCCCTGCTAGTATATTCACAATCCATGGTGCCTCAAATCTATGGCACCAAGTTATACCTCTGCAAAAGTCTTGTATGCTGCTTTCTTTGGCAACTCACATGCAGAAAGTCATGACCATTTTGGTGTAAATGGCATTTCCAGGCTACTTAACTAACTGGCCCCACACAGCCCAGTTCTTTCTCTTTTTTTCTTGGTTATTGACACAAATCTGTCTCCTCCATAATAAAAAAAAATTTTTTTAAACCTGCCATACTGGAATTTCTGTGCTGATGCATACCAGTTACTATGTGCCATGGATGTACTGTAGTACCTAATAGATACTACAAGGTATTCAGGCTAATACAACAAACTACTTTCTATTTGTTGACCATTAAATTGATAACTCCTACTAGTTACTGAGGAGTACCAGAACAAGATCTGCAAGCTACCAGTGTCTGATTTTATTTTTCATTGCATAGCTTTGGGGTATAAGATGTAACTTGCCTGTAGACCCCATTGTCCAGAGGTAAAAACTGCATCTTGCACATAAGAAAACACAGGTGAATATAAATTACTGAAAGTATGTGCAGGGGTTTAGGTTGTAGCTGTGTTGGTCTAAGGATATAGGCAGACAAGGTTCCTTGGGTGAATTTGATATCTTTTATTAGACCAACCATGAAAGTATGTGTGCATTACTTTTTCTGACCTGGAACTTATTAGCCTAAACTTTGCCATGCAGATTTTGCTCAAAATCCTGCCTTTTCAACGTTAGCATCAAACATTAATAGTGGTAGAGAAATTCATGATGTACCTACTTAATTATGCAGTGATAAGGAAAATTAATCAGTGATCAGATTAAACCCAGATTCATTATTTGATTTTCTTTTTAGCTTTTCTATACCTTACCAGTGTTAATTTAGCCTAATATTATCCAGTCATTAAAAAAAAAAAATCTATATATTGATATAAAAAAAAATCTCTCAATAGTCTTTTGTGTCAAATACTTTTGCAAGATGATTATATGCTGTGCATAGACTAATTTCCCCATATAAATCATAAACATTGCTGCTCTTCAGTGTATACTTGCCACATTTCTATTTCTGCTGGTTAAAAACAACCCAAAAGCTGCCTCTTTTTTGTTTTTAACGTCTAACGCACATTAAAAATATACACACAGTTCTTGGAGAAATACTACCCTAAATATTTTCTAAGTTTTGCCTACTATTTTTAGGCTTCAATATTTATCGTGAAGCTAGGTTAAAAAAATCAGTATTTTCTTTAAATCCCTTTGCTTCTCAAGTTAACAAAGAAGATAAGGTTATAATGCAAATAAGGTTTGCTGCTAGTATGTTTTGGCAGCCTGCTTCAGAAGCTCTGCAACTTAGTGATAAGCATGCTATTTATTTTAATTCATTCAGTCTACTGTTGAGTCATAGTCAGGATTTGATTTTTTTTTAATGAGGCAAATTGACAGGAAAAAGAGAAATCTAGTTTTTTAGAAAAATAACCTAGAAAACCTTGTGAATTTCTATGAAAGCCATATCACTGTTAGTGTTCAATGTGTAATTCTCCAATTACAGTATTTTCAAAGAATACTGTCAGGCTTCATTAAAGTATACAAACACAATTCATTACTGTCAGTCAGATCCCTTGGAGTTAGCATACTCCAAGTTTCATGTACTAAAGGTATCTGGCATTATTTGTTAATCAATTCACTCAGAACATTGTCAGGCTTTGAATTTAATCCCTAGCTGCTTGCTGTTTCCAGCAGATCAAACAATGGAATAGCATTTAGTCAGTAGAAAAGATATGTTGGGAAAGGAGTTCTGGAACCTTCATGTCCTGAAACATTTTTTTTTCCCCCTCTCTCAACTGATAGACTAAGAAGGGAAAAATAGATTTCTGTTTGTTTTGCACCTAGAAACCCCAAGTTAATGTCATGTTGCCATTTTGTTAGGCTTGGTTCAGAAAATAATAACCTTTTTCCAAGAGACATTCAGGAAACACTTCCTAGCTGAAAGCAAAGTAGGACAATGGAAAAGCTACCTAGGGAATCTCTGCTGGAAATTTTCAAGGAGTCAAAATAAGCCTCTATCTGGAATGCCTTCGAAATAGGAAAGGTTGCATTTGTTGCATTCTAGGCAACTTTTGTTTGGAATAGTAAAACTTGCAAGTAGGTGTGTGAAAAATACTCTGTCTTTCTGAGGTACCAGCAAAATTATTCTACTATCAGGTTCTATTGAAGGTGATCTCCTGCTATTTTCAAAGTCTTTTTTTTTTCCTTAGAGCTGGCCTTCTTTGATATTTAGCATACTTTATGTGACAGTATATTCTGCTGCTCAAGAGAAACAGCTGTTGATGTGAAACAAATAATTACAAATATAAAATATAGGCAATGACCTTTTTGAGCCACGTCATTAATTTGCAAATATTTGCAATCTTCAGCCAAGGCTTTAAGCTAAGGAGTAGTATAGTTAAAGGGAGGTAACCAGGTCCCTAGTTCTAGGTTATGATTTTTTTTTGGGGGGGGGGGGCGGCAAGATTAGCTAATGCAACCACTGCCAGTCTGATGCCATTGCCACTGGTACTTCTGGCTACTGCCACCTGTGTAGGGCACAGAAACTGTTCATCACATGTCCAGAGCTAAGGTTCACACAAGTACAAAACCCATGAAATCTGCTTCCCCAGGGATCTGGCAACCTAGATTGCTGGCCCCTCCAAGGTAAGCGGGCATTTCCCGGCCCTGCTGCTGCTGCCAGTGGGGGGGGGAGAGAAAGGGGTGGGTACCCAAGTACCTAGCCCCACCCTCCCACATGCTCTGCCCCCCAGCCTGGGGACCCATGCATCCTGATGTTGCTCTGTGGGGTCAGGCCAACTCACAGGATCTCAATATTGCACTGTTAGACAGGAGGGTGTGACACAATTGAACATATACAAACACACAAATCAATTAGGTGCATATGCACACACACTACCAACTCAGGCACATACACATCCAAACCAGCCTAGGCACGTGCATACCTATCACCAATTCAAGAACATACACTATACACCCCAAAAGTTAGAGAAAAATCAATTGTCCATACCCACACACTCAGTACACATACACAGATCACTAATTCGTATATCATGCACACAATGATATATATATATATATATATATATATATATAGACACACACACACACACACACTCACCAGCTCTCACACATACAACCCACCTACACATAGGTAAGTTCCTAACTGGGATGGGATGGTATGTATGTGTGTGCTTGGGGTACCTGGGATACTTGGGGGAAGGTTAAGGTGAGAAAGAGAGAGTTAAAGTGTGGGGAGTGAAAGTTCCCAGAACCAGGATTAGAACCAGTGGACTAGAGAGAAGCTGGCTGAGGAACTGAGGCTTGGGTTTACTTAAGATCAAGTGGCCTCAGGGTTACTCAAGGTCATTGGTGCAAGGGAGGGAAAAGAAAAAAAAGCCTGGTGGCAAGGAGGAGACAGCCAGGAAGGAAACTGAGGCAGAAACCTGGTTGCTCAGGGGAAAAAGAAAAGGCAGTGGGGATAAGACAGTGGCAGAGAAACAGGGGGTTTGGAGTCAGAGAGCTCAGGACAGGTGTTGGAGGTGGCGGTGAGCCAGAAGCAGGAGAGGGAGAAATGAGA
>NW_005842068.1:1023687-1031052 GCF_000455745.1 Alligator sinensis | reverse complement strand
CTACACAGCCCCATGAAGTTATTGGTTCACACACACAAGCACTCACAATGGCAGCAGAAGAAAGATACTCAGTGGAAGATTTGGAGTCCAGGTGAGGAAGAGAAGCAGAGTCCAAGTCCTTGGTTGAAGAGGGGGTGGCGGGTGATAGCTACCTATCCAGGCTGGAAAGGGGTCTTTGTCCAGTAGGTGTTGTCCAAAGGAGGGTCGCTGGCAGGGCCTCTGGGTGGATAGGTGGTGTGGCATGGTGCTGGTCCAGATGGAGAGGGCATCCCAAAGAGTCAGTCTTCACTACCCCTTTTTATGGGGCAGACTACCTCTTATCGCCTATGGGGAGGGCCTGTCTAGGCAAGGTCAGTTCTGTTCCAGAGGGCTCCAGGTGTTTTTACTGAGCATGTGCAGCCTTAGCACAATGGTGGGTTGCCTCATCTTTTTTTTCTTGAATGCTGAGGGTGGTTTCAAGGGATGGGTCCTTGGTCCAGGTATTGGTGTTGATGAATCAGTCATTCAGAGGGAGCTATTTTTATACCTACTGCCATTGTCTCTCAAGCACCCTCATTCATCCCCATTCATTCAGGAACCAAGTTACGTAGGAGGAGTAGGTGTGAATCATAGGTTACACAACTGAGCATAGGGATAAGATGGAGGCTTGACATTACAAGATGGAAACTTGACATGACTTATGCTAACTTACATATATAGGCCTAAAACAGTAATCACACAATATAAAAGCAGTAAAAAAAAAAAAAATCAATACGAAACATAATAATTATCACTTATAAAACAGTGGATATCTATATCAAAATAGCAGGGCACTTATTTGCAAAGAGGGGAGAGAAAAATAAAAATTATTACCTAAAATAAAATGTTAAAGCTTATCCTACATCTTAGCTTACTTATACTTATCTATAGGAAATAGAGAGGAAGAGAAAAAGTCAGAAATGTTTGGGGAAGGGGAGGGAATGCATTTTAAAATAAATTTAAAAAAAGAAAAACTGGGGGTTTTGCTACACTGACACAGCCTGGGGGGAGGGGGGCGGGGATGTGGCTGAGGCCATGCAGGCAGGCAGTGGCAGATGTGGCACTGGGCTGTGGGGTAGGGGGTGCACTCTGTCCGGCCCCCTTTTTATTATCCATAGATTTTGCAAATGCAGGCTATCCACTTCTCCTGCTTCAGATGCAGTGATCCCAGGATCTCTGAGAGCTCTGTTATTTGGATTGATTTCTGGGAAAGTAAACTGCAAAAATTCTTGAGGAGAGCAGAGGAAAGTAAAAAATTATATCCTCTAGTCTGCAGAACAGCTAGAGCAGGAGTGCTCAAGCCCTGGCCCACAGACCAAATCTGGCCTGTGAAGCCAAGGAATCTAGCCTGCAGGGATCCCCATGGGTCAGGAAATTTGGCAGTAGGTGTGCAGTAGCAAGTTAATACTGCCACCCCTTCATCACTTCTGGCTAGATCAGGGCTGGGCCAAGCCCCCCCTTTCCCTCTCCCTGCTGCACAGCCAAGTCAAGGCCAGGCTGCATACCTACCTCTGCCAACACAACTGGATGGAGCCCTGCTGCCCCATCAGATTGGATCTGGCATGTAGATGGGCTGGGTCCTACCCATCCAGCTTTCAGAGCAAAAAGGTTGAGCACCACTGAGTCAGAACAAGAAAAACATGTTCTTCTGTGTATTATACAGGAAAAGGCAGTCCAATAATCTATAATGGGTTGCTGGCTAAGATATATCAGGACAAGGGCGTATTTAAAGTTAATAATAAGTGTGTACCTATCTATTTGAAGGTCACCCCTTGTTGCTTAAAATAAAGCATGAGTTTTGTTGGTTAGGGGCAAATATTCATCATCTTGGAGAACTAAGGTCTTAATCAGTACGGACCTACCAAATTTGAGGAGGTGCCTTCCAATTTTGCAAGCAGAATGCAGGGCTTGGGCAGCCATTTTAGCAGGCAGAGTGCAGTGCCCCTATGTTTGATTGGGCAAAGGACCCCTTGCCACTGAATGGCTGAGAGGGCTGTCATGTGGACCCACCCTTCACTGCTGACTGGTTTTGAGGGCTGTCCATCATGGAGTCCCACTGCTGCTGGTGGAGGGGACAGAGCCACATGACAGTCAGCCCTCACAGCCAATCAACAGTGAGGGTGGGGACAGTGGCCATTTTGCCAGCAGTCCTTCAAGCAGGCAACCCTACCTTCCTCCTTCCCTACAACAACAGGCTATTGCAGCACCCTGAGGACTGCTGACTCCCCAGAGGAAGCCCGCAGTTTATCTTCCTTATGTTTTCTTTTTTTTCCCCCATGGATTTCACAGACAATGACAGATTTTGCAAAATCTGTGAAATCATTGTTTTGGTAGGTCCCTAGTTATCAGAACTTTGCAGGAGTCAGCCTGATGGTTGGCTATTTTCAGTCATAAATTTAGGAGGTAGTCAGAGTTTGTTCTAGTTTGTTCAAATATTAAAAGCATTTTTTTTTGATGAAATGTTGAATCATGGCTAGGTTTTGGACTTGAATTAGGGAGGCACTTACACACCAAAGTATTGTGAGCTGTTGCCTTTATTTCAGTTGAGGTAGGGTTGAACATAAGCATCTTTCTCATGAGATTTTTGCCAGGTTTGATAAGTATAGCTGCCTACTTTTATAAGTGCATCTTTTTACTAGTTTCAAATGTTACATAGAAAGAAACCTGCAATCACAATTCGGAATTCTAATCTGGGAATTTTTAATCACTTCTGTCTGACGCACGTGTGCATGTGCATGCATACACACTCATCGAGAATGGCTTTCAATTAGGATTTTGTCCGTTTTCATTTTAAAACTTCCATTCAGTGTTGACAAATTATAAAATAAAACGTAAACAGTTTAATCTTAGCACTGTCCTCTACCATAGAAGTGCTAACCTGTGTATTAGGCCTGTGCGAAGTGGAAAGTATTCACTTCAGATTCAGATTCGGTGATTCAGAGGGACAGTGATTCAATTTGGTGATTTGAATCACTGTCTTGATTCAATCTAGCTGAATCCAAATATGAAGATATTTGGCACCTAATCTTATTCGGCCATAGACTATGCAGGCAGGCAGCGCTGGTGGGAGCAGTTGGGGTAACAGCCAGATGAGCCCTGGCTTGAGCTGGCAGCCCCAGGAGAAGCTGCAGGGGCGGGGAGGAATGATGGGGAGCTGAGGAGAATGATTGGAGAGCTGGGGGATTGAACCAGGAACTGGGGAATCAAACCAGGATCTGGGGAGAAGCCCCTGATCATTCCCCCCCCGCCCCTGTAGCTTCTCACAGGGTTCTGGCTCAAGCTGTGGCTCGCCCCCACCAGGGCGAGGCAGGCAGAGCTGGCAGTCCTGGGAGAAGCTGCGAGGACTGGGGGGAATAATTGGGAGCTGGCGGATTGAACCATGAGCTGGGAGAAAGCCCCTGTTCATTTCCCCAACCCTCGATTATTCCTCCCAGCTCCTGGTTTGATTCCACAGGTCCCAGTTCAATCCCCCAGCTCCCAATCATGCCACCAGCTCCCCGTTCATTCCCTCCAGCCCCTGCAGCTTCTCTTGGGGCTACCAGCACTGCCTGCCTTGCCCCAGCCAGGGGAGCAGCCAGATGAGCCACAGCTTTTCCCAGGGCTGCCAGCTCAAGCCAGGGCTCATCTGGCTGCTCCCCCAGCTGCTCCTGCTGGCACTGCCTGAATTCTATGGCTGAATCTCTGAATCTCTCTGAATTGATTCAGAGGCTTCCAGTTCAATTCAGAGAGATTAATGGGTCTCCCAGTTCAATTTGGATTTGAAGATTTGGCCACCGAATTGGGCCGAATCTCCTCTGAATCAAATCAGCTACCAAAGCTTTGCACAGCTCTACTTTGTATCACAGACTCTCTGAGTATCTCTACAATGGAATGTAGGGTTGATCTTGAGTTTGTCTTCAACCAGCCCAACCCTGGATGATGTGACTCATCCTTTCTCATCTGTATTTTAGATTGTAGCCTGCATCAAAACTGTTCACTGTACAAAGCAGAGCTCTTCCATTAATTGATCTATGAACTACTTGTCTCTCCTGGGTTTGTATGCACCTATGAGCAATAGAGGGAGAAGGTTGTGACATGGAAGGACTGGATGCCAGGAACAGAGAATTGTGGGATTTTCTTTGACGGGTTTCCTGTGCTGCAGGCCTCCATACCTGGTAAACTCAGAGTACTCTGCCAAAAAGGAGAAGCAGGGTAGAAGGGAAATGATGGGTAGCTAACCTCATATTATAAGGCTCTGCTGAACTTCAGGCTTGGGGTGAATTGCCAAGGGTTAATTACATGGCTGGTAATTGGTATGTATGGACTTTTGGGCAACCTTAAGATAGACCTTATCTGTTGACCTTAAGATTGGCCTTATCTAGCCTAAATAGTTAATTATCATACTAAAGAGTCTCCTTTAGTTAGGATAAAGTGAACATGTTCCTCTGGAACAGGCAGCCTTTAGTCCTATCCCTGCTATTGCTGGAAAGTTCCACAGAATCACAATATGCATCATATGACAATCATGAAGTACTAAACAGTCACAGATCTATTATATACAGCATTTTTATGTTCCCTTCTATCTTTAAAATACTGCACAAATATTAACTAAAAGAACCTTTTTCTTCATGGTTCAATAAGCTAGAGGATAATGAGAGAAACAAGCAATAAGAACTAATAATAGATTGTCCTCATGGGTCAAATCCTTCTGTTTTTCTTATTTACGTAAGTTCATTGCTCCCAATTGAACAGACTAACATCAGCAATAAAAGAAAATTCACTCAAATGTGCTACATAAGCATCACATAAAAAAAAAAAAAAGAAATGGAGAGATAAAACAGGAAGCAACAAGGAAAAACAAAGTCAGAACATTTGCTCAGACTGGAAGTTTTGATATGGACAAGATATTCAGATATAATTGGCACACTGTCAGATTGAATACCTTTTCAGATCAATAGTGCTTCATAATTATTGCCTTGTCACATCTGATTGACTTTTCCTTCTTGTTGAGTGTTCTCATTGCATATGATCCATTTAACATCCACTGTTATCTGTTAGGAAGTGGCAGATGTTTACAATTAGCATGGGGAGATGTCTGCTGCTTTTATTAGATTTGTATTTCAGAGCTGAATTGCATTTTAACACTGCCCCTCACTAAATCTAAACTACTGATGATGGGACTAATTCTCCCACCTTGTACCTGGCACCTGTGTATAGTCAATTCAAAGTATACATAAAAATGATATCATTCTACCAAGAAGTAGAGGATTTGGGGTGGCATTTTACAGCTACTCTGCACAAGTACAAAAGTGTACAAAAAAGTAAGGTAGTAGCTAATCAAGACCTATACATGCTGTATACTAAACTTCTTCATGTACATTGTGCCAATGCAATCCCAAAGTGTGCTTTATGGGCTTGGTCCTACAAATGCCCCTGAGCACTTCCAAAGAGCTGTTGAGCACTCTTTGCCCCAGCTGAATTCAGTGAACCAGACATGATGGGGTCAAGCACTTCTTAAGAAAGATCAGCCCCAAAAAAGACAGGTCCAATTCATTTCATATTCTAGAATGCTCAAATGTTGATGATTTTCACACGTTTGTCTAAATAATTGGTAATTACTATGACACTCTTCCTCGTCCTGCTTTCAGATTCTTACCTTTGTGTAGCTCTTTAGTTATCATGTAACTTGCATCAGATGAAGGAAAAAGTAGGGTGAGGAAGATTAGAAGAAAGAAAGAGTAGTTAAGAAAAGGGAAGAGTATGCTTTTATTTTAGAGGCCATCATAACTCAGTGGAATGACTTCATCACATCATAGGTGATTTTGTGGGGAGAGAGAAAAAAAAATGTGGAGTCAGTTTTTGACTGGGTTCACTAAAAAAAAGAAAATAGCTCATAAAAGTTATGTCAATGAGCTAAATACCAGGAAACTGAGTTACAGTGGTTCCTCCATTCCAACCTTATAATGCAATGGGTGAACAGGTCAGGACAACATACTAGGAATCAAGAAACCTGGCTCTGTTTCTGACTGTGCTACTGACTTGTCATGAGACACGGGACAAGTCATTAATCTATTCCCTGTTTTGCCGCTGCCTCCTCTTTCTGGTTTAGTTCATTTTTTGTTTTGTTTTGGTTTGTTTTGTTTTGTTTTAACTCCTTGATGCTGGAAATGTCTCTCTCTCTGTATTCGTAAACTAAAGCACCTGTCATGTTGGGTTCTCCTAGATGCAACTATAATTCAAAATACAAAAATACTATAGTATGCTATGTTCCCTCGTATACATAGAGCACACTGGTATTCTCAGTAACAATGAAGGAACAAAATAAGAGAAAATGTATAGTCAATTCTTTGAGGGTACATCTGAACACAACACCAGTGCTTGTTAGTGGGCAGTCATTCTCAAAGCATACGCCTTGCTACAAACTCAGAAATGCAGCAGTAAACCTCTTTTGGGGGCCTCCCTCCCCAAGACGGTATAAGGAGTACCCTTACATTGGTTTCACTGCTGCATTTTCAGGTTGAGCACATGCATGTTGGGAGAATGTGGTGAGGTGAACTGAGAGACACCCAACTTGGGAGCACCAGGAGCACAAGGTTAACATACTTCGAGAGAGAGTACAGTGGGTGTATTTAGCAAGCTGCCCTGAGTTCTGAAAACAAAATGTTTCCTGAACTCTGCACAGAGAGTATTTATAACATTAAATAAGTACTACACAGAAGACAAAAGCTATCAAGGTTTCATGGCTACACTGCTATAAAGCTATACACCTTCAGAAATGCATCTGTCTTGTACTCATATATTCTGGGTATAAACAGACCATGCCAAAATGAAGCACATGAGCTGTGGTGGCAGCACAGCTGTTCTACTTCATTGTGTGAAACACATTGTGGCAGAAATGCCCCGTCGGTGCCCCTCTCCAGAGATCTGTCTCTGCCAGCCTGAGAGGCTGCTGTTGAATCTCTCACAGCGGGGATCTCCCACCTTGTCTGCAGACAAAAGCCTGGCGCCTGGGAGGCGATGCTCTGGTCACCTGGGCAGGGGGGGGGAAAGACCCGGCCCTGCGCGCGGGCCCAGGTAGCCAGGAATGCTTTGCAGATTGGACGGTTTGTAGCCAGTATTGGCAGCTTCGATTGGACCGGCTGCTGAGGTCAGGGAAGTTTTAAAAAGGCCTGGGCCAGGAAGAAGGGAAGCCATTATCCATGCGGTCATCCAGGTGAATCTGAACCGGGCTCTCTCCTCATCACCGCAGGCTCCAAGAGTGCCCTGCCTCCAGAGGAAACAACAAGCACCTCTGGATGATGCGAGTGAGTAACCTACTAGAGATCCGATCAGATATTTAGCTTCAGTAACTCAGATGCGTGTTGAAAC
>NW_005842068.1:976921-1023645 GCF_000455745.1 Alligator sinensis | reverse complement strand
GGGCTCATCCGGGGGGTGCAGGGAGGGGGGCGGCTTCCACCGCTGTGTCCACCCCGGGAGGCATGGGGGGCATGTACTCCCAGAGAAGTGCCCCAAGTGCTTGTATTGGGTCTAGCACCCATTGGACGATCAGGCCTGTGTTTTCCAAGGTGCACAGAGCCAGAAGTGAGTCCAGAGCCTTGGATGGTGGCAGCGGGACCCCCAGGCTAGCGGGTGTGCTCCAGGGAAGGGTCGGCCGGACGGGAGGCACCCTGAGGGAGGCACTCGGAGCCTGGAAGGTGGTCGGGCGCAGGGAGGTGGGCGGCTTCACGCAGGAGCGCCCCCTACTGGCCCGCCACACACATGTCACATGTTATCCTGCATGAAGCAGAGGCATGATCCCATAGGACAACAGGTAACATGTTCCCTGTTTGCAGAGGCATGCCTGAGGATTTTCTGGGGTGCATCTCTATAAGTGGAGATAACCAAGGTTCTTCACCTGCACAGACTCACCTTGGGGAATCTCCAGAGCTTGTCTTCATAGACAGGGAAAGCTTGGCAGACACTCCTGGAGCCTTGAGGGGCCCAATCCTGTGTGGCAGGTCCAAGGGCACACAGAATCAAGCCCTGAGAGCGTCTGCCTGGGGTGGCTAGAGGGTGCTAGCAGTTCCCACCATAAAGCTAACAGATGTCTGACACAATAAAGCAGCAGAAACTATTATCACCTTTTGTCACAACCACATATTTGGCCACAACAAAGAGTATAGACATTTGTTTGCTTTCAGTTTGTGCTGCCATAAAAATTGTTATGGTGGCACAAAGGCAATGTCTTTTTGCATCCTAATGCACCAGTCATGTTGGGCAAGGTCAAAGAATCACACAAGAGGATTTCAGGTTGCAACATCTAGGCAGAGGTAAAGATGTAAAGAGAACTGAATCTATAAAGACACTGGTAGTAGTGCCAGATCAGTCTTGCAGCATGATAGCAGCTGGTACAATCTATTGGAGAGGATACTTCTGGAAATAATGTAAGACTGATGACCTACCAAAGTTTTTGAGATTCTAGTTCTAAAGAAAGTAGTGAATGTTGTTAATGCCTGTTTTGAGATCAAATAGCAAATAATACATTTACTACTGGAGGGTAGCTTGGAAAACATAAACAAATTAGAATGTTGAAGTCCAAGGTAAAGTTGAAAATTTCAAATCTTCTGAGATGCTATTTTAAATACAGGCCATCTTTACCAATAAATAATCAGGTCACTTCTTTTATGTTTCCCCTGTATCTTATTACATACGAATACTGTATATTCTTATTATATTATATAATAGCTATCCCAGATGACTAAATGTTTGAGGCAGTGTGTGAGAGAGAATAAAAATATAGCGCAACGTATAGACATTTTCTCAGATGAAATAATAACAGTTAATTGGTATCTAGTATATTTCATTCCATCAGCCACAGTGCTTAAATTGTTATAGTGCTGTAATACTTCATTAAATTGAAATAAAGTTCATGCATTTCTGATTAAGTCAGTCTACCATCATTTGAGGTAAGTGAAGGGTTCATATGAGCACTCTACAATTTCTTCACAGCCATAAGTAAGGGGTGTCTATTTTAAAGAGAGAATTGCAAGAGAAAATTTGAACTAAAGAAAAGAGGTGTGAACTGGAAGGATTAGTAAATGCTGGATTCAGAACAGAAGTTCATGATCACAGTAATTTTATGATCTTCCCTTTCCCTATTTAAGTTTGATTATCCCTGAGTCTGAATACTGCCTGACAATTTGAATAGAAGTTGAACTAGATTATTTCAACAGAGGCAGAAACTGGCTCATTGCAAGCATTTATTTATTTGAATTCAGCTTCTGGCAGAATAGGAATAGGCTGCATGCTAAAAATTATGCAAGTCTGATATTTCCAGTTTGCATACTTCAGTTACAGTACAGTGGAGTATCTCTGACTTATCGTACATTGCAGCCTGCATTAATTAAAAATAAATAAATGTAACTACACCAAAATAATGATTCCCACTGCTTATACTTCTACTCCTCAGGGGAAGATGAGAGAACAAACATGACACGAAAGGATTTAGTTGCATTGCTGAATATGTTGAATATACTGCTCAGTGATGCATGGGTACTACAGTGAGAAGGGCAGCACAATAACCCACCTGGAAAAAGAACTGTATCTTAGTTGAATTGAAATAATTGTTGAATAATTGAATACTTCTATTGAATAGTTGAATAATTGAAATACTTCTATTATACAGACAAAAATCTACCTTTAAGGTCTTGGGGTGGATGAAACTTATGAAGATGAAATAGCTGTGTAACTTGTTCTTAATGAGACCCAGAGTTTTAATTTCTTATAAATCCAGAATTGTAGCCAGGTTTACTAAAATACTTTCCAAAGTTAATAGGGGTGTAGGTTGTAGCCGTATTCGTCTAAGGACATAGGTAGACAAGGTTCTTTGGGTGAATCTGATATCTTTTATTAGATCAAATAAATAATTTGAGAACAATTTTTAAGCAAGCTTTTGGGTTCAAAAACCCTTCATCAGGCTAAGGAAGTTTCAGCAGTTGGAGTGTGCTCTTCCTGGATGGAATGAAAAGTAAAGAAGCCAGAGGCTGGGCTGATATGCATACAAGACAGGTAGTCAGTGAAAATGTAGATTGAGGAGTCAATAGGTGAGAGACTGGCTGGGTGGGGGCAGAGAGAAGGGGGATGAATAGTGGAGAAGTACCTGGGAAGTCAGCTGTCAGGCAGGTTATAATGTGTCATAAATCCAATGTCTATATTTAGTCCATGATTTTTAGTATCCAGGAGGTTGATGAAGTAGAGTTCGTAGGCTCGTCTCTGGGAAGTGTCTTGTAAGTTTCGTTTGAGGATCAGGACTGAGAGATTGGAGAGAGAGTGGTTTTCTTGTGAGAAATGTGCCCCCAAAGGTAGTTGGGTATTTCTGTCTTTGATATATTTCCAGTGTGCATTCATTCTGGTGCGCAGTTGTTGTTATTTTCCATCTTGGCATTTGGTGCATTGGATGAGATATATTACATTTCAAGGAGGTGCAGCTGTAAGATCCAGGAATGCTGATGGCTCTGTTGTGGGGCATATAGTGGGGGTGGTGGAGATGTGTGGGCAGGTTTTGCACTTCTTGTCCTGGCACGGTCTGGATCCTTTTGGTGTGTTCTGGGCTTGAGGAAGTTTGCTTCTTGTGATGAGGTTGGCGAGGTTCGGTGCTTGTTTGAAAGCTAAGATGGGCAGCTCTGGGAAGATCTCTTTAAGAATAGGGTCTCTTTCTAGTATGGGTTGCAATTGTTTGAGGATTTTCCATACAGGTTCGAGGGAGGGGTGATATGTCATAACCAGTGGTCTATGATTTGTGGGGGGGGGTTCTTCTGTATTGCAGCAGTTCTTCACATGGTATCCGGGTGGCTCTTTCAAACGTGCGATCTGTCTCTCTGGCGGAATGTCCTTGTTGGGTGAAAGCCTTTTTAAGATTGGTGAGGTGGCAATCCCGGGTGTTCTCTTCAGTACAAATGCGGTGGTATCTGAGGGCTTGGCTGTATATCACAGCTTTTTTGGTGTGTTTAGGGTGATTGCTGGTTCTGTGCAGATATGTATGTTGGTCTGTGGGTTTCTTGTATACTGTAGTCTGTATTTTATCATTCTGGATATTGATCATCGTGTCTAAAAAGGAGATGCTGGTGCTGGAGTATTCTAGAGAAAGTCGGATGGAGGGATGGTGATTGTTGAATTTCTGATGGAACTCAATCAGGGATTGTAGGTTTTCAGTCCAAATGATGAAGATGTCATCAATATATCTTAAGTATAGCAAGGGTTTGATGGTGCAGTTCTTGAGGAAGTCTTGTTCCAGGTGGCTCATAAAAAGGTTGACATACTGTGGGGCCATTTTGGTGCCCATAGCTGTTCCCATCTTCTGGAGGAAGTGTTGGTTATTAAAAGTGAAAAAAAAAATGCATGTAATAGGGCTCTGCATAGGGCTGAGCCCTGCCCAGGGAAGGCCTCACTGCACTTGTTCCCATGCATACTGGCCTGGTCCCAACCAGTATGCAGTTTGTGGCAGGGCTGTTCCTGGTCTAGCTGAGTGCTGCTCTGCTCCCCTCATGTACAGCAGGAGCTGCCTGGCTGAAGCTTCCCCCCACATCCACCTGGAATGGCACAGCAGGGGCAAAAGGAGGAGCCACTGCTGGAGGTGAGGAGAATAAAGCAGCACCCAGCTGGTTGTACACGCTGGCTGGGGCCAGGGCCTGGGCCTTTGGAGCTGTTCTGCTCCCCTCTCCTCTAACTGTCACTCCTCCTCCTGCTCCTGCCCCTGCTGCACGGCTCTCGGCAGGTGGGGGGAAATGGAGCCCTGTGTGCTGAGGCAGGATCCACTCAATTGAAGTTCCCCTTGCTCAGAGTACAGAAGCAGGAGGAGGAGCCACTGCTGGAGGCGAGGGGAGCAGAACAACCCCACTGCTTCTGGCCCTGGCCCCAGCCAATGCATGCAGCTTCTGGCAGGGCTGTTCCCAGTGTGGCTGCAGCTGGATAGGTGCTGCTCTGCTTCCTTTGCTTCCAGTGGTGACTCCTCCTCCTGCTTCTACCCCTGCTGTGCTGCTCTGGGTGGGGAAGCTTCAGCTGGGCAGCTCCAGCTGGAGGCAAGGGGAGCAGACCAGAACAGGAAACATCCCCAGCAAAATCTGTGCATGCTGGTCAGGGTGCCTGCCAGCAGGTATGGGCAGGAGTGCAGAGCAGACTGCCCTGACAGGAGCAGGTGGAGCTAAGCCCCATGTGGAGCACTTCAGGGACAGCAGCAAGCTAAATCCAGTCAGTTGGTGGGATGGATCTGGCCCATAGGACATATTTTGCCCACCCCTACACTAGTCAGACCACCTATGCCTAGGTGCATGACAATTTGAGATTTTTGCTCAATAAATTTTCACTTATGAAAATGAATAGAAAAAACTTCATTTACCACCTTTCTTCCAAATATAATGTGCACTGCATTTTGACAAGACCCCAAGAAGGAAAAAAAGACCTTACCTTAGAACACAAGTAAGTATCTGAGGTCTGGAATCTCCAGAACTGAGGAGCCTTGCATGGGGCCTCAGGGTTGCACACCAAGGCTGGTAACCTAGGAGGCATGCACCAGGGCTGGGACTTAGCAGTCATACGCTGGAGCCCTGATGCTGTGTGCTAGGACCCAATCAGCTATGTTGGCACTGAAGCCAGAGCTGCATAGTGGGTACAATACAGCTGATGCTGGGGCCAGAGCCACACTGCTTGGTCTCACGTGGCTGTGGAAGTGCTGGTTTCCAAGCTACATGCCAGATGTAACTTGACATATGGCTCTAGAACCAGTGTACAGTCCCAGACTCAGGGTGCTGGATCTAACCTGAACCAGTGCACAGGGTTGGACTCAATGCACTAGGTCCAGAGCTGTGTATCGGGCCAGTCCCATTGTGCTTTGTCCAGCAATGCGTCAACCCCATGTGCCACCTCAATCCACCATGCAGTTTGAAAGGAGGCCTCCCCATGGGTCTGTAAATTTGGCAATGGAATGTGGGAGCATTGATAATGTTAATTGCCCTGGCTCTCAGAGCTGTGGCAATTAATACTGTCACAGTTCTTCCCCCTCTCATACCACACCAAATTTCCAGACCCATGGGAAGAATTTTTTCTTACATATAATGTGTAGTCTAATTTTCTCCAGCTGGCTTGAGGAAAGGTATGGGTTATATGCATAAGAATGCAGTAATCCTTAAAAAACAAATAGTCTACACCTGAAATTTCATTGAGTTTGAGCTATGCAATAACAATATTTATATAATGGAATAAAAGAAAATTTGGAACAAAGAAAATTCTGACGTGGGATGCTAAGTTTCCTTAAAGACTCATTCTTAACTTATCTTAAATTACTTCAATATACTTTAACATTTTCAGAAATGCACTTTATAGGTATTTCCAAGTAGGTACTGTAATTTCGTGGGATATATGCTGTATTCTTCCTACACAAATATGGGTGAAGTGCAAAACTTGACTCAGGCTTATATATGGGTATATAATCAATGCTTCCATAATAATAGATTAAATCAGGATTGTAAATCTGAATAACATTTAATTGTTTGACAAAATTACGTTTTTGTAAAGTCTGTTGCAATCCTTGGGACAGTGATTCTCAGCCAGGGATTTGTGGCCATTATGTTTGATAATTCACAAGATAAACCCAGAGGTTTCAACAGGAATCTGGTGTGTCAAAAATATTCTGACCTTTTGTGGTCTTTTTGTGTTACTTGCAACAAAAAGAATTGCTCTATTATTTTCCCATAGTCCAAAGCAAGTAAAAGGTAAGAGTTACATTTTCCCAAGAGGTGCCTTGAGTCGAGAACCACTGCCTTAGGTCAAGTTTGGTGTTTGGGCCTGTGGCACAATACCATGTCTGTCTCTCCCTAAACTCTGCTATCTGACAATTTGGTTACCATGGTCACTGCAAAGGGTAGGCAATTCTGCCCCATCAGCTTCAGGTAACCCTGAGTTGTAACTTGATCTGGATACATTCCAGAGGGAGGGGGGAAACCTGCTCCCTCTCCCTACGTGATTGGCATCGCACACCTGGGTGGGAGCCTTAAACTCCCTATTGTTCTAAGTAATGCCAACATGACTGGGAGGGGGTAAAGCCCCTGCCAGTCTACCCAGAAACCAGTGATGCATTTCAAATTGGTTGGCTGGCAGCCAACAGTTGCTGGCCTTCATTGGAGGTAAATGAGGTCATAAGGGCTATATAAGTGAAGGACTGCCCAGGAGGAGGGGCAGTAGCCATGATGAGAACTCAGAGAGAAGCTTGGACCATCTGAAACTCTCTCTCCCTCTTGAAAATCATGATCTATGAACTGTTTGCCTCCAGAGGGAATCTCCATCTGCCTCTGGATGATACTTGTGAGTAAGCCACCTGAGATCTAATTAAATGTAAAGCTTGCAGTAACTCAGATCCATGATCAAAGGCTACCATGCCACTGTTTACTCTAAGGTATTTCTCTGATATTGTTTTACCCTGTACCCTATTCCAAACCTACTCCTTATAACCAATACAGTTTTCCTTTGTACCTAGCATGGGAGCCTTATTGCGAGAGGGTCTAGATTATGCCTTGGGGTCCCATTGGTTCAGCTGACTAAGGGAGACCACTATTTGTGCTTCAGACTGAGGGAAGCACTCCAAGTTCTTGCAATGAGTCAAGTACCCTCAAGGACTACTAGGCCTGTGTTTCCCAGAGGGTGCAAATCCCAGATCAGTGCAGACTCTGGGTGGTGGCAGCAGTACCCCCAGGCTTGTGGGTATGCTCCAGGAAGGAGGTCAGCCAGAAGTGAGGTGCCCCCAGGGAGGCACTTGGAGCCAGGAAAGTGGTTGGGCACAGTGACGTGCATGGCTCAATGCAGGAGTACCCCATACTGGCCCACCACTGGGCCAATCTCTCCTCCTAAAGTTTAGATGGCATATATAGAAAATAATTTGTCCTGCTATGAGAAATATGCTTACCTGTGTTTCCAGACCCATTAGGCATTATTTGATGCATTAATATTCTATACCATACTATGTCCCGTGACAAAATTGTCAATAGAGCAAATGCAAGCTTCTGTAATGTGTTTTAAGGCAACTAAAAATGCCTTTTTCAATAAAGCACTTACTAATGTGTATGCCTATATTCCAGCTATTAATTAAAAGAACCTCCCATATACATAATCTGGTTTTAGTTCTGATTTGTACAGAACTATCCTAAAACATCATTATAACTGTCTATCTTCCTGCTGGTTTTGTTTTGTTTTGTCTTGTTTTAGGAGTTAGGCCTAAAAGAAAACACAGCAGACAAGAGCAGTTCTGAAACCAATCTATTTGTAGGATAATATTGATATGTACCAGCTAGCGTAGGATATAATTGAACATAAAATCTTCAGTGGAATGCTAGACCTTTTTGTTCTCTATGTTGAGTCTACGATAAAGCAGCTGTAGATGAATAGAAGGATAATAACTAATTCTGTATTTTTTATAATCCAATATTTTATTGGATCACCTTAGGAAAATGTAACCTGGTCAAACTTTATTCTTCCAACCAGACAAGCCTAAAAAGCAAATGCATTTGAGTCGAAATGAGTCAAAACAGTGTCAAAATGAAACAGCTGGCAAAATATTGCACAGCCCTATTACTCATTGCTTCTCAGTTAGACAGCATACTTTTGTATTAGATTCTGTAACTGATATGTTTGGTATTCATTCTAATTTTATCTGTCCTTATTGGATCAAAGAGGTATTAAGTTCTAAATCACAGAATGTGTCTGCATGCAGTCCATTTGTTTGAAAAGGAATTTGTGGAAGAAATTAGTTTTTCAAATGGCCTTTTAATAGACTGCTATTGGATTTGTATTAGAATTCAAAGAAAAATAGGAAATATGGCAATCAGAAAAACTGGGGGGATTGAATGGCTTAGAATGGCACTGAGACAGAGCTTATTAGATCTGGTAACAGTTAGCATCTTTGCCAGCTTACTGGAACTGGTTATTGGGTATCTGTCCACATGGAAAAGTGAGCTGTTGTGATTAGTTTCACAAGAGGCTCTGATATTTAAATGTCGGGGGGGGTGTTATTTTTTAAAAACCAACCCTCTAAAATAAAAAACATGAAGGCAGTTTCAGAAGAGAGGCCAAAGATAACAGCAGCCCTGATTTCGATCTGAAGAAGCAGAAAGGAGTTGGAACTGACACTCATTGTGCTGTTCGTATTCTCTTCTTATGGTTGTCAATCCAGCACTTAACAGAATAGGACCAGACCTATCTCCTATTTAAATATTTTTCTTTCACTTCAGGGACATACCCTACAACCCTCCATGTTTGAAAGCTGGCGGTCTTGCCTTATCCTTCAATCCCTACTGAGATCTTTCAAACATTCCTTCCACATGATTTTGATCTAACTGTTCCCTGCTGATTTACCAATATAGATTGTTGTGTTCCAAAGAAGGAGCCTGTACATGCCCTCTATGGTGTATCATTGCTTTAGACAGAAACTATCATTGTTTTCTGTCACCCCTTTTACTCCTGAATCCAGCCAAAATTCCATCATCACCTTCCTATATTGGACCCTATTCACCATTCATCCATATAGAATTAATATTATTTTGTAATTACTTTGTACCAATTTAAATGGCTACACAAGGAACAAAGTGACTGTGTATTGGCCCCTGTCGCAGAGCACTTAGGTGCCCTGCTCCTAAGAAGGGAGAAAACTAGTAGGGGAAGAGCCATAGCAGTGAGTAATGAGTCCAGCTGCTGGTTGCCAGGGCAACCAGAGGAGGTCAGCTGACCAGAAGGGGCAGGGCCTGGCTCCCATATAAAGCCCAGGGGCTGAGGCCAGAGGGGGCAGTTCCCTGCCAGCAGCCAAGGGGGAAGGAGCTCTCTCAGGGAAGAAAGGGGAAGCCTGACTGCAGGAGCAGCGTTTGATACTGCGGAGGGATGGAGTATTCCCCGGTAGGCTTGAATGATGTTTTAGCCAGGCAGCTTAATTTATGTTACAGCCCAGGGGCTTGTGTTTTGTTGTTATTTAAATACTGGTGGTTTGGGTGAGGCTATTAGGGGTTGGAGGAGGCCTCATAGGGGGCACACAGCCATGTGGGGACCCCAATGCTAGTGAGGGCACAGCATTTGGGGTGCACTGACCCCAGCCCCAGAAAGGGGGGCAGTTAAGAGGCCCCAGGAGAGGGGGCAGAGCAAGATAGGGTTGCGCAGGGCCCAGAGAGGGAAAAAGGGGGCCTGACTATAACAAGGCCCAGACCGAACAGAGTCAATTCCGTCAGTGAGGCATGGGCTCCGGTGTAGGGGAGGAAATGGAGCCGCAGATAGCGCCCCCTGGCATCGGGGCAGTACCTGGCAGGCGAGAAGGCGAGCGGTTGCCCCAGGGACAGGTGTGCAGGCCACATTTAGATCGGCCCAGGGCAAACACCTGTTACAGCCCCTAAATCTAATTAAGCAACCACCCCTCTATAAGCCATTTGTGATTAAAGTCACTGCACATTGGGCTAATGCACTGTAACTGATTTTTGGCAGGTGTCTATATGTAGCAAAACCCACAGTTTTTCTTTTTTTTTTTTTTTTTTTTTTAATGCATTCCCTTCCCTTTGCCAACTATTTCTGACTTATCTCCCTCTCTATTCCCTATAGATAAGGATAAGTGAGCTAAGCCATAGGATAAGCTGATACTCTCTGTCTCACCATTTTATTTTGGTAGCAAGTTGTTCTAGTTTTATTTTATTTTTTTCAAATAAGTGCCCTGTTACGGATATCCATTGTTTTTATATTGTATTATTATTATGTTTATATTGGGGTTTCTTTACTATTCTATATTACTGGCTTACTGATGCTATAGGATTTAGGCCTACATATGTAAGTTAGCATAAGTCATGTCAAGTTTCCATTTTGTTTGTCAAGTCTCCATCTTGTGTCTCCTGCCCGGGCATACCCTATTGTAACTCTTTTGTAAGTGTGTGACTCATATTTACCCCTTTAGGTAAATTGGTTCCTGAATGAATGGGGATGAATGAGGGTGCTTGAGAGACAATGGCAGTAGGTCTAAAAATAGCTCCCTCTGAATGACGGAACTATCAACTTGTCAACCCAACCATCACCCTGCATTGACCCTCCCTGGTTCAAGATTTGGCATACAAAAACTGCTGCAGAAGCCACCCAGCTTCCCTCTCCCTGCTTATGTTTTGGCTCCCCCGTAGCTCTGGCTTCTGTCCCAGCCTCTGTGCCGGCTTCTCTCCAGCATCACCCCCCTGTTCTGCAAGTCTTGGGCATTGTCCTTTAATCAATTAATGTCAATTAACCTAAAGTAACCCCAAGCCTCAGTTCCTCAGCCACCTTCTCTCTAGTCTACTGAATCTAATCCTGGTTCCAGCAACATTCACTCCCTAGAGCAGCAACAGGGAGCAAGTGCTGGCCCTGCTGCAAGAGACAGCCAGCCAGCATCCCTGGGGGAATCTGACAGCTGGACAATGGGTGCAGCAAGCTGAAGCCCTTTAAAACACTCACCTGTGGCCAAGCAGCAACTCTGGAAAGGGGACAGGCCAGGTAGAGGCAGCCTGTGTCCTGTCCAGGGAAGCACTCAAGGCCTGCAGTGGTCCCAGGGAGTGCACAGGCTCCAGCAGGTATCTGTGCAGTGTGCCTCAAGGCACAAAATGGCTGCAGGCTTTTATACCCTGTAGCTAGGGGCTGCCAGAGAGTAGTCCAACCCTGGAGCAGGAGAGGCACCCAGCCAGGAGCCCTTGGGCTGGGCTCAGGCTGCCCCCCCTAGTGACTGGGCAGACCCAGCACTAAAGTTAGTACTAGGTTACATCTACATGTGCAGGCATTAAAGTGCATTAACTCTAGAGTTAATAAGACTTAAGCATGTTCTTAAAGGGTGTGTCTACATATTCATTTATGTGCAGTAGTTACTGTGCATTTAGTTTAGTGCTTAATGAAGTACTCACTAAAAGTGCTGTAACTACAGTTACTGTACAGTAGCGCTGGCGCAGTTTTTTTGGTGATGCTTACTGCACAGTAGCCTAATAACACTCTAGCATATTAGCACTTTTTTTTGACTGGCACACTACTGCGCAGTGTTATTAATCTACTGCATGGTAAGTGTCTCGTGTAGACACACCCAAAATGTAGCACATATTGAAGTTCTTCATTGAATAATAATTTAAATGATGATGAATCTTTGGAACATTTTAAAAATCCTTTCCCTATAATATGCCCCCTTCTAGTATCTGATCTACATAAATTTAGAAATCAGGTATTGTTTCTCAAGGTAAAGAGTTAAACTTCTGTGGTTGGGTTTAAAATCTGCTCTCGGCCTAAATTAGGTTACTCACATGAAAGGAAACTGTATGTATATATCTGATAACAAAATTGGTGATTTTTTTTTTTCAGTATATATCCATTTTGAGGTAGTTTAGTGAGTGATCAGGATAGAGAGAATTTTAATCTCATATCCCAGCTAACAGTTTTTGGCTTTTCACCAAAGCCAGCCTTTCAGTTGCTACAAGAGGAATAAATAAGTAAAATATAGACATGACGTGTGTATCACATCAGAATCTTTCTAATGGTAGAAACATCACTGATTCAGAGCAGATCAGGTGCAGCAGTGCAGGTCCTAGCAAGGAGGCATGGGGTCCTGGGTATTCCCCAGATACTACACCACCCCATGCCTCCTTGTCAGGACCCATAATGACCTGTGCTTTGTGCAGAGGCATGGATCCCTGCATGAGGCAGAGAACAATGGCATTGAAGCTGGGTTAACTCCAGTGCCCCATACCTCCATGTGGTGACCTGCATTGGCCTGTGCCTCCATATGCATCACAGGTCCTGGGTGCAGTGATGGGACACGGGATCTGAGTAATCTCCTGTGTTCCATGTCTCCATTTAGTAACCTGCAGTGACCCATGCTTTTGCATAGTTACAGGTTAGCAACAGTCCTAGCTTGGAGGCCTTTGCTTCATGGCTCCTGGCATGGAAGTATAGGGCACCTGGGATACCCTGAGTCCTGTGCCACCATGCCAACACCTGCATGGGCTTTCCCCACTTACAGATGAATACTAGGTATCTCTGTAAGCAGGGAAAGCTATGTAGGTGCTGTGGCAGTTTAAGTGGCCCAATACTAGCCAGGGTATGCAGCATCTAGCTCCTCAAGCCCCCACAACACCTGTCTGGGATGGCAGGAGAGTGCAGGCAGCCCCAAATTGCTCACTCTCCTGCTACAGAGCAAATAGATGTTAGCCACAATAAAGCGGCAGAACTGAAGTGGTGCAACAAAAGGTAGGGATGTTTATTTGCTCAGCATTTGTGCCACCATAAAAACTGTTACAGCATCACAAATGTGGCATCTGTTTCTACCCTAAGAGAAAGATAAAACTGAAAATCTAGTTCTCCTATTAATAAATCACAGCACTTATTTTTTTTCCTGAAAAATCAATGTTTAACTACACTTTTGTGTACTTTGCTGGCATGAATAGGAGCAGCCAACATGGCTGCCATCCCTGCCCCTCACTGCTGATTGGCTGAGAAGATCATGTGGCAATGCCCCTCTCCACCAATTAGCATGAAGAGTGGTGCAGCATAATGGACAGCCTCTCAGCCAATCAGTGGCAAGGGGAGAGGCCTTTCAACAAACAGACAGGCCTTTCAACAAACCGGTAGTAATTTGTGGGGCCACTTAGGACCCCTAAGACAATCAAAGGCATGGGGGAACCTAGGTTTGATAAGTTTACAAAAATGGCAGCTGGCCCCACCATCTGCCCACAAAATCAGCCACCTGCCTCTTTGTTTTGGGTAGGTCCCTAGTTATGCGTATAATGAACGTGCTGCTCCTCTTCTGGTATGGGTAAAAACCCAGGATACTCGAGGCTGCCTCAAATGAGATGTCAGTTCACAGTTGCCTTCCTTTCTTACCTCTCTTATATTAAATGGCTTTTATAAATAAGGTTGAAGTCTTGACTTTTTACACTTTTTTCTAAAGTAATAAAATAACTAAGTTTTTTAGCACTCTGAATCCCTCATGGCTCCAGGTTAACTTAATTGATCCCACTTTTAAAGAATTTTATAAAATGTACATATAATTGGTTTTAACAACTCCTGTCCCGTTTAAAGCATTGCATTCCTCAGTATGTCACAACTTGTGCTAGCATAAAAAAAATAAGATGTCATTAAAATCAATCAACAGTATATACTATCAAACCAGGCAGGATTTCAATGAGATAATGCCTGTGTCATTGTGAAGAGACAGTGGGAATAAATAAAAGACTCCCAGCAGGAGAAGCATCTGAAGAAATAAGAAGAAGGAACAGGAGGAGGGCAGAGATTCCAGAGCAGCTGTTCCATGATGCTCAGACGAGCTGCGGGAGAGAGGGGTGGAGCTGAGGGAAAAAGAAATGAAACAGGAGAGGAGAGAGAAAAAAGTCCCGTAAGAACAGACCCCAAGGGAGCAAAGGGGGACACACAGGACTAACTAAACGGAGAAGCTCCAATGAAGGAGGATATATAGAGGTAATCTATGAGAAGAAGAAAACAGGGACCAGGGAGCCCTCTTCCCATTTTGAGGATATCGGGACCAGGGTGGTTGTTATTGTTTATAGTATGTTACTCTGCTGGTCAGGCAAGGTCTGAACAGACATGAAGGAAGAGAAAGGAAAAGGCAATTGATGAAGAAGTCTCTGCAAGTCCCCAGGAATAGGGTCCATGCCCCAAAGGGAAACAAAGTAATAAAGAAATAGAACCCAGGGCAACAAAGATAGGACTGACTCAAGGGTAATAGATGAGAAGTAACTCAGTTAAGTTAATTTTTATATCTGAGTGGGATTCTGTTAGAGTTGACATTCATATTTAATTGATGTAAATAAGTAAGGATAGCCTTGCTTAGTGCAAGATGATAACAGATGTAAGTTTTTAAGTATTGATAAATAAAGGACATTGTGAACCTGAACTGAAGGACGTAAGGCTGTAATTTCAAATTAATGGTTGACAAGTTAGACACCCTACAAGGAAGAGGAAAAGGGGAAGCAAAGGTGCGTCCCAAGGGGTTCCTCTTCCTCAATATAGATTACGAACTATTATGATGGTAGTTGACACCTCCCAACATATAACATCATATATTAATCAATACATGGAAGGTGAGAGTTGGTAAATACTGTTATAATATCAGACAGTGCAATCTGACATACAGAAGGTGAGGAGAGTGCACCAGGTTAGATGCAAACCCTCCCACAGTCGTCTATACATGCCATAATGTAGAGCACCCGAAAATTTTAACGTGCCTTTTTTTGGTGCGGTGCATTTTTGTTTGCATGACACGGTGTTCATTTTCACACGAACAGTGCTTTAGAATGAGTTAAGCCTCATGTCATTCCCTGAAGATTTCAGTAGGGAGAGTCAAATAACAATATACCCCCTGTAATGATTTTCCTAATGTAGTACAGCAAGAGGTGAATGTAAACCACCCAGGCTTCCCAGTCTCCACCCTTAGACTCTCACTGGGCAGTCCTGACTCTCACTGAGTTTCCCCTGGGCAAGGTCATGGTGACCCCAAAGTCCTTGTCACTTGCATCCTCCAATCTTGGTCAGTCTGGTCTCTCTCTGTCAGTATGCAATCCCAAAGACCCCATCCCAATCCCAAAGACAAGCTGCATGAATCCTCCCCTCCCATTCCTTTCCCTTCCCATCTCACCGTGTTACAAATATGTGGGGTTTGGGGGTGTTTTTTCATTTACTATAGCTGCTATGATATCCTAGAGTAGTGGGTGGATGGGTAGGTGGCTGGGTGTTTGTTGCTGCCCGGTTGATTGACTATTGCTGTCAGTGTTTTTGGTGGCGAGCTTTTCGGGCCTTTTTTTTGTTTTTGAACTACATTTCCCAGCATTCCTGAGCTCATTGATCTTCATACAGTTTCTAATGGAGGCTCCCATTGGAACCCTCTCATTTCCTGCCCAGGTGCACTATCAATCTGTTTGTGTACTGCCACATACGGCTTTTGGAGGTGTGTTGTAAATTGTTTTATAAATATTTTTGGAAAGTTTTTCAAAATGTGGGTTGCTGTTCGGCTTGGCCCCCCCCCTGCCTAGCCTGCCAAAAGCTATAATATAGTTATCCTTCCTTCTCACCCTCGTGTGGGGGGAGGAGGCTTATTCAGATGTGGGTGATGGTGTATAATGCCCCCCTCCCCCAAACCACTCACAGTCTGGAAGCAGCAAACCCCTAGCCCAGTCCAGATTTCCTCCCCCTTTCCCTGACTGCCCTCCCTTCCACCCCCCATCTGTAACACTGCATGCCCTTGTAGACGGACACAAATTTAAAGTGTATAAAAATGAATTTTATTTTATAACAAAGCACTAGGTTTTGTTGTCAGCAATATATCAGCCAGACAGTCGCACGCAAGGGCCGCCCAACCAGCCTCTCCTTGAGGACATCTCCTCAGTCCCTGTGCTGCTGATGCTGCCCCATGTCTCTGTCTGGCCACTGCCTATCATACTTCTTCCCGTGACTCTTTGAAAATCTCTCCACAGCTCTCTCAGATATTGTGCAGCATGCAGGCTGCCATAATAAAGGCTGTGATATTTTTCTTGCTCCATCTCGAGCTGGCATGTAAATGCCCTCTATCATCCTTTCAGTCAGCCAGACACACATTCCACGGCCATCCTGCAACTGCTCAGGCAGTAGTTAAAAGCCAGCTTCTGCGGGTCGGTGATACTCCCTCCATACGGCTTCATGAGCCAGGGCTTTAGGAGGTAAGCAGCATCTGCTAATACAACTGGGGGAACGGCAACACCGTGGATCACTGTCTCCATGCCAGGTGCATAGTGTCCTTTCTCCATGAGGCCAGGCAGAGGGGAGTTTCTGAACATGCATGTATCATGCGTGCTGCCAGCCCACCCGGTATAAATGTTCATGAACCAGCCCTAGCGGTCCATCATGGCTTGCAGGATCATGGAGGCATATCCTTTACTGTTTGTGTATGTTCTTCCCCTCTCTGCAGGGCACAGCACTGGGATGTGAGTGCTGTCTAAAGCCCCCACACAGTTCAGGAACCCCTTCTCAAAGCCATCTATGACTTGCTGTGGATTTACCAGGTGTGTAATCTCCTTATGCAACCAGCATACCTCACGAGTTGCCAGCTCAACCATGAAGGCAGCCATGCCAAACTAGTTTGCAATTTAGTGGAGGCTGGATGGGCTGGCCAGTTTCATGATGGCCATTGCAACCCTCTTGCCTGGTGGGATGGCCTGATGCATGTTAGTGTCCTGCCTTGCAATGTGGGGCCCCAGCATCAAGAGAATATGATAAAAAGTCTCCCTTTTCATTTGGAACATCTCCAGCCACTGCTAGCCATTCCAAGTGGTCAGCACAATTCACTCTCACCAGTTGGAGCTGCTCTCATGGGCCTACACCATATGGATTCTGGTCCTCCTCAGGTTTCTCTACAGATCCTGATCAAATTCCACTTCTTCACTTTCTTCTGTGTGTTCCAAATCCTCTGGGTACTTGTATCATTTTATTGTCATTAATGCCGTTAAAGCAGGACTACAACCTGCCACTGTAGCACAGTTCCTATCCTTCTCAAGCATTCCAGCAGTAATTCCCAGGTAAACAGTGTTGGCAGAAGCAGTACTGCCACCACCTCCTCCTCCTGCTCTATGTCCTCATCCTGCTCCATGTCACGTATTTCATCCTCATTCTCCATTTTGCCTCTGTGCATCAGCAGTGGCTTCTCACCCATCTGTACCAAGCAGAGGACAGTGACTGCAGGGTGTTTGTGTGGTCTGGAACTTGTTGTAGCTGCTCTTTCAACACTTCACCCCAGCACCCGAGAGCACTGGGGCTTTTGCACATCCTTTCATCCTGAGCTTAGCATCCATTGGTGTAATGATGTAATTGTCTCGGACGGCCGGAGCCGACTCGAGGTGATATACAAATTGCTCGGTCGTTTGGGCGGGCTGGTGAATGGAGAGGCAGACAAAGCGTATTGGTTGCAAAAACTTTACTTACGCCGCTAGTAGCTGCGACGCAGGTGGTCCGGTCGCTTAAACAACTCCACGAGTTGCTCCAGCTCGCAAGGCTCAGGCCAGCTAATCCATCCACAAATTAAGCCGGCAGGGAAAGGGTATGTCGAAGGATTGCGCTCGGCGACGGGGAGAAGAATCGATAGGTGATCAGGCTATCGATCAGCTCAGCCGCAAGTCAGATATCTTTAGAGGCACTCTGCAGCATGTTCAAAGTTCTCCGACTTGGGCGGAAGTCGCACAAAATTTTATACGGCCAGCAAGCCAATTACTAGCCGCCACATAGGAATAATTTAGAACTGGCCAATAGCGGGACACAAATTTGCATGCGAATGGCGGGAACTCTCTTGCACCGGGGGTTTCTGTTGCAGCAGAAAACTTTTGCTGTGCAAGAGACTCTCATGTGGCGGGAAAATTCCATCGTGCCAAGGCACTAAAATCATTGGGTTATGACAGTAATCAAGCTTGCAAACAAATGTTTTGCCTACTCCTCTCCTGGTAATGTAGTAGGCGACTCAAAACTTTTGCCACTTTAGGGAAAGCAGGTGGTGCTTATGTAATAAAACTATTTTGCACAAGCAGGCAGGTAGGTATTGATTTTTGCAACGTTCTGGGCCATTGAACAGCCATTACAAAGTACAAAGGCCTTATTTACCTCATCACCATGTCTTTTTTTGTTGTTAACTGGGTGCTACATCACTTTTGGTGTTTTGACACTTGCAGGTAATGACTTCACAATCCTTTGAATTTTCCCAGACCCTCATGCAAGCACAGCCTGAGTATAAAGGCACCCCCCAAAAAATGTGCCATTTCCCCTTTCACAAATCACTTGTGCTGATGACCATGAACTATTTTGCCATGTCTCAGAAAGCCAAAGCCAGCAGTATGGAACCAATGACCCAGGAGGCTGATGCCTCCAATGCCTGTGGACCCGACTGGACCCAGGAAGATCTGAAGGCCTTGCTCAACATTTAGTCAGAGTAAAGGATCATAGACAGCCTGGAAAGTAGGAGGAATAAGCCTGTTTATGTCGAGATCACAAAAGGCATGCAGGCATGAGGGCACAATCGTGACTGGACCCAGGTCCAGTGCAAGATTAAGTCCCTGAGATCAGCATTTCACAGAGCCAAAGATGCAAACTCTCGTTCTGCGGTAGGTCACCCAATTGCCCCCTTCTATGACAAGCTGTCCATCATTCTCTTAAAGGATGTGGGCGACAACCCAGGTATGGAGACTTTCAGCACCGGGGTTGGGCTGGAGGAGGTGGAGGAGGCGGCAGCAGCCCCTCCTGAAGGTGAAACCATGAAATGCCTCAGCTGTATGGAGACTGCTCCCTGATGACCATGAGTGGCAGGAAGAACCATCGGTCACCATATACTTAGTGCCACTTAGCCCCTCTGTTCGATGGACTAGCACAGATGATGAAGTGGAGGAGGTGGAGGGTCAGGAAGCAACCTATGCAGCTGATGCATCATCTACTGCTACCCAGACCCAAGAACATGCTTTTGTAAGTCTTTTGTAATGTGCTTCTTGCCACTGCCCAGGCAACTCCTGGGTTCGTGCTGGTTGGGTTTGGGGTGGGGGGCCCTGGGCCGAAGGGGAGAAATTAATGTGTTGCTGTAGGTAGGTTGCCATGTTCTTTCAATGTTGGTGCATGACAGGTTTGATAGCTTGTAATGTAACAGATGCCAAACTAATTATTTGCTTTAATTAATTTTTTGCAGCTAGCATGGGCAGTGGCAGCCATGGACCTGTTTCTGAAGTGAGTACTTTTGGGAAGTATGAGTGGTGCCCCACTGTTGTGGGGTCTGTTTCTGTGATTGCTGGCATTTTTTGCACTGCATGGTGGGGGTGGGAGTAACCTCTGGTTGAATTACAGAGGTCACAGTACACTTTTCAATGATGCCTTTCTGAGTGTGCACAAGTACCTAAATAAAAGGGTGTGATGCCCGAAAGGGAAAAGTTGGTCCATTCATCTTGCCTCTGTGCAAGCTGAGTGGAGAATTACAGCTGAGCTTGTTCCCTCTAACTCAGTGGGGTCACAGAAGGGCCATATGATTGCTAGCAGGGCCAGGAGGGCACCACTGTGTTTTAGGGGGGCAGCGGTTCAGGGTCATGGTGGGGTGCAGGCAAAGAAGCACAAGTAACTAAAATAGTGTGTTGCAAACAATAAAACATCATGGTTTCCTGGCTTCCTGTGTCTGCCTTCATATCCATCCTTACACTGCTTGGTTATGACGGTGGATTTTGTTCATTGTTTTGGTTCATTTATCTCTGGTCATTTTTCCTGCTGCTTGCTGCCTGGTGCGGCGGGGGGGTGGGTTGACGATCTCTCTTGCACAGGTACATAGGGGGGCTCCAAAGAAAAATGGGGGCTTCCCAGGTGGGTCAAAACACAAGTGCTGGCCTGCACACAAGCATTTTGCAAAGGTGGGTGTCACCCCCCCCAGCAGCCTGGCTTGCTTTTTTGCAAGCCACCAGCCACTTTGCAAAGTCACCCACAGGAGCTCATGCCTTCCCAGGCTCTTTGACTCACCCTTTACAACTCTTCCTTGCATTTTCTCTAGATGGAAACTTTGAAAATGCATGTTTCAAGATTCTTTTTGTGCTCTTTTCCAGCCAGGTGTCAGGCACCATCTCCTTCATTTTGGAACACCAAAGAGAGGCCATGGGTGGTGTGGGGAGAAGCATGGGGTTTAGGACATGCTTTGTTTCAACACAAACCCTTGCACTTTGCAAACATTTCCACCTTTTTGTACTCTTTTCCAGGCTGGTGCCAGACTGTCTAGTTTTTTTTCACACCAAAATGAGGCTGACAGTGGGGGAGGGTGCCCCCTTCATGTCCATGCATGCCGGGGCAGCTGTGCTGCCCACCACTGTCAGTACACCACTACCCTGCACCCTGACCTCTGGTTGCAGGGGATGCATTATTTATTTCAAATTTATTGTAAATAGAGGCTGGTGGAATTTTATGGGCATGAAGGAAGGTACATGAGGGCACCAGTAGAAATTCTGATGCTCTTTCCTCCCTCCCTCTGGTTTTTAGATCCCCTTCCACTGCTAGCCACAGGCTGATCGTTCCCTGTTGGTGTGACAAGAAGCAGAAAGAGAAAAAAAGAGAGAGAAAATGAAGAGTTTGACAACACTTCCTTCAGGATTCTCTCAACAACTGAACTATTATGCATTATAATTATAGTTGACTTTCATCCTGCCTGCTATAGACTTATAATATAATAACAGGTAATACTAATAATAGGAGGCAACTATTAATTCCAATAGTAATATATTAATAAGAGTTGATAGTAATCTTAATGCTGTTTTATTAATGGTCAGTAATGATTTTAACAGTTCAATTCCTTATCACAGAATGTCAAAGCAGGTAGATCTGCCTTATCACGCTGCACACATCACACACATCCTGGGCCTCCACACCATAATTAATATATATATTTGTACATCTAAGCAAATGATCAAGCAAGCAAACAAACAGAGAAGAACCCTCTTCCGGGCTCTCCTGGTGGCTGCTTAACCCCCTGGCAACTCCAGGCTCCAGGCAGCCTGATTCCTGGGCCAAGTGCAGCCCCTTGAGGCTGCTTTCAGTGTCTTTTATCCTTCCCACTCTGGGCTCATATGGCTAATCCTCCCTCACCCTCCCCATCTGTGTCAGCTCCCTTGCTGCAGGACTCACTATGATCCAGAACCTGGTTCTTTAGCCTCCGGTAGGTTCTCCCAGGTCTGGGGTGGGTGTGCAGAGGTGCTTCTTGGGACTGTTCAGCCTCCCCCAAGCCCCTAGGGCCCTGTTACATAGATTTATGTTATATACACTTACGTTGTATAGACTTATAGTTACAGATAGATTCCTTACGATTAGAAGGATACTGAATATAAGGCAGGTGATTATGCACCCTCCCTACCACTTTCCCTGGGGGGGGGGGGGGAGGGGTGAAACAAATTCCTACCTCCTGGTTCAAGCTCTTTCTTAGGTCCCTCTATTCACATAGAGAAGAGATATATACACTTCTGCTTTGCATACTATCCTTACTAAATTTGTATTACTTCCTCCTTCTGGTTGCTGGCCACAAATACTGCTTAGGATTCTTTTCTGTGTACTAATTGAATTGTGGAGGGTTTCTTCACAGGCTTTGGCCCAAGTATCAGCTCGAGTATGGTAAGAGTTGCACAAGTTCTGCAGATCTGTTTCATATTATTCTAGCCCTCCTCCTGGTTGCTGGCCCTGTTTGCTAATCAGCATATTATGGAATTGTAATTGGAGGATTGTTGCTGGCCACAAATGCAAAGGCTATCTTCTTGGTTTCTGGCCAAGACCTCCAGCAAATTCCCTCCCAGGGTCTGGGTAGTAGGCCCAGGCCTGTGGGTTCTTCATACTATTACCCACCTCAGCACCTCTCTGTTGCACCCTTGTAACTGCTGAATTGTTGCTGGCCACAAAGCAAGTTCCTCCTGGTTACTGGCCATGTCCCAGCAAATTTGGATTGGGGTATAGTACATGTCTTTTGACTAAGAGAAAGCTTCTTGCTAGATAAAACCCTCCCTGACTTTAATATATAGTCTTCTTGCCCTCCTTCTGATTACTGGCCATGTCCTGCATCAGTACGAGGTGGACAAGTTGTACCAAGTGCATTTCATTCATTGCTGCAGAAGGCTCAAGTTGCAGGTAGTGCCTTCCACTAAGGAAGCCTGAGTTTCTCCTCTGAATTGCGGAGGCCTTCTTGGTTACTGGCTAAGACCTCTATGGTCTGGGTAGTAGGCTCTTTACATCACTTGCGCTCTGCCTTACACCTCTCCATTGCACTCTTGGAATTTTGGAATCATTGCTGGCCACAAAGCAAGCTGAGCTCTGCAGTGGCAGAATCCGAGGCTTGAGTTTCTCCTCTGAATTGCAGAGGCCTTCTTCTTAGTAGCTGGTGAAGACCTCCATGGTCCAGGTAGTAGGCTCTTCACCCCATTTGTCCTCTGCCTTAGATATCTCCATTACACCCTTGTAACTTTTGAGTCACTGCTGGCCACAAAGCAAGCTGCACTCAGGAGCTATGACCACTGCAGTGGCAGGTGGCTCAGGTCACAGGTGGTGCCTTCCACTAAGGAAGCTTGAGTTTCTCTTCTGAATTGTGGAGGCCTTCTTGGTTGTTGGCCAAGACCTCCACAGTCCAGGTAATAGGCTCTTCACCCCACTTGCTCTCTACCTTAAACATCTTAACTTCCTTCTGGTTAGCTTGACCACTTCAGTGGCAGAAGCTGAGGCTTCTTCACTGGCTTTGGCCAGAGCATCAGCTCAATTTGAACAAGTTCTGCAGGCCCACTTCATATAGTCTTTTCACCCTCCACCTGGTTACTGGCCATGTCCCAGCAAATTCGAACTGGGGTAAATGCCTTCTGACACCCACTCACTACTTTGTCTCCTTCAGGTTTCTGTATCATTGAGTTTCTTCTCTGACTTGCGGAAGGAAGGAAGATTTAAAATAAATAAATAGATAGTATAAAGTCCCCCCAATCTGAGGAGGTACATGGTAGGTGGGGACAAGAGGGTAAATGGGTTGTGGGGGGGAAGACATACACTATAGGTGGCAGGGGGCCCAAAGAATTAAGAGGGGCTAGAAAATTAATGGATTATTTCTCTCCCATGCCCATGCCTCCCTCCATTCCTCTCCCCCACCCACCTAAGCTTTATGCCCAGCAAAGATTCCAAAGTTACAATGGTACAGAGAGTAGCATGGCCTGACTCAGCCAGCCAGCCAGCTGAGTTGGGCCATTCATTTGGACCTGCGGGGGCCCCAACCATGCCTGTGGGCCCCTTTTCTGCCATGCCTGTGGCCCCCCTTTGACCCAGCCATCTTCCTGATGGGACATGTTCAGTAACTAGGAAGAGAATGCAAGATACCCGCCTCCATCCTTCTCACCCACCCACCCATCTGGGGGGCCCTCTCTCCCTCCCTAAGCTTTGTGCCCAGGAAAGATTCCAAAGTTACAATGGTACAGGGAGTTTCATGGCCTGACTCAGCCAGCCAGCTGAGTCAGGCCATTCATCTGCACCTCAGGGGGCCCCAACCATGCCTGAGCAGGAAAGACATCTAGGGTCAGGTGATCCCAACCAGGTAACCATCCAGTCTTCTCTTGAAGACCTCTAGGGTAGATGATTGCACCACCTCTGGGGAGAGCTTGTTCCATAGTCTGTACACCTTAGTTGTGAAGAAGTTTTTCCTAATGTTCAGCCTGAAACTATCTTCCAGGAGTTTGTGGCCATTGTTTCTAGTTTTCCCCCAGGGTGCCCTGGTGAGCAGTTATTCACCGAGCCTGATGTATGCCTCTGATAAACTGCTAAGCCACAATCAAGTCTCCTCTCAGCCCTCTTTTTTCTTTAGGCTGAAGAGTCTGAGATCGCTTAGCCTCTCCTCATATGGCTTGCCATGCAAGTCCCTGATCATATGGGTGGCCCTTCTCTGGACCCTCTCGAGCTTTTGCACATCCTTGTTGAACTGCGGCGCTCAGAACTGGACACAGTACTCCAGCTGCAGCCTCACTAATGTTGAGTGAAGTGGGAGAATCACTACTTTGGATTTACTGGAGATGCATCAATTAATGCATGCCACAGTTTTATTGGCCCTAGCGGCTACTGTGTTGCATTGCTGGCTCATATTCATGCTGGGGTCTATTTTTACCCCCAGATCCCTTTCATATGTAGTGTTGGTGAGGTTAGCAATACCCAACCTGTAAATGTGCTGGGGGTTCTTCCTTCCCAGAAGCAGCACTTTGCAATTTTCTACATTGTACCTCATCTGGTTCCATTCTGCCCAACATGCCAGCCTATCTAGGTCTGCTTGTATCTGCAGCCTATCTGCAGAGGCAAGCAGGAAGCAAAGGAAAGCATGGGAAACCTTCCCCTGCAGCATATTTAAGATCACGCTGATTAGCTCAATCACTGGGGAGTGAGAGAGACTGGGAGGATTTTAAAGGGCAGTGCATGCAGCACAGTGAGGCTGACTGATGCATTTAAGATTAAGATGAGTGGGAAGACAGTCCACAAACCAAAGCACATATCTGCCATGGATTATGTAAAGCAGTACCCTGAAGGCATTCTTCATGCAAATGGTGGCAAATTGTTCTGTTCAGCATGTAATGTCATGCTGAATCAGACCAGAGAAAAAAGTATTGATTCGCTCTTGCAATCAGAAGGGGACCTGAAAAGGAAAGCTGCAGCAGCTGCTGAGGGACAGAGCAAGAGCCAAACCATGATGTCTTCTATGTATAAAATGGTCACAGAAAACAGTGTGGCCCAAAGAGAGGATACCCTTTCCTTAGCCAAGGCACTGACAGCTTCAAACATTCCTCTGCAGAAAGTTGACAACCCCAAACTTCCAGAATAATGTTCCAAATGGGGGAAGTCCTCCATGTGTCTGTCTGTTATTGCTAGGCAAGAAAAGTTGAGCACTTTAATAAGGTGTGAATGTGCTTTTACTTAGGATACTGGGGGTGGGGGCAGAGAACTGGCTGGTCAGTCAGGGCTGTGGTGCTAAACCAGCCTGGGGTCCTGAGGAATGTGACTCTCCTCAGTTAGAGAGGGGAGATGGGGTACAAAGCTGTGCACTCCCAGGAAGGTAAAACTGAAACAGTGGGAGCTGGTGATGAGAGAGTGCAAGGGTGGATTGGGGAGCCTGGTCCTTATTCTATACCATTTATTTATTGTTAGCATTTCTGAATGTAAAATCTGGTATAATACCATGAATCAAATGTTACAGTACAAGGTGCAGAGGTACCACTTTCAACATTTCTAAAACTACATATAGGAAAATCAGTTTAGATAGTAACATGGTTAGAAGATATCTCATATGGTCAATATAGTAAGTGCGTGTGTCTGTCTATCTGTCTGTCGCAGGGGAGCTGGGAATACTCCTATTTGGATGGCATAAAGCATATTTTTGTACCAAAAGCTACTTGAAATTGTTTTTTTCTTTCTTGAAATTTCAGCTGTTTTGGGGGAAAAACAAAATAATTCATCAAAACCTGAACTGTTTTAATTTAAAAATTTTGCCACACCTCACTGATCAACCAATCCTAGTGGTAATGTATATAGTCACTGAACTGCCCTTCTAATGCAAGTATTAACACTTGCAAATCTACATTTATTGCAAGTGATTTAGGTGGACATTCTATTTTTTTTTTTTTTTTTTTATTAAGGAAATCTTCCATGTATTTAAAAATGGCATATTTTAGCTGCTCAAGAATTTGACATGTTAAAAGTAAATCATTAGGATGAATGGATGTGTTTACATTTGTAGTGGTCTCTGCAGTTTGTCACCTGGTTATTACTACTAGTGTGTATATATACATGTAATGATAATCAAAAAGCTAACAAGACCTGAACCATGTTTTGATATCCAAATATCCTTTGTCATTAAGGGACATGTATTATAATCCCAAATCCTGCACCTGCTGTACATTTTATATCTTTGTGGATCTTCTCTGGCACCCATTACTGAAGTATCTAAATACTTTCTCAGTGTTTATTCATTCTCACAACATACATGTGAGATATTGAGGTTCTACTATCTCCATTCTACAGATGGCAGAACTGGGATACAGGGAAAGTAAATTTACACAAAATTACAAGAAGATCTACAGTGGAACTGGGAGTTAATTTTAGTCTCCCAAATTGTAAACTAATTTCTTGCTGGGCCATTTGTGGAGAACTAAATGGCCTGAAAGATTTAAATGGGAAATATATAATATCAGTGGTCAGTTCTGGCTATCTGAAGCTCTCTCAATTTATTGGAAAAAGTAACTGATTAAAAGCGTATGGACAGTTCATGTGTCTACATGTGTTGTGATTTTTTCATGTTTGATGAATAATGCCAATATAAACAAAACCAAGGTTTTTTTTCTATACATGCTGGAGCCAATCACAGTGAGATGCACTACTGAACTGTATGTGTTTTATGTCTCCTCAGACTTTGAACCTATCATGAGAGTTTCCAGTTCCTAAATGAGCCATTAGTCTACATAGATCAATGTGCAAATGCAAAATGGACATCTTAATGTGAAAATCATGAATTTCATAGACATTAGGGCTGGAAGGGACCTCATGAGATCATCTGGTCCAGACCCCTGCCCAAAGGGCAGGAAGTCAGCTGGGGTCAGATGACCCCAGCAAGATAAGCATCCAGCAATTTCTTAAAGGTGTCCAGAGTAGGTGCTTGACTCCCCCCAGAAGAGGTGCTATTCCAAATTCTGGGGACTTGGACGGTAAAGTTTTTCCTAATGTCCAGTCTAAAATGATCTTCCAGTAGTTTGTGACCATTAGACCTTGTCAAATTTCTCTTCCCAGGTCCTAGTATTCAGTCTATTTTTTTAAAAAGAGAGTTCGTCCTCAGTTCAGCAGTCTCAAATGTTTTCCAATCCTTGTTTATCTCTTAAAAACAGCCAGGAACTGTTTTCTAGGTCCGAGGCTGCCACCTCGTGGCAACATCAGGCTAAAACACACTGTCCTTCAATAAACTTGGGATATTAGGCGAGAATGAATTTATTTTCCATTTGCTTCTCTTGTATTACAGTTTGTCTTTGTACCTTCCTGATATTTTGGTTATGATGACACAAAGCAATCCTACAGCAGTTGGTTAAAAAACATTCTAAATAAGATCTCTTAAAGACGCTTGTTCAGATTTCTAGTCTATGCGCCTGTCAAGCCAGGGAGTCTCATGAAAGTGCATTTTAATAAGAAACAAAGTTAGCATCTTGTGAATAGCAATAGTCCAGATTAAAAGGAATATAGGGTAGTGGGGAGTTAACATAAATTGTAAATAAATCAGAATGCCTACATGATAGGCTTTTTAAGAAAAGAAGCTAGTATAGGGATAGAAGGGAAAGTATAATTAAAATAAGAAATAACAGGAAGATATAAAGGTGTATAGAGGCAAATTCAGAAGCACAAAAAAGCAAAATTCTGTATAAACTCAGGAAAGAAAAAAACCAAACAAACAAAAATCCTTCCACCCTATCTTCCCTTTGAGCCTATTATTTGTGGTGGTGGCAAGGGGAATGCCAAGCTATATCAGGGAAGGAGAGTATTCAAAGGGATCAGATAAGGTCAGCCTGTAAGAATCAAAGAAGCAGGACTCATATCAAGGTCAGCAAAAATCTTAAGAGACTCTGAGACAATTTGAAGACAAGATTATTTGGAGGAAAATATAAGAACACTAAGAATTTTTATAGAACTTTTCATGAGGCTGGAGAAATGTCAGACTTCATAATTTTTCATCAATATTTCGACCAAATAGAAGTAAAATATGCAAAAAAGTTCCCTGAAAGATGTAATGTTTGCCACAGGTATGAAGGGCTTTTGAATTTAATTTAGAAAAAAAGATTGATTTTTTTTTTCTTCTCTTTTTTCCCCCCCAATTTGGCAGCAAGTGTTCTGAACAAGTAGAATTATATCGGTTAACAGCAAATCCCCCTATGATGCCAAGCACTATACATAAAAATAAAGCCTCAAACTTTGTTGTGTGTAAAGAATCTCAACAGTGATCAGGTACAGCCACCAGTGCTTTCCAAGCTAGTCAGTATTATCCCATTGTTGCTTTGTATTCCATCTTTCCATCAAAAGGAACACTCTTCATTCTTTTCTTGTTTGGTTAAACATGACAGGTATAGATTTCCACTTTGTCTATATATTTCTAGAGTACCTGACACTCTCATAATGATCACCTACAAAAGAGAGCTTATGAACCTTTTCAAGGAACCTCTCAATTTACCACATATTAGCTGCTATTCTTTGTGGGATGCTTTTGATGATTTCTTTCTAGAGGTTAATAATTTGATGATTGGGGTGTAACAAGACAGCATCTCCAGGGGAAGCCACAATGCCTCTTAGGGCAGGAGCTGTGGGTCCACTGCTCTGGCCCTAGGTTACCCTTCCTCCTTTCCTTTCTGCCATGCCTTGATATTCTTAACTCATTCTGAAAGGGAGATTGCCCAAGGGCCTAAGAGTGAGCCCCACTCTGTCCTCCCACCAGTGGAGTCCTCCCAGTCTCCACTGGTCCCAATCCAATCCTCACATTACATTGACCCTCATGACCCATATGCCCCCAGGGCACCTCTTGCCTTAGGGGCTGTTCATGCCCTCTAATCTCCCCTACAGCTATGCCTCACAGGTGTTCCAAATCAATCAGTTTAGTGGGCACTCAGCCCCAGTCTAATCTCATACCTTGGCAGGCTTCATTGTCCTAGTCAGTCTCTGCCTCTCCTGGACTTCTGGGCTTCCTGCCCCTAAATTCTGTCCCTCTTGGGCTATGGGTCCCTGACCCTGACTGCCTCTCTCAGTCATTGAGACCTTGGCCCTTTCTCTGCCCCTCTTGAGCACTGGGTTCTCCATCCTGCATCTCCCCCTCTCCCTCCCCTTCCTCTGCAGTCTCTAGGGTCAAACTATCTGTCTTGGCACAGGCACTGGATTTATATACCATCCAAGCCCCACCCCCTTTTTGGTCAGGTGACTACCCCAACCACATGCAGGGATCTCTCATCAAGGCCTGATCAAGGTCTTCTCATTAAGGTCCTCAAGGCAACTTATACCTGTTGTTCTATCAGAACCCTTTCTGCCTATAGCAGAGCTCTGCCCTATTGCACTACTGGAGGGAAAAGTATCCCTGAAATAGGCACTCCTAGCCTTTGGTTCCTAACTTCCTATTCTATGGCACCCAGCTTGTTCTGGGCAGCATTCCCTTGACTAGTTGAAGGTGTTCCCCTTTACTAAGTTGGGCAGCTTATTGCCTAGGCAACAGCATTTCATTGATGCCCCTACCCCCACTTCCTGGTGCCCATTTAACTGCTTGGGCTCTAGCTGCCACAGTCTCTCTCTCTCTCTCTCTCAAAATAACAGGAGCCCTAGGTTCCCTGTTACCCAGGTAAAGTACATACAAGGGATAGAGCTTATCATCCACTAATTACAAATGATACTGAATTGTAAGCACATCAACAAAGATTATACACAAAAAGGTTGAATTCAGTGCCCCTGAATACAGCTCCCAATACTAAGGGCCTTAGTCTATGAGGACTTACCTTTTCACACTGAGTAGTCTCACTAAAATTGGGCAACTTAGTGTGCAAAATTACAATTGGACAAGGATACCATCCCGATGTGCAGGAAGAATAGTAATACGTGTCAAGCAACCAGCTTAGCTTAGCAGAGGACTCTTTGGTGAATTTAAACACAAAAAGGAAGCTTACAAATGGAATCTTTGATAAACAACTTCTGAGAAGTATAAGAATATTGCTTGTGCATGCAGGGAGAAAGTCAAGAAGGCCAAAGCACAATTGAAGTTGCAGCTAGCAAGAGATGTGAATGGTAACAAGAAGTGTTCCCACAAGTATGTTAGCAACAAGGGGAAGGTCAAGGAAAGTGTGGGTCCCTTGCTAAATGGGGGAGGCAACCTTGTGACAGATGATGAGAAAAAGGCCGAAGTATCAATGTCTTTTTTTACCTCAGTCTTCACAGGCAAGGTCAGTTCCCAGACTAATGCACCAGGCAGCATAGTTTTGGGAGGAGGTGAGCAGCCCTCAGTAGTTAAAGAACAGGTTAGGGACTATTTAGAAAATCTGGATGTGTACAACTCCATAGGACCAGATGCAATGCATTCAAGGGTGCGGAGGGAGTTGGCTGATGTGATTGTAGAGCCACTGGCCATTATCTTTGCAAACTCATGGCAATCAGGGGAGGTCCTGAATGATTGGAAAAAGGCAAATAATAGTGCCCATCTTTAAAAAAGGGAAGAAAGAGGATCTAGGGAACTACAAACTGGTCAGCCTCACCTCAGTCCCTAGAAAAATCATGGAGCGGGTCCTCAAAGAATCCATTTCTAAGCACTTGGAGGAAAAGAAGATGATTAGGAACAGTCAGCATGCATTCATCATGGGCAAGCCATGCCTGACCTGCCTGGTTACCATCTATGATGACTGGCTCTGTGAATGTGAGGAAACCAGTGGACATACTATACCATCACTTTAGCAAGGCTTTTGGTACCATCTCCCACAGCATTCTTGCAAGCAAGCTGAGGAAGTATGGGTTGGATGTATGGACTGTAAGGTGAATAGAAATTTGGGTGAATTGTTGGGCTCATTAGGTAGTAATCAATGGCTCAATGTCCAGGTGGCAGCCAGTATCAAGTGGAGTGCCCCAGGGGTCAGCCCTGGAGTCAGTTTTGTTCAATATTTTCATTAACGAACTTGAAGATGGGATGGATTGCACCCTCGGCAAGTTTGCGGATGACACCAACCTGGGATGTGCAGTAGATAGACTGGAGAGTAGAGGATTCATAGTGATCTAGACAAATTGGAGGATTGGGCCAAAAGAAATCTCAGAAGGTTCAAAAAGGACAGTTGCAAAGTCCTGCATTTGGGATGGAAGAATTCCATACACCACTACAGCCTGGGGACTGACTGGCTAAGCAGCAACTCTGCAGAAAAGGGCCTGGGTGTTACAGTGGACAATAAACTGAATATGAGTCAGCAGTGTGCTCTTGTTGCCAAGAAGGCTAACAGTATACTGGGCTGCATTAGTAGAAGCATTGCCAGCGGATCAAAGGATGCACTGATTCCGGTTGCACCCCCTCTATTCTGTACTGATGAGGACACATCTGGGGTACCATGTCCAGTTTTGGTACCCCCACTATAGAAAGGATGTGGAACACTGGAGAGAGTCCAGTGGAGAGCAATAAAAATGGTGATGGGGACTGGGGCACATGACTTATGAAGAGAGACTGAGGGAACTGAGTTTATTTAGTTTGGAGAAAAGAAGACTGAGAGGGGATTTGATAGCAACCTTTAACTACGTGAAGGGTGGTTCCAAAGATGATGGAGCTAGACTGTTCTCAGTAGTGGCAGATGACAAAACAAGAAGCAATTGTCTAAAGTTGCAGGAAGGGAGGTTTAGGTTGGATATTAGGAAAAACATTCTTATTAGGAGGGTGGTGAAGCACTGGAACAAGTTACCTAGAGAGGTGGTGGAATCTCCATCCTTAGAGGTTCTTAAAGCCCAGCTTGACAAAGCCTTGGCTGGAATGATCTAGTTGGGGATGGTCCTGCTTTGAGCAGGGGGTTGGACTAGATGACCTCCTGAGGTCCCTTCCAACCCTAATTTTCTATGATTCTGTGTGTGCATAAGTTTTTTATAATATTGTGGCCTAAATAATGTAGAAAAATTAAACTTTTTTTACTGAGTAGTCTTGCTTCAATCCTCTCCACTTCTTTAAGAGTCTAAATATGTTTGGAAATCAGGTCCCTTATCTGGTTTGTGAAGTACCCAGCAACTAATTAATAAGGCTAAAGAATCCACTCTATCAATTATGGCTGAGATTTTCTCTTTTTTATTTAGTTCAGCTTGGAAATATGTCATTTCTTTTCATTTTTCTTAGTCTCTTTTTTCCATCAGAACCATAAGGATTTAATAATGCATCTTATTTTCACATTAATTCACACCTCGGACAGCTATAGCAAAAATAACTGTGTATCCTAACTGTGTATCATTTATAAATAAAAATTGTTTTCAGTTTTTCCCTATACTATAGGATGTAACTTAGAACAGTGCAATTACATATTACTTATTAATAATGAATGTGTTCTGAATTAGGTATGGGGGAAGGGAAAGTGAGACTGAGAAGCACTGAGCCTAGAGAAAAGGAAATGATTGATGGGTATGAAAGGGAAGAGATTAAGGGACTGGTAATGTTTTAAGGAAAGGGGCATAGTTATCTATGGAATAAGTTTATTTTGAAGAACGTTGCCTTCATCCTTGCTCCACACCACCTTCCCTTCCTATTGTTGTCACCTTCCAATATTGTCTGCTATCCAAAAATTTTAAGCTCTTTTGGGCATCAGCCATGGATGAAATCCCAAGCCCACTCAAGGCAATGGGGAGATTTGTCACTGACTTTAGTTAGGATAGAATTACACCCCATATCTTGTATAAGTAGCTAATACAGTAGGGCCCTGGACCTGATTGTTTTATTATTCTTTGTTCTTTGTGTTAAGGCCAGGAGGTTCAGCCATGTAGCACAGGCTCATTGTGCTACACATTGTAAAAACATGGAATGTAAGACAATCCATGCTCCAAAGACCTTACAATCTAACTGTAATACAAAAAGTGCCAAAAAGATATAGACAGGGGCACAAGGAAACAATGAGCCAATGTTGTACTGGGAAGCATGATAGGCAGTGGGTGCAGCACATTCACTACATAACTAGCTGCTGAAACCTTTTGAAATACAAATAATAAGTTACTTCTGGTGAAGGGTTTTCAGAGAGTCCTATCACTGCCTACAGCTCCAAATCTTTGCATGCACTGAAATTTAATTGTTCTCACTCAATTGAATGGGATCCTGGGGCAAGGTCACCCCATTGCAATGCACCATTCTGGTTATTAATATTTTGTGGCACTGTCCAGGAAGGACAAATTCATTTTAGATTCAGGAATGTATGTCAGACCACTCTAAAAGAAAGGAAAGAACTGGAGAGGAAGACTAACAACCCATTGCAATGCCTTTTCGCAAGCTGCATTTGTTACAACTATCTGTGCTACTCTTCTGCCATGTCATGGAGAAAGTGAATCCTTTTTTCCTCTTGCTTATAGTGTCTATTTCCACTTATACCTATAAATAGGCTATTGGAAGAAGTGGGGAAGGTTTTTGAGTCTCTGGAGAGAGAAACTGTTTAAGAAATCATTTTATAGTCCTACTGAGATGAGGAGGAAATGTGATCCATTTAACTCTTTCAGACATAGCCTCTTTCCTTCACTTAATTCCTATTTCCTAAATAGCATGAGTAAAAGCAGAATACAGCCTTCTGTTTTCTCAAAGCTTGTTTCATAGACACAGTATAGCTCTATCATTTCAGGCAGTTTCTAGGCTTGTTTGCAGTCTTGCTGTAATGGGTACCTGGATTTCAAAATATGGAACCATGGGAATTCTTTCATGCTCTTGATTTTTGCAAGCTTCTACTGTTTCAAAAAAAACCCAAACCCCTGGCCCTCCCCTAAACTCAAAGCTGGCAATTTTTTTATCATGGAAAAAAGGATATGGGTCATAGAGACTTCACAAGGTCATCTAGTCCTGCTGTCTGCTCAAGGCAAGATCATTCCCAACTAAGCCATCCCAGCCAAGTTTCTGTCCAATCTGCTCTTGAAAATTTCCAAGGATGGAGATTCTACAGTTTCTCCAGGTAGCCTGTTCCAATACTTGACCACCCTCAGTCAGAAGGTTCCTCCTCATCTCCCACCAAAATTTCCTCTGCTACAAAGTCCTGTCCCTTATAGCCACAGAGAAAAGCCCATCTCTATCCTCTCTGTACTCACCCATTAGGTAGTTGAAAACTATTATTAAATCTCCCCTCAGTCTTCACTTCTTCAGACTAAATAACCCTAGTTCTTTCAGGACCTTGTTACACATTAATTTTAGGCAACTCCTGGAGATCTTAACCCCAAAATTGAAGGGACAGAGAATGGAGAAAAGGCAGAGGGGTAGCTCTCTACATGAGAAAGCAGTACATCTCTCTGGAGGCTAACATTGGCTCCAAAAATAAGCAGCTTGAAACCCTCTGGGTCAAGCTATGGAGCCCAGGGGGGCGGGGTGAGGTGAGAGAAACCTAACTGTAGTCATTTACTACAGGCCACCAAACCAAGGAATGGAGCTGGATCTGGAGTTCTCTTGAGAACTGACAGAGGCTGCATGTGCAAAGGACTTGGTTGTCATGGGTGACTTCAGTTACCTGGGCATAGTTTGGGAGGAACACTTGGCTAGGTCAGATCATTCATGCAGTTTCCTGACTGTGATCAAGGAGCTATTCCTGAGCCAGGAAGTACAAGGGCCAACCAGAAGTAATGCTCTCCTAGACTTGGTCTTGGCCAAGGGAGATGATCTGGTGTGTGGCTTGAAGATTGAGGGTAACCTGGGCAACAGTGATCATGAAATTATCAGGTTCACCATCCACCACAAGGTCAACAAATCAACCAACAGGATTGAAGTCCTGGACTTCAAAAATGCTGACTTTGACAGGCTCAAACCATTAGTAGGGGAGGTGATGCGGGACCAGGAAGGCAAGACAAATGAGGTGCATGAAGAGTGATCATTGCTCAAGGATACTATCCTCAAAGCACAAAATAAAACCATTCCTTCAAAGAGGAAAGGCAGCGGAAGGGCTGGGAAGCCCTCATGGGTTAATAGGAACATTGCAGTCCTCTTAAAAAAGAAAAAAGAGGTGTACACACAGTGGAAGCTAGGGATGGTCCTCAAAGAAGACTGTACAACAGTGGCCAGCACTTGTGGGGAAACAATCAGGAAAGCCAAGGCAGCAATGGAATTTAGGTTAGCTACAGGAGTCAAGGACAATAAGAAGTCCTTCTTTAGGTATGTAGGCAGTAGAAGGACAATAAATGGGACTCCTGCTTAACACCTCAGGACAGCTGGTAACTGACATTCAGGAAAAAAACTGAACTCCTGAATGCCCACTTTGCTTTGGTAGTTCACCAGAGCAAGGGGAAAGTCAAATGAGATTAGGCTCATAGGGGACAAGCTGGGACCAACAGTCTCAGATTGGAAGAGGGACAACATTGTCCCTGTCTTCAAGAAGGGGAGGACCCGGGGAGCTATAGGCCAATCAGCCTAACCTCCATCCCAGGAAAATCCTGGGAAAGCTCATTAAAGAATCTACGTGCAATGCGCTTGCAGAAGGTAAGATTCTGAATGACAGCCGGCATGGCTTTGTCGTGGGTAGGTCTTGTCTTACCAATCTCATCTCCTTCTATGACCAGGTTTCTCACCACCTGGACATTGGAGATGTGGTAGATGTTTTATACCTAGACTTCCAAAAGGCTTTTGATCTAGTATCCCACAATATCCTTGTGGGAAAACTGGAAGATTGTGGGCTCAACTGCTCAATGGTTCAGTGGGTGGGAAACTGGCTACAGGGTAGGACCCAGAGAGTTAGCATGAATGGATCTGTGTCATCCTGGTGTGAAGTTGTGAAGTAGCCAGTGGTGTCCCTCACAGGTCCATTCTTAGGCTGGTGCTTTTCAACATCTTTATCAATGAATTGGATGGGGGAGTGAACAGCTTGCTGGCCAACTTATGCAGCAGTGTATTCACGTCAGAAGATAAGCTTCAGATATAGGCAGACCTGGACTGGCTCAAGAGTTGGACAGAACGGCACCAGATGAAGTTTAACACTTCCAAGTGTAAAGTGCTCCATCTTAAGGCAAACAACCCTCAACATCCATACAGGCTCAGTGGTGACAGATTGACTTGCACCACAGCTGAAAGGGACCTAAGGGTAATGATTGACCATTGTATGAATATGAGCTGTCAGTGTGAGGCAGTGGTCATCAGGGCAAACAACATACTGGCATGCATGAACCGATGCATCTCATGTAAAACTAAGGAAGTGATACTCCCACTGTACTCAGCACTGGTGAGACCGCAGTTGGAGTACTGTGTCCAGTTCTGGGTGCTGCACTTCAATAAGGATGTGGAAAAACTTGAGATGGTCCAGAAAAGAGCCACCCATATGATCAGGAACTTGCAAGGCAAGCCATATGAGGAAAGGCTGAGGGACCTGGTCCTCTTTAGCTTAAAGAAAAGAAGGTTGAGAGGGGACTTGATAGCAGCTTACCTCTGTATCAGAGGAGTGCATCAGGAGCTTGGTGAACCAACTGTTCACTAGGGCACGCCCAGGGAAATCCATGAGCAATGGATACAAACTCCTGGAAGGCCGCTTTAGGCTTAATACCAGGAGAAACTCCTACACAGTCAAGGTTTCCAGACTGAAATAAACCCCTTCCAGAGGTGGTGCATTCACCTACTCTGGAGGTTTTCAAGAGGAGACTAGACAGTAACCTCACTGGAGCCACCTGACCCCAGTTGCCTTCCTGCCTAGAGTGGGGGGTGGGGGGAGGGGGCAGGCTGGACCCGATGATCTGCAAGGTCCCTTACAGTACCTAACAATCTATTAATGTATTGTCCACACATTAACACCTGAAACTAGATTTAAATACACTATTCCAGGCCTTGGGGGCTCGGAAAGTAAATAAATTTCTCCTTATGTCTAGCTTAAAATGTTCTTGGAGGAGTTTGTGACTGTTGGTCCTTGTCGAGCCTTGGGGCACTCTGGTGAATAGCTGTTCCCCCAGATCCTGATGCACACTCCTTATGTACTTATAGACTGCCACCACCTCACCCCTGAGTCTGTGCTTTTCCAGGCTGAAGAGTCCCATGACTCTCAGTCTCTCATCATGGGGCTTGTTCTCCTGCCCTCTGATCATATGGATGGCTCTCCTCTGGACTCTTTCAAGCTTTGCCACATCCTTCTTGAATGGTGGAGCCCAGAATTGGATGCAGTACTCCAACTGCAGCATCACCAAAGCTGAGTACTCCTGACATTTATTTGAGAAGCATCTATGGATGCAAACCAGGGTTTTGTTTGCTTTACCACCTGCGACATTGCATTGGTGGCTTATGTTCATCTTGTGGTCAATAATGACCTGCAAGTCTCTTTCAGCCATGGTGTTAGAGAGTGTAGCACTGCCAAGCCTATAAGCGTGTTACGGGTTTTTTTTTCCCAAAGTGGAGTACCTTGCACTTTTCGGTATTGAATGTCAGCAGGTTTATATCCGCCCAGTTTCTAAGCCAGTTCGAGTCAGTCTGGATCACTGGCCTATCCTCAAGTGTGGATGCTCTGCTGACACCAGTGTTCAAATCATTGAAAAAGGTGTTAAAGAGAACCAGTCCAAGGACAGAGTCTTGTGGGACACCCGTGGTCACGGAGTGCCATGATGATTCACTTCCATCCACCACCACTCTCTGGGTCTGAGCTCAGAGCCAATTCCCCAGCCATAGGACTGTGATATAGCAGAGGCTGCAGTTAGCCAATTTTTCCATGACCTGCCAGACATCTGACACTCCAAGGCACCTCTGCACTTTTACCTGTGCTGCTACATGCCCCTTTCCCCCCTACTCCCTACCGCAGCCTGTCCCTCACCCCCTGATTCCTCCATTTCCATTTTTACTGACTGGCTTTCTTGCCTGCATTGCGTGCCAGGCCAGCCTCTGGCTTCTTTACTATTCCTTCCATCCAGAACAAACTGCAGGTACTTCCTCAGCCTGAGAAAGGGTTTTCAACGCAAAAGTTGGCATCCTGGGCAGCTAAGCTGAGCACACCAGGAGCCTCAGAACTACACTGCAAGCACCAAGCATCAGGCCTGTCAAAGACATGACAGGTCCGGGCATTCCCCATCCAGGAGTGTGTGTGAATGTGTTAGCTGGAGGTTATGGTGCCTCCTACCTGCCTTTCACCAGGGGATTGTTGGTCCTGGCATTTACGGGGCTGTTGTGCCACCAGCAGTCCCACCAGGCCTCCATACCCTGGCAGGGTGCAGTTTTAGTGGTCATGCCCAGGACCTGAGCCTCCCCGTTACCCATAGCCCCATCCCATACCACCAACTTCATTCTGGCAGGGGAATAAGCTCAGCAGGGACATGTTCTTCCCCTGCTGGCTGGTGATGCAGTTAGTGCCCCCTCTAGCTGACAGTGGGGCATTACTCAGCTTTTAAAAAACTCAAGAAAGGAAATTGGTGCAGATGGAGTGAGGAGGGTGGCACTCAGTCCATCTGCAGGTGGAGCTTGAGGAACCGCAGCAGTGGGAGGATCAGCTTTAGGAACACCAGCTGCTCCACCAAAGTAGGATGCAAGCAATTGCGGTGGAGAGACATAACATCCCCAGCAATGCTGAACACCCTCTCACTTGAAACACTGGTCGGTGGACAGGACAGGTGTTGCTGGGCAACTGTGGCCAGATCCTGCCACATTTGGCTGTAGTTTGCCCAGTAGGCCGAGGGGTTGCAGTCCAGTGGCTCCACATTCTCAGCAAGATAGGTAGCCACTGAAGCCTTGATGCTACCTACCCGAGTCTGGGGGTCTGGTGCATTTGGAGACCAGCATTGAAGCCATGCCCATGGCCCACATTGGCAGTGGCTGGTGTGGAGGAGACTGGCTGGTACTGGTGCCGGTGCCAGTGCTGGTGCTGGGTGTGCTAGCACAGGAAAGTGGATCCCCCTCTTCCACATACCCTCACCTCTGCACTTCGGCCTCCCTGACTTTGTTCACCAGCACCTGCATCCAGTGATCAAGGGTTTTGGGGCTGCCAGTGCACATGCTCCCCTCCACCCTCGGGTCACAAATGCCCACCATCCTGTAGACGGTACTGGACCGCAAAGGATCCAGCCATCTCCTGATGCCATCCTTCAGCCAGTTCGCCAGTGCCTGTACATCTGGTAATAGTGGCCTGCCCCAGCCAGGAACATTGATTCTCTGGAACTTCTCCATTTGGTTCTCCAGTTCCCTCACTGGGGGATCACCTGGCTGAGGAGGGCTTTGCCAGTGCTAAGGGTTTTGGTGGCCTTGAGGAAGGGCTTGAGGACCACCAATATCTGGGAGATAGTACCCCACTCAGCTCTTTTCAGGGGCCTGCTGATCCCAATCTCCCCAAGCAAGGCCATCTCATGGATGGCCTTCTGCTGCTCCACCAGCCCTCGAGCATCAGGTATTTGGAGTTCCACCGAGTCTCCACATCCTGCATGATTTTGTGCTGTGGGATGGTCAGCTCTGCCTATTTCTCCCACCGCATCTTGCCTGCCTTGATGCTGTGGTGGAAGTAGCCCATCACCTTCCTGCATTTCAAAATCAGCTGGCTTGTAGCAGTGGTGGTGGCAGTGCCATCACCAGCAGCCCTGTCCCCCTCTAAGGCATCCCTCACTATTAGGTGCAGCTTTTGTGACACACAGCAGATGCCAACAAAGTTGGCATCATGGACAGCCTTCACCATATTGACCCCTTTGTCGGTTTCCATTAACCCATGGGTGAACTCGGCCTGCCCAATGAGACACCTCTGCACCATGCAGTTCATGGACCCCATGATCTGTCTTGCCATGTGGGACTCATCCAGCACCTTGGCTTGCAGTAGAGCCCACCAATGGCCTAAGTGATTGTGTCAGTGCCCTGTGAGGGAGAGGTAGGTGTGATCACCACCCTGGCTGCTCCAGATGTCGGAGGTCAAGCACAAGGCTACCTGCGGCCCCGCCTTGCAGCACTCCTTCCTCAAATACTCCCTGTATGCCTCATACAGGGAGGGCACCACTGTCCTGCTAAAGGTGGTGCATGTGGGCACTTTGTAAAATGGGGGCAGAAATGCTATGAACTGCCAGAATCCTGGCCGCTCAACCAGGGAGAAGGGCTGGCTATCTAGAGCAAGCATCTCCCCAATGCTCTGTGTTATCTCGCTCACCTTGGGAATGCACCCCCCTTTCTGTCCACATTTCCCCCACTGGTCCAGGGTGGCCTGTCTCTGCTTTTGGGGGAAAGGGGTTTTGGAGAGAGTGGGGGACTTCCCCTTCAGCACACTCGCACTGGTGCCAGGCTGAACAGAAAGAAGGGCAAGGGGGTACTGCCTCCTCATCTGAGACACTTTTCCACCACGGTGATGCTGCTGCATGTCGTTGCCATGGCTCACATGCCTTCAACAGTGCTGGCAGATAGCAAACCTGGGATCATCTGCCAGATCAAAATGCTCCCATAGTATGCTACTCACTCGCTACCATAGTCTTATCCCACTCTTCAGCAGGCTGAGGTATAACAGCAGGAGAAGCTGCCTCAGCTGAGCCACTTGCTTCCACAACCTCAACCTCCTCTGAGGTGCTGGTTTCTGGAGGAGACCTGGGTCTAGAGGAAACTTGAGAAAGTGTGGAGCACAAACTCTGATTCCCCCTCAGTCCCCAGAATTGCTTGAGCTCAGCATCCCTGGTTCCAGCTCCAGCTCCTCTTCTGGCAGTGGGAGGCTCATGCTGAGAAATGATATTGGGGTGGAAGAGACAGTGATTCCACTGCTGGTGCCTACTTATGGACTGAGCGGAGGTGGTGCAGGTGCAGGGACACACCAGGTCCACACACTGCTCCCACCTCCTGGCTTCCACTGGCAGCACTGATGTCATGGCTGCTTGGGAAGAGAATGCATCTATAATTTGGGGGGGCTTGCAGCTTTAGCTCTCCCCCTACCCCCTTTCCCTCCCCTGCCAGAAGACCTAGCACCTGGCATCTTTGCTGTGCTGTAAAAGGTCTCTGTGTGCATGTCAATCCCCCTACCCCCTTTCCCTCCCCTGCCAGAAGACCTAGCACCTGGCATCTTTGCTGTGCTGTAAAAGGTCTCTGTGTGCATGTCAATCCTTTTATATTGTGTGTTTTATTCCCTCTGTTGTATGCATGCACTGGCCTCTTCTTTGATTGTTTGCTTCAGTGTTAAGAGTTATGTAAAAATTGTGTGCTGTCTGTCTGTCTTTTCCTATGAATATCTGATTTTTCTTTATATTCTGTGCCTGTGTCTGTGTGTGCGTGTGTGTATATGTGCGTGCAAGCAGTCTGTGTGCCTCCCTGCACAGTGATGGATAATACTGGCAGGGAAAACACAGCTTTGTTTTTTCAGTTTCAAAAAAAAAAAAAAAAGAGAAAATATAAATTCAATGAAATGAATTGAATAGTAATACTAATAGTAATTGAATAGAATAGCTAAGCTAAGGTAAGCTAAATCCTACCCAATCCTGGCTAACAAGAAAAAGGAGCAGGCAAGTTCAACTACTGAGTACAGCAAGCAAGCTGCAATGCATCAGTCTGAGGGTTTCTTTCTCAAAGTTCCTGAGAGGGAACAAGCTGGGAAAAAGATAGAGCACACCTCCAAACAGAGGCTTTTATGCTGTTTCTAGTCCCACCCCACAGACGCTGTCATTGGAAAGGCAGCCAGGAAGAAATCCTTCTCACTGGCCACCTATACATGACAGTCTTCCCCTCTGCTCCCTCTCCCTCCCCAACTCCCCCTCTCTCTTCTAACTTTCAGTTAAGCTGCCCAAAGCATCCAAAGCATTTTTGAAGAGCTTTGGACGCTCCGAACCACTTCAGACAGCTTAACTGAGCCCATGCTTTGATCCGGGCATGCCATTTCGGACACCGAAGCATCCCAAGTGGCCCTGGTTCTGAAGCGCGATCCGAAGACTCACACTGCCCTAAAAGTTATAGATATTTCTTTGATTCCCCATTATATTCTAGGGCCAAATCTCTCTGAATCGGCGCCAAATCTTCCGAAGCTGATTTGGATGAATCAATTCGGAACAGCAATCCAAATCTCCAAATCAAATTGCTGACCTCCAAATTGGCCAAATCCAAATCTGAATCTAAACTGAATAGTTCCCTTTTTGCACAGGCCTAGTAATAAACCTACCAAGCTTCCCCCCAGACAAAAAAAATTGACAAACATTTTTGACCAAAGCATTTTGGCCATTTTACATATAATACTTTTATTAGTATTATACAAGGGCAACCATATTTCTTCTAAGTCCTATATGGGCGCATCCACACATGCAAACATGTGCTCTTGCAGAAGCTCAAATAGAAGCTATGCAAATTTGAGCTGGGGCATTTTGCCTCAGTGCACATGCTTGGACACCCACTTTGTTGTGGAGCAAATTGTGCCACTTGGGGCAAAATAACCCTGCCTGGCGCCTCCCAGATCTGCAGCCAGGGGGAGCTAGAGCCCAGGGTCAGCACCTGTGCTGTTCCCAGAAGTATAAAAAGCTGCCCTTTCCTGGCCTGAGTAGTATAAAAATCCGCCCTGGCAAGTAGCTCAGGGCTACTTGATCTCAGGAGCTTCTGGGGCACAGCCAATTGGTACCTGGGGACACTACCCCTTGTGCCAGCTGGACTGCTGAAGCAGCCCTGAGAGTTCCCTGCACCCTCTACCCACTGCAGCAGTCTGGCAGTGGGGGCTGCTGCCTGGCTGTGACATGCTGCACACCTGCCAGATCTGGATGGGGACTGCAGAGCCAGCAGAGGCATCTGCCTCTCTGGGCCAGCTGCCAGTGGGTTGTGCCAGAGGGTTGTGGCTGCAGAGTTGGCCTCTGTGCAGCACTACTGCCATATGTGCCCCCTGCCCAGCCATTGGGGCAGTTATCGCCTGGAACATGTTCCCAGTATGGTGGCCTGCTTTGAGCTGTCAAAGCATGTCCTCCTGGCCCCATTTGCCCAGGAGGTCAGCCACAGCCAGATGGGTCCAAATGCCAGCTTTGAGCAAGCCACTGGCCTCCCTAGCAGGAATTCTTGTGTTCTCTATTGGAAAACTGAAAAATCCCTGATAAAAAAAATCCCAAAGTCACTCTGTAAAATACCCCAAAATCCATGTTTCTCCACAATTAAAACAAAAGACTACTATAAAGAGAAAGGGAGAGTGAGACAGAGAAAGCGATCAGTTGGGCAATGTTTTATTGATATATCTACAGTGTTAAAGCAATGTGGAAGCCTACCAGTGTCTCTATCATAATAATGAAGTGAACTCTAAATACATGTTTCATGAATTCATGAATACATGAATATATATTTTGCTTCCCTCCCAACAGGGGCTATAGCCCCCAACAGAGGCTACGGCCCTCCAACAGAAAATACGGCTCCCACAAAGGGATTATGGCCCCTCATAGGGGTTACAGCCCCCCAACAGGGGCTATGGCCCCCACACAGGGGCCACAGCTCCTGTACGGGGTTTACAGCCCCCCAAGAGGGGCTACGGCCCCCACATAGGGATTACAGCCCCAATAGGGGCTACTGCCCCCACACAAGGGCTGTGGTCCCCCAACAGGAGACAAGGCCCCTATACAGGGGTTATGGCCCCCCAACAGGGCTACAGCCCCCACCTAGGGGTTACAGCCCCCCAAAAGATGCTACTGCCCCCACACAGGGGCCATGGCCCCCATACAGGGCTAACAGCCCCCCAATGACCCCCACACAGGGGTTACAGCCCCACACAGGGGTTAGAAACCCTCAACAGGGGCCAAATGGCCCCTGCAGGGGCTATCACCCCCCACAAGGCCCACATGCCCCACCCCAACCTCCAATGGCTGCCCCCCCTGGTCCCATCCTCCACTTTCACCTCCATAGATTTCATAGACATTAGGGCTGGAAGGGACCTCGGAAGATCATTGAGTCCAGCCCCCTGCCCAAAGGGCAGGAAGTCAGCTGGGGTCATAGGATCCCAGCAAGATGAGGTCCCCTTGGCTGCACCCCAACCCCAGGCACCATCACTTTGAAAAAAAAAGAGAAAAAAAGAAAGAAACCCTTCCCCCCCACAAAAAAAGCCTCTACTTAATCTAGAAGCAGGGACTGGGAGGGCTCTGGGGCCTCCTGGAAGAGCCCCCCCTGGGCACCACAGGGCATTGTGAGGAAGGCTGGGGCTGCTGGGACTGTCCCTCTTCCTCGTGCTGTGTGGGTGGGGCCCCAGTGACCCTGACAACAGCTGGACAACCAATAAGGGCTGGTGGGGTTCTTGTTGGGGGGGGTTTTGTGTGTGTGGGGATGCTGGGGTGAGGGGGGCAAGGATCAGGGGCCTTGTGGGGCTGGCAGGGCTGGGGCTGGGCAGGGCTGTGTTCTGGGATGTCTGGGGAGCTGGGGGGTGTGGCAGGGCAGAAAAGGGATTGGGGGGCCTGGCTGGCAGGCAGGGGGTGGGGCCAGACAGGGGGGGCTAGGGGGGATGGGGCTGGGCATGGCAGAGCTCGGGGGACTTTGGGGAAGTGGGCAGGGCCAGCAAGGGTCCCCCCTATAGTCCCCTCCCCCCTCCTCCAGTCCCTCTGACCCCTTACCAGCACTGGAGCCCTGATGCTGCAGCATGCTGCCTGGCAGCCAGAGCATCTCTGTGGAGGACCCAGCTTCCAGTTGCCTTGGGGCACAGTCCCTACCCCACTTTTTTAACTCCTTTTTTTTTTCTAATTTTCTCCCCATGCTACAAGTTTGCAGCGTGGGGAACATGTTTTCATTCCCACACGTGCCTCTTGCCCCATCTGAAAGGGGTTTTAGATGGGGCAAGAGGCACATGCATGCTCATCTGGATATGCCCTATGAGTTCCCAACAATAGTAAATGACTTAAACCGCATCAGATGAATGTATATTTAAAAATAGTACTGGTATTACATATACCTTCTTTAGTAAAACCAGTCTGTACAGTTCTCTGGAATTCAACTTTTTAGACCCTATAGATGGAGAAAAAAATAAGGTATGTAAAACCTGCCAACACATCTCCACCACTCCCACAATAACTATACCCCACAACAGAACCATTCCTGTATCTTACACCTGCACCTCCAGAAATGTAATATATCTCATCCAGTGTACTAAATTCCCAGATGGAAAATATGTAGGAGAAACCAAAAAACAACTGTGTACCGGAATGAATGTGCACCAAAAATCTATCAAAGACAAAAATACCCAATTACCTGTGGGGACACATTTTTTAGAAAAAAACCACTCTCTCTCCAGTCTCTCAGTTCTAATTCTCTAAGGGAATTTACAAAACACCTTTCATAGATGAGTCTGCAAACTTCACTTCATAAATCTACTGGATATAAAAAATCATGGACTAAATATAGACATAGGATTTATGGCACGTTATAACCTGCCTGCCATGCGATAACCCCAGGTAAACTGTCTCCATTTTAGCAGCTACATTCTCACACCAGGTCAACATTCCTCCCTCTCCTCTCCCCCCCACCCACACCTGTCTCACACCTATTGTCTCCCATAGCCTCTCATTCTCACTACTACATATTTGCATTTTCACAGACTCTTTTTGCATATTGGCTTCTTTTCCATCCAGGAGAACACAAAACAACAGCAGACTCTCCCTGTGCCTGAAGAAGGGTGTTTGTGCCTGAAAGCTTGCAAAAAACCATTTTTCTATTAATTTAGTTGGTCTAATAAAAGATCCCGCATCTACCCAAATAATCTTGTCTGCCTGTGTCCTTAGACCAACATGGCTACAACCAATTCCTCCAAAACATATTGTGTTAACTCATATAATTTTTAAACTCAGTTTGCAAGTTTTTCTATGAAACTATGAACACTAGAAATCATTTATAATGAAAGATGATACTCTTACATCATCCTGACTTTAATAAAATCAAAATATTGGAAGTGCTAGCATCAATGCAATTAACAGAATTTTCTGTATCCATGAAACAAACCAGTAAAGCTCCAGTCAATCACACCTAAAAGTACTTTTATATAGTTGGGTAGGATGGATTCCTAGCTCCTTTTCAATACTGTAAAAAAACCATTTTAAGTCAAATTATTCACATTAACCTAAACCTACATGTAGGAAATGGACAGGGAAGAAAAAAGCATTTGATCCTTGTGACAAGGGGCACGATTGGGGCCAGGTCTAAAGCTGTCTCTATGGGGCAGTCTCTATGGGGCAGTCCATCCAGTCTCACCTGCCATGACTTTGCTGTTCCCATAAACTAGTGGTATAATTCAGGAGACTGCCCATTTCTAGCCCCGATGCCAGGGGGCACTATCTGCGGCTCCCTACACTACAGCCCATGCCTTGCAGATGGCATCTAAGTCCTTGATGTCTCCAGACCCACACTGGGCCCCATAACCCTCCAGCTTGGACCCCAACTGGATCCCTTTGATTAGGCGGCCTACTCCACCCTCATTCTGGGCTGCCTAGTGTCACAACCCAAGGGTGTGATTTTTTGTTTGTGTGTGCTTCGGCACTGCTAAATTATGTTCCCGCCATTTGTAGCTTTCTTTGCAGGGTGCATTTCTTTGTTGCAGCACAGAAATGCGCATTGCAAGGAGTTCCCGCCATTTGTATTTAGATTCGTGCCCCACTATTGGTCAGTTCTAAATTATTCCTACGCAGCGGCTAGCGATTGGCTTGCTAGCCGTATAAGAGGCTTGAGTGGTTTCCACCCAAGTTGGAGGACTCCACGAACATCAGGAGGACGAGACTTCACGACTCATGAAGATCTCTAAGCGCTGCGGAGCCTATTGGACCCAGAGTGAATATCAAGAAGGCTACAGGGGTCTGATCAGCCTCTCACCTCTCCCCATCACCGAACGATCCCTCAACGTACCCTTCTCTGTGCGCAAAAGTTCCACGGAGCCTCGACAACTTCGTGTGAGTGAATTTTGAGTGAATCAGAGTTCTGTCTGAGTCCTAAAACTAGGATTTAAGTGAAGTATTCCTGGAAACGTTCCAGCCTGCACTGTGACCATCTACGGTGTAAGTAAACAATCTTAAACAACCATTAA
>NW_005842068.1:974973-975808 GCF_000455745.1 Alligator sinensis | reverse complement strand
TGTTCCCTGGCCTATTCCACTGCCAGCGCTTGTTGCAGGACTGATCGGCCAGAAAGCCCACGTATGACATGACGGACGGCCAAAACATACCGGCGCAGAACATCTCATGCTAGCAATCATCGGAGTCTCGTACTGTGCCTGGAACCCCAGAGCATGTGCGCTGGGATTGACATCACTCCAGCGAATAAGACCATGGCCTCACCGTCATCTATGAGATCCTGGAACCGTTCCAGTGACTGTTCACAGCATAGATAGCTATCTTGAGGTTTATGGGCGAAAGAACATTGTCGTCCTCCGGATTCTGCTCAACCCAATGGTGAGCCAGCCTGTGAGTAACCTCCTTCATCAGTTGTCTCGACTGCATATCCTGATGGAGCCGAGATTGTCTAGTGATCGGGAACGTCGACACCCGACTGAGATTCAAGGTGCAAAGCATCATGAATCCGATCTTCCATCATTGCCACAGAGAACACCAGAAGAGCGATACATGTTTGGATTTCTCCTACAGCGTTCTGGACTCAATAAGCGGCAACTTCGGATTTTAGGGGACGCAGGCCAATGGCAGCTGGCCTATGAGTTAGGTTTCTGTTACCTAGAAGAATTAGACGATGGCTCCTCGACGATTTCATCTAGTTGAGTGTGCAAGAGAGGATAGATTAAAGTTGTGAATATTTTGAGATACGTTAACTTGTTTTTTGAGAGTTTTGTTTACAGATCTGGAATTCAGAGTGCGTGGTGAAGAGAAGCCCCAAGAAGGATAACATCATCAAAAGAAGTGAGGGCCTGACGCGCGACTTCGCCATGACGCCCACTGAAGCCCTGATCATGCAGTTTT
>NW_005842068.1:964340-974640 GCF_000455745.1 Alligator sinensis | reverse complement strand
ACGCGCCAGCTAGCGATTGGCTTGCTAGCCGTATAAGAGGCTTGAGTGGTTTCCACCCAAGTTGGAGGACTCCACGAACATCAGGAGGATGAGACTTCACGACTCATGAAGATCTCTAAGCGCTGCGGAGCCTATTGGACCCAGAGTGAATATCAAGAAGGCTACAGGGGTCTGATCAGCCTCTCGCCTCTCCCCGTCGCTGAACGATCCCTCGACGTACCCTTCCCTGCGTGCAAAAGTTCCACAGAGCCTCGACAACTTCGTGTGAGTGAATTTTGAGTGAATCCAGAGCTCTGTCCGAGTCCTAAAACTAGTATTTAAGCGAAGTATTCCTGGAAACGTTCCAGCCTGCACTGTGACCATCTACGGTGTAAGTAAACAATCTTAAACAACCATTAAACGTCCGTGCCTATTTCTCGCGTGCTGCCTGCCTTCCCCGACCCAGCGTGTCCGGGCTGCTGGCCACAGCCCGCCACGCGAAAAAAGGGCCTCGGACTGCTCCCAGCCCGCACACCTAGCTCCCTGCACTCTTCCCCCTCTCAGGTGTGCTCCCCCCCTCCCCATGGCACCGTTGGCCACATAGGCCCTGGCCTCACCTCCAAGGTCAGTCACTGTTGCAGTGAAAATTCAGGTCTATGTCAGTGAAGCCATGTCATCTGGTCCAGGTTTAAGTAGGTCACCACGTGAACTCCAGATGAGATGACCTTACCCAATTAAGGACGATGTAAGGCATCTGAGGAAGGTGTCGGGTGAAGATGCTGAGATGTGTGCAGAGTATGGATGAGAGCCATGCACACACCTAGTATAAAGGGGGGGTGTGGGTGGAGTTCTGTGCGGATCTGTGGTGCGTTGGGCATGTGGGTGGATTGAGAGCATGTGGTGGGTGGATGATGAAGAGTTGAGAGAGAGAGCTAGTGAGAAGGTATGTGAGGGCATGGGTCTGGATATTGGATGAGAGACAGAGAGAGCGAGAGAGAGAGAGAGAGAGAAAGCAATAGCTGACTGGATTGTGCAGTGCTCCATGGAGGTGTGCTGCCTGTAACACTTCAGTGACTTGAGGTCCTCTGACATTTGCTCCCCTTCCAGCAAGACTCCATAGTGGAAGTAAATAGGGTTGGGTCCTTGGAGCCTTTCCCTCCAGGTGCGTGTCTCTGACACCTGCAGCAGCCCTTTTGCCTTCCCTTGTGTAAGTATTACCCAATCCTATCTGCCCCCCTCACCTTTCTCCTGTCTCATGAGTGGAAGGTAAGCCACTGCCGGAGTGGCTCTAAGGTGGCCTGAGAGGCTCCAAGGCAGGTGGCTAGTTGAAGACCAACGGCAGTGGTTGGAATACAATAAATTACTCCTAGTCCTTCCCTAAAAATTTCAGCCCATCTGTCCTTGTTGGTTTATTAGTAATAGCGTTCTTATTAATCTTTAGGATAGTTATAGGATTTAGGGTAGTAATTAGTCTCTTAAGGACACTGGTATTAGAGAGTGTGCAGAGATTGAAGTGGTGTACGTATTATTTGTTACTGTTACTTACCTGTTGTTCATTAATTAATAAACTATCAATTTGTGTCAGTAATGTCTTGGTGTGAGTCCTAATTAATCAAATCATAACTAATTACCAGGTGGATTGGGTGGTGAAGGATACACCCTGGTCCATCTGTTAACTATCTCAGGGGCCAAAGACCACCTCCTCGGGACTGTAGGGAGAAGCCACCCATTAAGTGATCCTAATTAATTAGGTGCCAATTAAGTCCATGTGCAACATCCGAATCCCAGGCCATTGGCTCTGGGCATCCCTAATAGTGGGCCCCTGGCCCTTTTGACCCTTCTGGTCCTGGCCCCAGCTTTGACCAGTCAAGGGTGCTTCAATTCAGGCTTCTGAGCAACTAGACCACACTCTTACATTGGTCCAGCTTCTTGGGCCCTACTATGGGATTGCCCACCCAGTTGTGGGAGCTGGGATTAAGGCACCCCAACCCACCTTTCACTGGAGTGGTAACTGGCCTGGCATTTCTTGGGGGCTCCCACACCACTAGGAGCCCCACTAGGCCACCCATCCCCGGCAGCGTGCATTTTTAGGTCATGCCCAGGACCGAGAGCCTCTTGCTCCTATCTGTTACGTGTCCCGTGCAGCTCAGCCAGGAGATGTTTCAGCCTGGAATGGCAGAAGCAAGCTGCAGCCTTTATATGCCTAGTACTCTAAATGGCTGCCCTCATCAGGCACCTGGGTGCTGCCTGTTTTCTGCCCTTAAAGTGGCAGGCACCCAAAGATGCAGTGCCACAATACTGTTCTAAAAATCATGTTTAAAGTTGCTCATGGATTGTGCAGATCAGCAGTAGTACCTGCATGCACAGAAGAATGAGCAGAAAGCAAGTGAAATATTCAAGATACTTTTCAAAATTAGATGATTTAAATACAGCATAACTGGAGCAGAGCAACCAGGGCTGCAGCCTCATAATCATGCTGGTAGTTTACAACAATAGAAAGAAGTTGATGTTGCACCTGTGTGTTTCAGCTGCCACAAGCACCCACTTGCACTGTTGGGTCTCTTGTCTTTATGACCTTTTATATTTAAACCTTAACCTTCAAGTCTGTTTTAAGCAAAGATCAACACTGAATTATGATAGCCACAAACAGCTTATGGTTTAGTTCAGTCTAGTCATTTTTATAGTTTCATAGTTGTTAGGGTTGGAAGGGACCTGAGCAGATCATCAAGTCCAACCCCCTGCCATGGCAGGAAAAAGTACTGGGGTCAAATGACCCCAGCAAGGTGTTCGTCTAACCTCCTCTTAAAGACCCCCAGGGTAGGAGCCAGCACCACTTCGCTTGGAAGTTGGTTCCAGATCCTAGCTGCCCTGACAGTAATGTAGTGCTTCCTGATAGCTAGTCGGAATCTACTCTCTGCCAGTTTGTGACCGTTATTTCTAGTCACTCCTGGTAGTGCTCGGGGGAACAGGGACTCCCCCAATGCCTGCTGGTCCCCCTGTGACTAGCTTGTAACAGGCCACTAGATCCCCCTCAGCCTTCTCTTGTGGAGGCTGAACAGGTTCAGGTCCCTTAGCCTCTCCTCATAGGGCCTGCCCTGCTGCCCCCTGATCATGCGGGTGGCCCTCCTCTGAACCCTCTCAGTTCTGTCCACATCTCTCCTGAAGTGCAGCGCCCAGAACTGGACAAAGTACTCCAACTGTGGCCTGACCAGTGCCACATAGAGGGGGTGGATCACCTCCTTGGACGTGCTCAAGATGCATCTGTGGATGCATGACAAGGTGTGGTTGACCTTCCTGACTGCATCCCCACACTGGTGGCCCATGTTCATTTTGGCATCAATAATGAATCCAAGATCCTTTTCTGCCTCTGCACTGACAAGAAGGGAGTTCCCCAGCCTATAGGTATGTTACTGGTTCTTCCTCCCCAGGTGCAGCACCTTGCACTTGTCAGTGTTAAACCCATCCTGTTCTCATCTGCCCACTCCTGTAACCTGTCTAGGTCCAATTGCAGCCTGTTTCTCCCTTCTAGCATGCCCACTTCCCCCCACATCTTAGTGTCATCAGCAAATTTGAATAGGGTGCTTTTTACCCCCTTGTCCAAGTCACTGATGAAGATGTTGAACACCGCGGGTCCAAGGACTGAGCCCTGGGGGACCCCACTGCCCACATCCCTCCAGGTCGAAAATGACCCATCCACCACTACTCTCTGCATGCAGCCCTCCAGCCAGTTAGTGACCCATTTGACTGTGTAGATATCGACACCACAGTCCCCTACTTTTTTAATGAGAATGGGGTGAGAGAGTGTCGAAGGCCTTCCTGAAGTCCAGAAAAACTACATCCACTGCTACCCCTGCGTCTAAGGATTTTGTGACCTGGTCATAGAAGGCCACCAGGTTGGTCTGATAGGACCTGCCTCTAATGAACCCATGCTGGTTGCCCCTAAGCATAATCTCCCCTGCTGGCCTCTCGTGGACATGCGCCAGGATAATTCTCTCAAAAAGCTTACCCAGGATTGAGGTAAGACTAACTGGCCTATAGTTCCCTGGGTCCTCCTTCTTCCCTTTTTTGAAAATGGGGACCACATTGGCCCTTTTCCAGTCCTCTGGCACCACTCCAGAGCACCACAAGTGCTCATAAAGCTGTGCCAGGGGTCCCGCAATGACCTCTCCTAATTCCCTCAGCACTCTGGAGTGGAGGTCGTCAGGACCAGCTGATTTAAGTACGTCCAGTCCCTCCAGAAGTTCCCTGACTATATCCTCACTGACCCTAGGCCTGGGTGTGCCTCCCTTGGAGCCTGAGGGGGTCCCAGCAGACAGGCTGATCTGGTCCCTGCTCAGGAAAATGGAGGCAAACAAATCGTGAGATAGGTTAGCCTTGTCGTCTAGTGCGACATCCAAATTTCCTAGCGTGTCTTGCAGTGGCCCCATGTTACCCAGTACCTTCTTTTTGCCCCCTATGTATTTAAAAAAGGACTTTCTGTTGTCCTTTATCAGGGTAGCTAGTTCCAGTTCCATCTCTGCCTTGGCCTTCCTGACTTGCCCCCTGCAGCCCTCAGCAACTGAGGTAAAGCCCATCCTGGTGATGGCCCCTCCCTTCCATTGGGTGTGCGCCTCCCTTTTGGCCAGGAGATTTTCCCATATGCTTTTGGTGAGCTATGGGGGCTTTTGCGCCCTCTTGCCCCCTTTGATCCTTGTCAGGATTACCTCTCTTTGGGCATGGAGGTTCATCTCCTTAAGGAACGACCACTCCTCTTGGACACCCGACTCCCCTCCCCTCCGGGTCCTCAGTATTCCCCCAACTATTCTTCTTACCTCATTGAAATCCACCCTCCTGAAGTCCAGGGCTGCTGTCTTGCTGCTGGCTTTTGCCACCTTGCACTGGATGGTGAATTCCAGCAGGTGATGATTGCTGTCGCCCAGGTAGTTGAGCACCCGCAGCCCCCTCACGAGGTCCTCGCCTGTGGCCAGCACCAGATCCAACAAGGCGTCTCCCCTGGTGGGGCTGTGCACCTCCTGAGTTAGATGGAGGTCCTATAACTTGGCTAGGAACCTACATGAGTGGTCAGACCTGGCTGACTGCTCTTCCCAGCAGATGTCTGGAAAGTTCAGGTCCCCCATGATGACCACGTCTTTTGACCTAACTACCTCCGTGAGCTGACTTAAGAATTCCCGGTCTAGCTCTTCCCCTTGGTTAGGTGGTCTGTAGTAGACTCCCACAATTGCCCCTCGACTCCCTTGTATTCTAACCCAGAGCACTTCAGTGTGCCCCTCATCTGAGCTTGTGCTACTAGATGAGGATGTGTATTCCTCCTTGATGTAGAGCGCCACACCTCCACCTTTCCTCCTTGTCCTGTCCCTCCTGTACAGCCTATAGTCCTTGATATTCACCGCTCAGTCGTGCATTGGGTCCCACCATGTTTCTGTGAGCTCCACTATGTCTGGCTTGGTGTCAGCTAGCAGGAGGGTAAGTTCCTCCTGCTTGTTCCCCATACTACGATCATTTCTGTAGAGGCGTTTGTGGCCTCCTGAAGATGTGTGCACTGGCCCTCTAATCTCAGTACTGCCTGGGCCTCAGTTGCTTACCTGGGTATTCATTCTGCCCATCATTGGTCCAGGCTGAGCTTTTCTTGTGGTTGTCTCTTGGGTTTTTGGTTCAAGGCTTCCTCCGCCCTCATCTTCTCCCCGCCCCCCGACGAGCCTAGTTTAAAGCCTGCTGGAGGAGATCTGCCAACCTAGAAGAGAACACACGCTTACCTTTGGGGGAAAGGTGAAGCCCATCCCACCCAAGCATGTCTCTCCTCGTGATGTGCGGGTCATTGTCTAGGAAGCTGAAGCCTGCCTCCAGACACCATTCCCAAAGCCGCCAGTTGGTCTCTCTGATGCAGGTCTCACGTTGTCTTCCATGTCCGCTCACTGGTAGGACAGAGGAGAATACCACTTGTGCTCCTATGTCCCTCAGCACACACCCCAGAGCATGGTAGTCTGTCATCAGGTGATCAGGGCTTCTCCTGGCCACATCATTAGGACCCACATGAATTAGGACCATGGGGTAGTAATCGGTGGGCTGGATGATGGTCTGGATCATCCCCGTCACATCTTGAATCTTTGCTCCAGGGAGGCAGTACACCTCACGTGTTGAGGGGTTCTGGCGACAGATGGGGCCCTCCGTACCTCTCAGGATGGAGTCGCCTAGGATGATCACTCAACGCTTCCTCCTCCGGGTCTGCTTGGCTTCTTCAGCCTGTTCGGAGCATGAAGAGAGTGGGGTTGCCTTCTCACTGGAGGTTTCCTCCTCTCCTTCCTTCTCTTACAGTGTTGCCAGGGCCTCGTACATGTTATCCAGCTGGACTGGAGGAACTGGTACTGCTTTGCTGTGAGCAGCCCTGGTTCTGGTTGTGACCGTCTGCCACTCAGCAGTGAAGGGCACCTCCCGGGGTGATTCTTCTTTGTGTGCATGGTCCTGCAGGGAAAGGAAATAACCATCAATTTCATCCTCCACCTCCCTGATTCCCCTCAGGGAAACTAACCTCCTCCTGGTGCTCCCTCACCTGTGCCTCCAGAGTCCTAAGACGGGCACCTGCAGGACAGGTGTGTGGGCCCCCATTTCCCTGCCCCCCCCCAGCGCTGCTGGGCATCCCCCACAGGCCGGTGGGCAGGTGGACACCAGCCCCCCCATGGGCTCTGTCTGGGTGGAGGCCTCAGACAAGTACCAGGCAGGGGCCCTAGCAGCACTCTGTGTCCACACCATTTTATAAGTTGCTGTTTAGGGTTTAGGTTGAGTTTCGTGTGGTGCCTTCACCCTACCCTTGCAGGAGTCTCCCTCCTGGCCCTTCCTGCCCATCCTCCAGCGCGAACACTGGCGCAAACCCTGGCATGCTCTTACACAGCATGCCTGTTTGTGCTTTCTGTTCATGTGGCGCAGCTCAGGAGCGCAGCTCCCTACCGGCTTAGCAAAAGGGATCCGGGGGGCTTCCCCTCTGGATCCAGGTCAGCTGTGCCGGGTCCCTCTGCCCCACTTACCTTCGGGGATCAGGTGTTATGATCCATTCATTTTGATCACTGTAACAGGGTGCTATCCCCAGGGCAGTTGAGAACCCCTGGAGGCACTCCAGAGACCCCCTTATTTCACTCCACTTCTGGGAACAGTCTCCCCTTCACTTACCCGCTATATCGTGATGTTTCTTTTTGTTTCTCAAAGAGAAGGCTGCCCCAGGGCTTCCCAGATTCAGTCATTGCTCCAAAGAAGACATGCAGTGGGGAGTTCCTGCCTTAAGGGTTAATTGCACAACTCCATACCACCTCCTCAATGTGCCTATGCCTCACAGATATTACTGTCATCACTGCCGGGGCTTTGGCCTCTCTGGCCTCTGCTCCATACTTGAGCTAGGCCATCTAGCTTAGGCCCACTGTATCAGGCCTGGTTTTGAGACTCTAGCCCGAATTTACACCAGGTCCCAGGCCCCTGTGTCCCTCTGGATACTCGGGGCTCAGTAACTGCCTAGGCCTGAAGCCTGCCCCTAGTAGGGCTCAAGGCTATCGTGTGCCTCTCAGGCACTAATAGGAATCTGAAAAACATCCCCTACAGTCCCAAACCCAAACCACCAGTTTAAACTACAGCATGAATGCTAAGCCACTGGGCTATAAGAAAGGAGAAAAAATAATAGAGGCAAATGTGCCTGTTTTCCCCTTGGCTTTTTCTCTCCAGGACATACTGTCCTGTGCCCTGGCCTTCTGAGCTGGGTTTGGGGTTTTTTTTGGTCTCCTGAGCATTCACGAGTCCATACTCCACCTCAGCTTGGGCTGGCTGTTTCCTATCTGGCTCAACACAAACCTTTTATAGCTCTGGCCTGAGTTCTCTTCTGGTCATGTGACAACCTCCCAGTCAACTGACTGGTGCTACCCTTTAACCTCTACTCAGTGGGAAGGCTGCACTCTGAAGACTCTTTCCTTAAAGGGGCTACTCTGCTGTCTAGTAACAGGGCTAGAGTTCCCTGTTACAACCACTCTTTTTCTGGATAATTTTATTACTCAAAATAGGGCACTGGAATGTATGTGAAACATTTAGAATCCACAAAGTATTTTTATGGCATCTGCACAAAAGCTGGATGCAGAAATATGACTAAGATACAGCAGTTACTAGTGCCTGCAAAACATTACACAGGTATATTCATATTTCATGATTTTTTTTTTCCCAGAGGAGAGAATGGTTAAAAGGCAGAGTGAATTCTATTAAATATTTAAAAATCTGCTCCATTTTCTAAAATAATTAGGGATTCAATTGGATAGTTATAACTACTTTGAATTGCTCTTATGTCTTCTGCTTCATTGATTTATGAGAAAAGAGAACATAAAGACAGAAGGAAGTCAGTAAGCAAGTGGTAAGATCTTGCAATACAGAGAAATCAGGTCATAGCCTGTGAAGAAGTAAAATAATATTGGGGGGAAATAATGCATATGGAAGCATGAAAAAGCTAAGCTAGCAAAAAATTTTACTTAAATAATAATTCTTTATCACAGATGTTTATAGTCCTATAGCTGAGAATTTAGGCCATTTTCAATAAATCCCAAGGGAATTAGGCACTCAACTCCCGTTAAAATTGCAATGGGATTTCAGCTCCTACATCACTATGGCTCCTTGGACAAGTCCACTACACAGTTGGGCATAAAGAAGTAGCAAAACTGTGGGGAGAATGCTCAAGCAGCAGCCCCCAGTGCTACTTTTGAGAGGGACTAATTGCACCAGTAGGATAAGCTCAGTGGCAGTCTGGCACTGCCCCTGTGTTGTAGATACCTGCAGGGCAGAGCTGCTTTGCTATGCCTCTGGCATGAAGTGCTCATCCCAGATAGAGCATGTACCAGTGATGCTGCTGGAAATACTGACAGAAGATTAATATCTCTGTATCTTAGTGCAAGTTGGAGGCTAATTGTGTACTATTCCATCTTGTAAACACCTCCATCTAAATGACGTTTCATGAGAATCAAGTACCAATCTGAAAGGTTCAGTTTTGAGGTTTACCCCAAAACTACATAAGACATTGACTGTGCAGTTGTTACTATGCAGTCATTTAGTACTTGCATAACCAGCACTAAATGACTGCGCAGTAATGTCCAGGTATGGTTGCCTGGTGATGGTTACTATGCATTAGCTCATTACTAATGCACAGTAGCTCATTACTAATGCATGATAGGTCATTTGTACTGAACAGTAGCACGGCTGGGCATGAGCCATGACACAACACTACTGCACAGCAGTAATAGCCTACAATACAGTAGTAATGAGCTGCTGTGAAGTAAGTGTCTCATGTAGACGTAACCAAGATATTTTCTCTTTTAATCAATTTACTCTCTATCTGCTACAAGCTTTTAAGGTTGTGGTCTTCAAGGCACAGAAGTAAGGCCATTTGGTAAAGCATGGAGATGGGATGTGGTTAATTTCTATATAAAATGTTTTTTGTGTTACACTATAGTGTACACTTTAGGGTTATTCTTATTACATAACACAGTCTATTTTAAATGTGTTTGAATCATCAGAAAGTAGTAACACCCCCAGTTTTTCTTTTTTTATTTATTTTAAAATGCATTCCCTCCCCTTCCCCAACCATTTCTGACTTTTTCTCTCCCTCTCTATTCCCTATAGATAAGTATAAGTGAGCTCAGACTTAGGATAAGATTTAAACATTTTTATTTTGGTAACAAGTTTTTGGTTTTGGATATCCACTGTTTTATATTGTATTACTATTAGATTCCTATCTATTGATTTTTATTGTTGTTTATTGTATTATTATCATTTTCATATTGATTTTTATTGTTTCATATGGATATCGTATGATTTAGGCCTGTGCTTGTAAGTGAACCAAAGTCATGTCAAGTTTTCATTTTATAGGGCAAGCCTCCATCTTCTGTCCTCTGCCTGGGCATCCCCTGTGTTACAACTATATGAGTCACGTATCCCTCCCATGTAAATTGGTTCCCGGATGAATGAGTGTGATTGGGAATGATTGAAATACAATGGTAGCAGGACTCTGCTGAATGGCCTGTAATGACTGGGCCAACACCTCGCATTGATTCACCCAGGAACCACGGACCTCATTCAGGAACAGAGACAAGACTAGCATTTGAAAGACAAATGACCCTGCAAAACCAGCAACTCTCAGCATTACAGACACCTGAAACTGCACATCCCTGTATGGAGCACACATGCTCAGTATGCCAGGGGCTAACCCTTGCCTGGGCATGCCTCCTGTCACTAGGGTCACACAAGGTCTGCTCCTATAAAAAGGGGCAGTGAAGACAGACCCAGTGGGAATGCCATTTCCATCTGG
>NW_005842068.1:959996-963506 GCF_000455745.1 Alligator sinensis | reverse complement strand
ATGGTTTAGCCAGGAGGCTTTATGTTTGAGTTATAGCCAGGAGGCTCTAGTTTATGTTCGGCTTTGATATTACACCGGAGGCTTGGGTGAGGCTGTAGGGGTTGGAGGAGGCCTCATAGGGACCCCAGAGGTGTGGGGCCCCTGAGCACAACCAGTGGGTTGCGGGCGAGGAACAGACCCCAGGTTGTATGCGGGGTACGTAGACCCCAGCCCCAGAGAGGGGCAGCTATGAGATGCCCCAGAGGGGGCATGATGAGCCCCAGAAGAGGGCACTAGCACAACCAGTGGGTTGTGGGCGGGGAACAAGGACCCCGGATTGCATGTGGGGTATGTAGACCCCAGCCCCAGAGTGGGGCAGCTTTGAGACGCCCCAGAGGGGCATGACGAGCCCCAGAAGGGGGCACTGCTAGGAAGCCCTAGCGTAGATGTGGCGAGCCCCAGAAAGGAAGCCCAAGGTGGGCACAGCGAGCCCCAAAGAGGGGGAGCGCCATATTGAGAAGCCCAAGATGTCCCCGTATGTTCTCGGACCCCCTGGGGGTCCCCTGGTATAATGGGTGCTCCTCAGGCATCCTAGCCTTATGGGCTACGCGTGGCTCCTACCAGCCCCTAATACCATGCCCCAAGCCTCGCTGATGTGGTCTGTGTCTAACTTTTGGGGTGTATAGTGTATGTGCTTGAATTGGTGATAAGTATACATGTGCCTAGGCTGGTTTGGATGTGTATGTGCCTGAGCTGGTAGAGTGTGTGTGTGTGTGTGTGTGCACCTAATTGATTTGTGTGTGTTTTGTATACATCCAATTGTACACCATGCCTTCCTTTCTAACAGCACAATATTGAGATCTTGAGCGTTGGCCTGACCCCTCAGGGCAACAAGAACATGAAAAACTATTTGAAAAACCAACATTTTTGCTTTTATGGCAAAGTTGAAAGAGAACTCATTGCTTTTTTGTTTAAAAAAAACAAAAACAAAAACAGAACTCAAAGATGGACTCTACACAGGATCAGCAAACAGACCAGCAAACAGGGTAGTTTAAGTTGTGAGTTTGCTGGGGAATTTGCCTGGATACTTTCCTTCTTTGTAACCTTCCTTCACTGTAAGCTTGCTGAGTCATATCAGGTAAAGGAGGAAAAGGGAGTTTTTTTTCAGGAAGTAGCAGCAGAAGAGGAAGAAGGAGCTAGCAGAAGAATCAACAGGATGGCTGGAAAATGTCACAGTCATAAAGTCCCTGACACTGCCTATGCCTGTGTGGGCTATGTCTAGTGGGGGGTCACTGACCATTGAGCCTTCCACCCAGGTTCTGGTGCACCTTTGCATGGACTGTGGCTTGCATGTCCTTGCAAGGGGTAGTCAGATTGGGAGTGCTTGCATTAAGAAAGTTTTGTCCTGGTGCATTCTTTCAGAAATCGGATAAGAGACTTACAGGAATAGGTGGATAGGTTCAGAGCATCCATGAACATGAGGCCTTATGCATCATGAAAGTGGGACAGCCAGGGAGGACAGTCTTCACGTAGGTACTCTGGAAGTACAAGCTGGCAGCTTGCCACCTCTGGCAACAGATAGTGCACCTGTTCTGGACCTATGGCCATTCAGCTGGAGAATAGGTATGAAGCCCTGGCATTGGATGAGAAGGAGCCCTCTTCAGTGGCAGGGGAGGCCAAGCCATGTATCCCTAAGGTAGGGAGGATTGAGACCACTGCTAAAGAGGAAGTGAAAGGTGATGGTGGTTGGTGACTTCCTCCTCCAGAGCATGGAGGTATCCATCTACTGGCCTGATCTGATTCCTCTGGAGGTCTGCTGCCTGCCAGGAGCCTACATCCAAGAGATGTCATAGAAAGGTTTCTCAGACTCATCCAGCTCTCTGACTACTCTCTCATGATGCCCACCATGTGGGCAACCTTGAGCAGATCAGAAGTGACTACATGGCTCTGGGTTCAATGGAGAAGGGTATGGGAACCCAGGTGGTATTCTTGTTGATCCTTCCAGTCAAGGATAAAGGCCCAACAAGGAGTAGACACATCCTAGATATCAATACCTGACTGTGTAGATGGTGTCACCAGCAGGGCTTTGGCTTCTTGGACCATGGGGTGGTGTTCCAAGAAAATGGACTACTGGGAAGAGTCAGGGTCCATTTGATGGAGAGAGAGTATTTACTTTGTGTTCAGGCTTGCTAACTTAGTAAGGAGGGCTTTAAACTATATTTACCAGGGGATGAAGAAAAAAGCCCAGAGGTAAATGAAGAGCCTGGAAACATGGATAAAGACTTAGTAAGGGGAAGCAATAGTGGAAGCCTTAGCAATGTTCTCAAGAAGAAGACAGAACAATCAGCTAGATACCTGAAATGTTTATATACTAATGTGGGAAGCATGGGCAAACAAACAGGAAGAATTGGTGGTCTTAGTAAAAGTACAGAATTATGAAGTAATTGCGGTTATGGAGACATAGTGGGATAGTTCACATGACTATAGCATGGTCAGGGATAGGAATAGGTTGTTCAGAAAACAGGCAGGGGAAAAAAGGAGAAGGCTCTGACTTATATAAAATTGATGTACACATATTTGGACATGCAGTATGAAATGGAAAGTTGATCTGTTGAAAGCTTTTGGGTACAGGTCAGAGGGGAAAGCAGCAGCGGGGATGCCATGGTGGGTATCTGCTACAGGCAACCAAGCCATGAAGAGGAGGTGGACAATACCTTCTTTAAATTACTGATGGAAGTTTCCAAATCACAGGACCCGGTTGTCTGGGAAAGACTTTAATTATCAAGACATCTGCTGAGAGGGAAACACAGCAATGCACAAATTCTTGGAGTATGTTGGGGATAACTTTTTGATACAGATGGTAGAGAGGTTAACTAGTGGAGAAGCTCTTTTTGACTTGCTACTTATGTTGAGCCCCAGCTCAAGTCTGGGATCGTACCCGGTATGCAAAGGCCAATAAAGATACCAGGGGTGAAAGTATAAAGAAGATTTATTGCCAGCAATAAAAGGTGCAAGCGGAATAATTTCACGTAACAAGCACACAGATTTGTAATTCTAAGCATCTTTTATACAGGGGTTTAGACCTTCATAAGGTTTGCTAATTGGTTATAAAGGAGTGACGCAAGGAGTTCTTTACTGAGCATGTCTCTATACCTGTGTTTTAGCTATGTATCTCATTTACATACATGTATATTTCATTAGCATACTTTCTCCCCACCTAGGGGAGTGATTTTTAGTATTTTAATGAGCTCTTTGCCCTAGTCCTCTGATTCTGCTTTTGTTTTCAAGCCTCCTTTATCTAAGACTGTCTCCTCCTTATCATTGCAGATGGGCATTAGTTACATAACAGAGACTTTTGCTTGGGCTTTGTATAGTAGTTTCTAGGTCAAACCTCACATTCCCCTCTCTGGAGCATTTTTAATTATTTTTATTATAATTGCTCCACTCAATTTGACTTAATACAAATCTAGTATCCTCAGCTTTCTTTGTTTGCAAAATCATTTGATTCACCTTAGGCCTGAAGATAGATAA
>NW_005842068.1:956149-956886 GCF_000455745.1 Alligator sinensis | reverse complement strand
GCATATAGCTTCTTTTCTTTCAGGCAACAGGGCTCTCTGACCAGGCTGTAATTCAAATCCCAGGTATATTACCTTTTGGGATATGGGCTGCATTTTACTTTTGGACACCCGGTATCCTTCCTGTCCCAGAAAATTAAGGAGGCAAATTGTTCCTTCCAAGCAGCTTGCTTCAGTGGTGGCTGTTAAAAGCAAGTCGTCCACATATTGCAAGAAAGCACAGGACGGTGGCAGTTTTAGCCTACGTAGATCCTTGCTTAATGCAGTGCCGAATAGGGTTGGGCTGTTTTTAAACCCTTGGGGTAAGACAGTCCAGCAAAACTGAGTCTTGATGCTAGTATCTGGGTCTTCCCATTCAAATGCAAATGTTTCCTGAGATCCCCTCTCTACCGGTATACAGAAGAAAGCATCTTTTAAATCAATAACTGTAAACCAGTTATAATCTGCGTTCAAGGCAGACAGCAAAGTATACGGGTTAGGAACGGCCGGGTATATACTTACAACCACTTTATTTACAGCTCTCAAGTCCTGGACGAAACGATATTCATCACTCTTTGCCTTCTTCACAGGCAAGATGGGTGTGTTAAAAGCTGATGTGCATTCACGGAGAAGGCCATACTCCAGGAACCGTTCAACTAACGGCTTCAGTCCTTTCCTGGCTTCCATCCGCATTGGATATTGTTTCACACATGGAGGCTGGGCCCCTGGCAAAAGTTGAATCTTTACAGGGTCAGCATTTT
>NW_005842068.1:953560-953982 GCF_000455745.1 Alligator sinensis | reverse complement strand
AAAAATCACTGGTCTTGGACTCGGGCCAGACAGAATACTTACAGAGATAATCCCAGGCAGGCGTGCTGACGGTAGGCCTTATGCCCTTTCTACCCTCTCACCCAGGTGCCTGTTACTAGTACTTTCACTCTATGGCGTTGCACCGTTAGGCTACTGCCGCCTCAGCGATTCAGCTCCCCCTGAAGCAAAAGTCTCACCAGGAAAAGAGATCCCGGGGCGTGCCTGACATTTGATAAGGAGGAGTGGTCAGCTGGTCGTCAGTTAGTCCGGGGAAAGTTTATCTAAGGCAGTCCCATCTGGGGTGCCAAAAACTGTTGAGCCCCAGCTCAAGTCTGGGATCATGCCCGGTATGCAAAGGCCAATAAAGATACCAGGGGTGAAAGTATAAAGAAGATTTATTGCCAGCAATAAAAGGTGCAAGC
>NW_005842068.1:943822-953471 GCF_000455745.1 Alligator sinensis | reverse complement strand
ACGCAAGGAGTTCTTTACTGAGCATGTCTCTATACCTGTGTTTTAGCTATGTATCTCATTTCCATACATGTATGTTTCATTAGCATACTTTCTCCCCACCTAGGGGAGTGATTTTTAGTATTTTAATGAGCTCTTTGCCCTAGTCCTCTGATTCTGCTTTTGTTTTCAAGCCTCCTTTATCTAAGACTGTCTCCTCCTTATCATTGCAGATGGACATTAGTTACATAACAGAGACTTTTGCTTGGGCTTTGTATAGTAGTTTCTAGGTCAAACCTCACACTTAAAAACATGGAGGAATTGATTGAGAATAAATGTGGAAGACAACTTGCAGGACAGTGAGGCAAAAACCTGCACAAAACTGTGCACAGTCCATATCAGTCTGACCATGGGGGAAAATTCCATCTCAAACTCAGATATAGTGATTAGTCTGACCTTAAGCAGAGGGGCATGGCCCTCTATCCGGAAACCCTTGGCTTTAAGTCCCAGAAGAAGTTCTGTCACACCCAGTCAAAATCCCCACTTCAATGAGTAGTCATCAATGGCTCAATGTCTAGCTGGAAGGAGGTATCAAGTAAGGTCCACCCTGGGTTCACTATCATTCCATTTTTCATTAATGGTTTGGATCATGGTATTGAATTCAGACTTAACACATTTGTAGATGACACCAAGTTGAGTGGAATTGCAGATACTCTGGAGAATAGGACTAGGATACAGAATGACCTGGACAGATTGGAAAAATAATCTGCAGTCAATCAGATAAGATTCAACAAGAACAAATAAAAAGTCCTGTGTTTGGGACAAAATCATTGCATACACAAATATAGAGTGGGGAATGACTGGCTAGACTGTAGTACTGCAAAGAAGTATCTGGGGTTAAACTGATAAACAACTGAACTGACATTCAATTTTCAATTGGGAAAGGCAGGGGAGGCCTGCACTAACCCAGTCCAGTAGACAGGGGGTACTAAACTACATCTCCCAGGCTTCTGGCTATTTCCAGCTTGTCCAAGTGTCACATTTCCTGCTGTCCCTGCACAGGGGGTTAAGGAGCTCCCTGCCTGGGTGCTGGCCCACCTTGGAGGAGCACACAGACAGCCCAGGGGAGCTGAGGGGAGTTCCCCCTCCCCCTTTCCAGCTGCTGATTGCTTCAGCAACTGCCCCAGGAGGGAGAAAGAGAAGTCCTCCAGGCTAGGTGTCTGCCCATGCAGCCCAGTGTGGGGGCACCAGAAAGCTCCCACCTTGGGGGGGTTCCCCCACCCCAAACCAGAGTCCCCCAGCCCCAGGCACCACCAGGGAGCTGAGAGGAATTCTTCCTCACCCCAACCCCTTGCCTTAGCTGCTGCGAGTCTCAGGGATAGCCCAGAGTGCAAAAGGAAATTCCTCTGCTCCCCTGCATTAGTTTTGATTCAGACTCACAGAAGTAATTTCAAATATTGGAAGAGGATTGGATGACAGAAAATATCAGTGGGATAAGGTACATAGGATGTGACCCAAGTGACACAATGGAAGGGGTAAATAACAATATATTGGAAAAACAGCAATACAACAAGAATTAAACAACAAACAAGGTCCAATAATAACAAAGCAATATGAACCTCAACTCACTACAAAGAATAACCATCAGTACCAAGCTCAACCTAGGTGGTGCTAAGGAGCAATCAGGCTCACCACATGCAGACAGGCACACAACACACTTACAAACATTCATGGGATATTATCCTCCCAGGACCTCACCCAAACACAACATACACCCAGAGGGGAATGACCACTCTGGTCTGTACCCACTCTGACACATGATGATTGATCGCTCAGTTCTGACACTCAGACAAGGTATTGACCACCCTGGTCCTCACTCATCTCAGTCACGCTCACAGTTGCTACACACAAATGATCACTCAGCTCATACTTAGTAGTATGGTGGCCCCACCTCAGCTTAGTGTCCCCTGGACAACCACACCAACAGTACACTCGATAGATCACTTGCACGCTTGGTCTCTTCCCTCACTTATCTCACACAATTGCTTACACCCACATCCTATTGATCACACCCTTCCCAGGTATGATTAACTTTTACATACTCACTGAAAGGCAGTTGTCACTCACACAATGCACCACTCACCATATGGGTGCACATGACACCTGTGCACTTAGCATATTCTGCTGCACATGGTCCTATACTTATCCTTTCAGAAGTAACAATTTGTGTCTCTCAAAATATCTCAGGGACCTCTCACCAAAACTTATGTTTCAACTGAGAATGCTTACAAACAGAACTGGGTCACCCATTCAAAAGGTTACCGGTTCCAGTACTTTCTGGAACTGACCATAACCAGGTCATAGGGACACTGTGGTTTCACTTCCAACAAGTGAGAGTGCAAGGAGCATTCTCTCAGCCATGTGCTGCTGCTGTTGAATCCCAGGCTGTCTGTAATACTGTTGGGTCTCAGGCTTTCTTTGGGGGTCTATGCCAGAACCTGAGCCAGCAAGGGTAAGGCTAGGAAGTGGACTGAGGGGGAGGGGGGAGAGGTGACAAAATTGTGCAGGATACACTATGGGGCAGCACAATTTAAAACTATTGCCTCAGTCAGGCAGGATTGCCAACCCAGGAAAACAGATTTTACTGTAAACTTTTTACTGACAACTAGCCCTGCCCCCTTTTTTTAAAATCTATGGTTGATGTTAAACCCCTAAATTTGAACCCAGCCCTGCTAACTGGAGCCTGACAGCAGGGTGCAGAAAAGAGTTACATTTTCATTGGGTAAAATATATATCAGCAGAAACATGAGTCACTAAAAAAGTTTGGCTGTCAGTGAAAAGTTTGCAGATTGTCAGTACAAAAAAAATTATTGGGTTGGCAAGATGCCCCTAGGAAATAGGTGGGAAGCAGAGGGGATGTAAAAAGTTTTCTTGTAACTGAATGTGAGTGGCAATTGGAAAGATTGGTTGGGAATTGCAGGACAGTTTGCTAATAGTGGCATTTGGGCAATGAAGCAGTGGTGGGAGGATGTTGGACTTTTCAGGTCTTATAGAGATTTTTGGGGAACCCTGTTTGTGAGTGAGTTGTTTATTGAGTTTTTTTAATAGGGTGGGAAGAAATATAATCAACACATGGCAGAACAGGGTGGGCATGTCATACCAAGAATCAGAGTGGAGGGCGGGCAGAGTCTTACCTGCTATGGCATAGGCTTACCATACTCCACTTGCTGCTGCTGTGTCTGAGACAGGCTCCTGTGTACTGCTGGTTGCAGCTTCTGCAGCATGGGCTCCTTGGGAGCTGCCATTCCAGTGCTCCCTCTAAATCAGCACCTGGGGCTGGTGCCCTGCTCACTACTCCTTGTTATCCTACTGCTTACCTTGGTCAGTAAACATAATTGAGGGGCTTAGAAGAAATGCTTACAGTCTCTGAAATAATATCATTAGGAATAAGTGTTTACTGTACTGCTTTTGTATCAGGAAGCAGGGCCAGTCATAGCCTTTGAAAGTCAAGTACCTCTTGGTAGTGTACTCAATTGTAGTCTCATTTTGGTTTTATTCTATTTTAGATTTATTTCCTTGGGTCTCTCTAGAGCACTAGAGGCCAATCTTTTTAGCAAGTATACCACAAAATAAGCCCCATGCCTTCCTTAAGTGCTTCTTCAATCCTCTTCCCCTGCCCAATCCACTGCTCTGCTTTCTGCTCCCTGCACTGTGCCTCCTGCCTGATTTTTTTCTCTGTTTTCTGCTCCCTAGTATATCTGCTGCTCCCTCCCTGGTCAGCCATGTGCAACACACAGAGGCTGCACTTATCACTTGTGGCATGCATGCTCTAGAAGACAAATCATACTGGGGTCATTATCTATCACCACTTTGCCAAAGCATCTCCATGTTTATATGCCACACTGTCATAAGCTGTCATGCTGATTTCTGAGAGGCCCTTTTGTACATCTTGCCAGCTGGGTTGATATTCTTCTGCTTCAGATTTTATCTTCACTGGCATTCTCTAACATCTGTACCTACATACTGGTGTCCAAAAGGTGCTGAGATACATGCTTTCCTTTTTCTGTAACTCTTGCCAATATCCATCTTCAGCATCAAGTGCTGAGAATATTTTTGCTTTAGCCTAGTCAGGTAGTATTTCTTCTTCAAAAAGTAAGTTCTTTTTAGTGCTCTGTTTAGGTTGCTTGATTCTAGACTGGCTTCTCAATGCTACTTAAGCAACTTGTGGGCTCTGGGACTTGAGGAATGATATCTTATTTTTCCATTTGCTTCATTACTTATATTATGTTTCCATTGGAATATGACAGGTGCATTAAGCATTTGCTTTACAGCAGGGGTGGGCAATTATTATGGCTGGAGGGCCACTTAATGAGTTTTGGTGAAGTGTTGAGAGCCACAACAGTAGCCCTGCCCCTTGACAGATGCCCTGCTCTCCCTGGTTGCCATCTTGGGACTACAACTCCCACCCCTGTCTTTTGCTGCCAGAAGACCCACCCCTTACCCCCAAAAGGCATCCCTTTGGAAGGGGGAGGGGGGAGTTTGTCATCTTGGAACCAGAAAAAAAATCAAATTGTATACTAAAAGTCAAACATCTAATATAATGTATTTTAATTTTATGTATGGGTGATTTATGGGTGTTTGCATAGCGTATATACAGGTGATTGCATAATACTTCTCACAAGATAATCACTCTCTCTCCAGTCTCTCAGTTCTAATCCTTTCATAGATGAGCCTATGGACTTCACTTCATAAATCAACTAGCTACAAAATATCATGGACTAAATATAGACATTGGATTTATGGCACATTATAAGCTGCCTGCCATCTTATAACCCCAGGTAACCTGTTTGCATTTTACCAGCTACATTCTAGCACCAGTTCAACATTCCCCTTTATCTCTCCAACCTACCTGTCTCACACCTACTGTCTCCCATTCCCTCTGATCCTCACTGCCACACATTTGCATTTTCAGACCTACATTTTGCATATTGGCTTCTATCCTGTGCAGGAAAGCATACAAAATGCCACCAGACTCTCCCTATGCCTGAAGAAGGGTGTTTGTGTCTCAAAGCTTGCAAAGAACAACTTTTCCAACTATTTAGTTAGTTTAATAAAATATATCACATCTACCCAAAGAACTTTGTCTGCCTATGCCCTTAGACCAACATGGCTACAACCAGCAACCTGTGTATGGTGGGGTGTGTATGTGGGTGGATGTGTCTGTGGGGTTTATGAGGGTATGTGAGGGAGGGCAGGGTGTGGGTATGTGTGGGATCTGTGGGGTGTGAGGAGGGGTGGGGGTTGTGGGGACCCTCTCTGCATGCTTACCCTCATGGCACACAACCCCCACCACTGCCAGCAGCAGCAGCAGCAGGCAGTGGGCCCTCACGCTGTCCATGGCCCATGCAAGTTCAGGGGGCACATAGGCCCAGGTCTGGGAGCTGCACATGGTGGCAAGGAGCTGAGCCAGGTCAGCCCACTTCTATTGCAGAGGGCTCACTTGTAGCTCATGGGACTCACACACCACCAGGGGGAAGCCCCACACAATAGAGCCAGCTGCCTTCCCTGCTCCCTGCTGCCATGAGTGTGGGCCCCTAGCTCCATGCTTCCTCCAGCCCCACGCACCACACAATTGGTGGGCACCCAAAAACTGGATTAAATCAACCTGATGGACTGGACCCAGTCCACAGGCCAAATTTTACCCACCCCTGCTTTACAGCCTATAGCCTGGAAGACATCCAATCATAGTAATTTTGTAGCTGCTTTGCTGAAGGAATTTCATAATGTCATCTATGGATATGAGCTGTTGTCTATTTTTATATATCATTTGTTTCAGGTTCAGTGCCACTAGATTCATTAATTCACTTATTTCAGCTGAAAGCAACATCTTCTGTGGTGTCTGTGCATCCTGACAGTGCAATCTAAATACCTTCCTTTAGCATTTTGCTTGTCACTGACATTGTTCTACTGATTCTATAATCATGCCATCATCTAATTTTAAATTTAGCTCTGCCTGGTTTCAATTTTGCTTTCTTTTCTTGTGTACTGCTGAGGAATTTTGTGTAGCCCAGTACTTTTCACTCAAAACTTGTTGCTTGTTTAGCATCCAGTTTCCTGATTATTTGTGCATTACTGCTTTGCCACTGCATCTGATCCGAATCTGTCAGACATTGCTTATGGGACAAACAAAGGTGTGTCAGCCCTGCCTGTCCAGGACTGTTCTTTACATGACTTCAAAGCCTCTGAAGTTGTTTCTTTCTGAGTGGTTTCAACTAATTCCTTCAATAATGTAATTATTTCAGTGAGTTCTTCTTGTTTGGGTTGTGGTGGCAGGAGTCTGAACTGCACAAACTATCTATTTTTTATTGTATTACACTACCTTAATGTTGAATGTGTGCAAAATATCATCCTCCAACTCAAAGCTTTCTTCTTCAAGCTGCTCCATCAATAATTGTTAGACAAGAAAACAGCTTCTTTTCACTGCTGAAACAAAAAATCATCTTTCACTTAGAACTATTTTTTTCAATAAAGTTCAAAGGAAATGCAAACAGGAAGTTATAATTAAAGTTTTTTGTAACTTTGACCAAGTCAGGTTATTGTTTTTTGTTTGATATTCTCAGTGCCTTTCCGAATCCCATGTATAGTGTTTCTCTGTTTTTGGTCCATTACTTGCTACATTTTTAATTACAGGTCAGTTGTTGTGGTTTTGCTTTTAACTCCAATAAAAAAGAACTTATAAATAATGCACAGAGGAATTATCTACAACCCACTCAGAAGGAGGAACACTATGTAATTCTGCTACCCCTACGCATTGTGAATATCAGTGAGACAACTCACACAGTAAAAGCTGATTCACTTTGATGAAAGTTAGCAAAAATCCAGCCCTTAATTTGATTCCAACCTATCAGTAAGTCACAAACACACTTCTCTTCAAAGATGTCATGCTAATTCTAAATCATCTGGGGTTCCTAGGATACACCTGTGAGTGAGATTTTCAAAGGTGTATAGTGTCAACCTAAATCTGTCCCTTCAACTTCTGTAAGATGAGAGTTTGGCCAACATGAAACACTTTCAAGAATTCCATTCCACACATTTTTCTGAATAATTATGATTTCAGGTAAGATAAAAATTGGATCCAAGTCTTAATTTGCATCTGACTTCTTAACAGTTTGAAAGAGATTCAATAACTATATAGGGTTCTCATATTTGCACTTGCTAATTTGAAGAGGGATCAAAAGTGAAGACTAAATATTGCAAACAAAGACTGAAATCAGAAGGTATTTGTGATCTTGCAAAGTTCCCTTTTTCAGTCAAAATTGTACTGATAGATTTAAGTACACTGTGCATATGCCCTGAGGCAGGTTCTTCTGTCATGGGCTTACCTTGCACCATAGGTTCCTAGGTTCATAGATGTAGGGTCAGAAGGGACCTGAGCAGATCATCAAGTCTGACCTCCTGGCCTGGGCAGGAATGAATACTGGGCTCATATGACCCCGGCTAGGTAATTATCAAGCCTCCTTTTAAAGACCCCTAAGATAGGAGCCAAGTTGGTTCCAGACCCTAGCCACCCTGAATGTGAAGTAGTGCCTCCTGATGTGTAGCCTGAACCTACTCTCCATCAACTTGTGGCTGTGATTCCTTGTTACTCCGGGAGCTGCTCAGGGAAACAGTATCTCACCCATTCATCTCTGGTCCCCCCTGGTAAGTTTATAGATTGAATTGTTCTGAAGAGTTTGTCTCTGATTTATAAAGTATCAGATTCAGAACTTTAGGGTATTTATACATGTGCCCCAGGAGGTGGGCAGAAGGTGCTTTAATTAGAGTGGCTCCGAGACCCACTCTAATTACATAACCAGGAGCATCTTATATGTCAGCATTCCCATGCTTCAAAATGGTGGCGGGGACAATTTATCTAAATCTCATTGAACAAGTTTTAGATAAAGTCCCCCCGCCACCATTCTGAAGGACAGGGATGTTGATATATGAGATGTGGGAGATTGCTGGGGCACAATAATTGCCACATTCCAGGAGGCTCAGTTAATTGAGTCTGCTTTGATATGCTGGAATTTTAGTGCGGCAGAGCAGCCTCCCTGCTCATGTATAGGCACCCTTAGTTACAGAAGTAGGTGAATAAAAAGAAAGTGTTATCCAAGCACGGCTTATGACTAGGGAGCTACTGACCTTGTGATTTTGTGGATTTCACAGATTCCATGAAATCTGACATTACCTGCAAAATCCATGAGCTTACTGAGCACTGTGGTAGCTCGCTGAAGCAGAGGTGGGAAGAGAGGAGTGCTCACTCAAAGGGCTGCCACAAGACAGCTGCCACAAATAGGTCCTCTCATGCAGCCCCAGACCTCTCCACCAATCGGCAGCAAGGGGTGAGGCTGCATGATGGACAGCCCACATGGCAAATCAGAGGTGAGGGGGAGGACCTTATGGCAGGCAGCACCCGCAGCCAATCTGCAGTTAGAGTGAAGTCACTAGGCTCCCTTGGCCACTGAGAGGGGCCACTGGGAGGGGGCACTGTGCTTCACCCATGAAATGGCTGTCTGGGCCCACGTTCTATCCATAAAATCAGGGGTTAGTATATATAGTCTGCTCCTGTGGTGCAATAGGTTAGTGAGTAGTACTTAAAAAACAATGCTGAGGTTGTGAGTCTGAGCCTCACCTAGAGTGCAACCTTTTGGGGGCTGGACCTCATGATCTCTTGAACTCTTCCAGCCCTAAACATATGTGAATTAGACAGGCCCCTACTTATAACTGACTCTGAAGGTTTTGTAAGGCGGTGTCATGTTCCCTCAGTGCCTTCTCTGAAATCTCTGATACTGAATTGCACTAGTAAAAGTTAATCATCAGCAAAAAGTTTTCAAGAAAGTTCAGTTCCTGCCTCCTTTTGTTTCATTCTGAATTCCTATATCTAAATAACTATAATACTAGGGATCTACAGGGATGCTTAAATTCCTACTAAAGTCAATAGAGATGGACCCATAGTCTTTAAAAGATACTGAATCCCTCATTGTTTTATTTTGCTGACCAGGTCTTTCACTCAAATTACACTTCTGTCGCAGGGCACTGAGGTGCCCTGCTCCTAAATGGGGGGAAAAGTGGGGAAAGAACCCTAGCAGGGAATAAGAAGCCCAGCTGTGGGTTGCCAGGGCAACCAGGAGGTCAGCTGACTGAAAGGGGCAGGGCCTGGCTCCTATATAAATCACAGGCTGAGGTGAGAGGTGGTTCCCTGCCAGGAGCCATTGAGAAAGGAGCTTTCTGCTGCAGAAGTGAGGAGAAGCCTGAGCAGCACATGACACTGATGTGGGATGAAGAACCCTGGTAGGCTAAACTGTGATTATAGCCAGGTGGCTTATGTTTAAGCTATAGCCAAGAGGCTTGAGTTTGTGTTACGTTTGTTACACCGGTGGTTTGGGTGAGTTTATTAGGGGTTGGAGGAGGCCTCATAGGGGACTCTCGGTGGAGTGTGAGGACCCTAGCGAAAGTGAGGGTACAGCAGTCAGGGTACATAGACCCCAGCCCCAGAGAGGGGCAGTTGAGAAGCCCCAGAGACGGGAAAATTGCGGAGAAGCCCCAGTGCGGGAGTGGGGAGCAACAGAGAAGGGGGCAGCATTGTGGTGAACCCAGACAAGGGGGCGGCGTGACTGAGGAGGCCCGCCCCCCC
>NW_005842068.1:936510-940190 GCF_000455745.1 Alligator sinensis | reverse complement strand
CGCCCCCCTCCGGAGAGGGGGCGGCGTGACTGAGGGGGCCCTCCACCCCCCAAGAGAGGACAGCGTGAATGAGGAGGCCCGCCCCCCCGAGAGGGGGCAGCATGACAGAGGAGGCACGACCTCCTCCCCGAGAGGGGGCGGCGTGACTGAGGAGGCCCGCCCCCCTCCCGAGAGGGGGCGGCGTGACTGAGGAGGCCCGCCCCCCGCGAGAGGCGTTGGCACGACTGAGGATGCCCGCCCCCACCTGAGAGGGGGCAGCGTGACTAAGGAGGCCAGCCCCCTCTTCCTGAGCGGGCGCCGTGACTGAGGAGGCCCGCCTCCCAAAAGGGGACGGTGTGACTGAGGACGCCTGCTCCTCCCAAGATGGGGCGGCATGAATGTAGAAGCCTGCCCCGCCCGAGATTGAACAGCGTGACTGAGGAGGCCCGCCCCCTCCCGAGAGGGGGCGGCGTGACTGAGGAGGCCAGCCCCTCCCGCGAGGGGGCGGCGTGAGTGAGGAGGCCCGCCCCCTCCCGAGAGGGGGCGGCGTGACTGAGGAGGCCAGCCCCTCCCGCGAGGGGGCGGCGTGAGTGAGGAGGCCCGCCCCCTCCCGAGAGGGGGCGGCGTGACTGAGGAGGCCAGCCCCTCCCGCGAGGGGGCGGCGTGAGTGAGGAGGCCCGCCCCCTCCCGAGAGGGGGCGGCGTGACTGAGGAGGCCAGCCCCTCCCGCGAGGGGGCGGCGTGAGTGAGGAGGCCCGCCCCCCCGAGAGGGGGCAGCGTGACTGAGGAGGCCAGCCCCTCCCGCGAGGGGGCGGCGTGAGTGAGGAGGCCCGCCCCCTCCTGAGAAGGGGCGGCATGACTGAGGAGTATTACCCCCTCCTGAGAGGGGACGGCGTGACTGACGAGGACCACCCCCCCCAGAGGGGGCAACGTGACTGAGGAGGCCTACACTCCCCGAGAGGGGGCGGCGTGACTGAGGCCCGCCCCCCACAGAGAGGGGGCAGCATGACTGAGGAGGCCCTCCCCCTCGAGAGGGGGCGGCGTGACTGAGGAGGCCCTCCCCCTCGAGAGGGGGCGGCGTGACTGGGGAGGCCCGCCCCCCTCCCAAGAGGGGGCGGGGTGACTGAGGAGGCCCTCCCCCTCGAGAGGGGGCGGCGTGACTGGGGAGGCCCGCCCCCCTCCCAAGAGGGGGCGGGGTGACTGAGGAGGCCCTCCCCCTCGAGAGGGGGCGGCGTGACTGGGGAGGCCCGCCCCCCTCCCAAGAGGGGGCGGGGTGACTGAGGAGGCCCTCCCCCTCGAGAGGGGGCGGCGTGACTGGGGAGGCCCGCCCCCCTCCCAAGAGGGGGCGGGGTGACTGAGGAGGCCCTCCCCCTCGAGAGGGGGCGGCGTGACTGGGGAGGCCCGCCCCCCTCCCAAGAGGGGGCGGGGTGACTGAGGAGGCCCTCCCCCTCGAGAGGGGGCGGCGTGACTGGGGAGGCCCGCCCCCCTCCCAAGAGGGGGCGGGGTGACTGAGGAGGCCCTCCCCCTCGAGAGGGGGCGGCGTGACTGGGGAGGCCCGCCCCCCTCCCAAGAGGGGGCGGGGTGACTGAGGAGGCCCTCCCCCTCGAGAGGGGGCGGCGTGACTGGGGAGGCCCGCCCCCCTCCCAAGAGGGGGCGGGGTGACTGAGGAGGCCCTCCCCCTCGAGAGGGGGCGGCGTGACTGGGGAGGCCCGCCCCCCTCCCAAGAGGGGGCGGGGTGACTGAGGAGGCCCTCCCCCTCGAGAGGGGGCGGCGTGACTGGGGAGGCCCGCCCCCCTCCCAAGAGGGGGCGGGGTGACTGAGGAGGCCCTCCCCCTCGAGAGGGGGCGGCGTGACTGGGGAGGCCCGCCCCCCTCCCAAGAGGGGGCGGGGTGACTGAGGAGGCCCTCCCCCTCGAGAGGGGGCGGCGTGACTGGGGAGGCCCGCCCCCCTCCCAAGAGGGGGCGGGGTGACTGAGGAGGCCCTCCCCCTCGAGAGGGGGCGGCGTGACTGGGGAGGCCCGCCCCCCTCCCAAGAGGGGGCGGGGTGACTGAGGAGGCCCTCCCCCTCGAGAGGGGGCGGCGTGACTGGGGAGGCCCGCCCCCCTCCCAAGAGGGGGCGGGGTGACTGAGGAGGCCCTCCCCCTCGAGAGGGGGCGGCGTGACTGGGGAGGCCCGCCCCCCTCCCAAGAGGGGGCGGGGTGACTGAGGAGGCCCTCCCCCTCGAGAGGGGGCGGCGTGACTGGGGAGGCCCGCCCCCCTCCCAAGAGGGGGCGGGGTGACTGAGGAGGCCCTCCCCCTCGAGAGGGGGCGGCGTGACTGGGGAGGCCCGCCCCCCTCCCAAGAGGGGGCGGGGTGACTGAGGAGGCCCTCCCCCTCGAGAGGGGGCGGCGTGACTGGGGAGGCCCGCCCCCCTCCCAAGAGGGGGCGGGGTGACTGAGGAGGCCCTCCCCCTCGAGAGGGGGCGGCGTGACTGGGGAGGCCCGCCCCCCTCCCAAGAGGGGGCGGGGTGACTGAGGAGGCCCTCCCCCTCGAGAGGGGGCGGCGTGACTGGGGAGGCCCGCCCCCCTCCCAAGAGGGGGCGGGGTGACTGAGGAGGCCCTCCCCCTCGAGAGGGGGCGGCGTGACTGGGGAGGCCCGCCCCCCTCCCAAGAGGGGGCGGGGTGACTGAGGAGGCCCTCCCCCTCGAGAGGGGGCGGCGTGACTGGGGAGGCCCGCCCCCCTCCCAAGAGGGGGCGGGGTGACTGAGGAGGCCCTCCCCCTCGAGAGGGGGCGGCGTGACTGGGGAGGCCCGCCCCCCTCCCAAGAGGGGGCGGGGTGACTGAGGAGGCCCTCCCCCTCGAGAGGGGGCGGCGTGACTGGGGAGGCCCGCCCCCCTCCCAAGAGGGGGCGGGGTGACTGAGGAGGCCCTCCCCCTCGAGAGGGGGCGGCGTGACTGGGGAGGCCCGCCCCCCTCCCAAGAGGGGGCGGGGTGACTGAGGAGGCCCTCCCCCTCGAGAGGGGGCGGCGTGACTGGGGAGGCCCGCCCCCCTCCCAAGAGGGGGCGGGGTGACTGAGGAGGCCCTCCCCCTCGAGAGGGGGCGGCGTGACTGGGGAGGCCCGCCCCCCTCCCAAGAGGGGGCGGGGTGACTGAGGAGGCCCTCCCCCTCGAGAGGGGGCGGCGTGACTGGGGAGGCCCGCCCCCCTCCCAAGAGGGGGCGGGGTGACTGAGGAGGCCCTCCCCCTCGAGAGGGGGCGGCGTGACTGGGGAGGCCCGCCCCCCTCCCAAGAGGGGGCGGGGTGACTGAGGAGGCCCTCCCCCTCGAGAGGGGGCGGCGTGACTGGGGAGGCCCGCCCCCCTCCCAAGAGGGGGCGGGGTGACTGAGGAGGCCCTCCCCCTCGAGAGGGGGCGGCGTGACTGGGGAGGCCCGCCCCCCTCCCAAGAGGGGGCGGGGTGACTGAGGAGGCCCTCCCCCTCGAGAGGGGGCGGCGTGACTGGGGAGGCCCGCCCCCCTCCCAAGAGGGGGCGGGGTGACTGAGGAGGCCCTCCCCCTCGAGAGGGGGCGGCGTGACTGGGGAGGCCCGCCCCCCTCCCAAGAGGGGGCGGGGTGACTGAGGAGGCCCCCCCCCCCGCAAGAGGGGACAACATGACAGAGGAGGCACGCCCTCCTACCCACGAGGGGGCAGCATGACTGAGGAGGCCATCCCCCTCCCGCGCGGGGGAGGC
>NW_005842068.1:935343-935591 GCF_000455745.1 Alligator sinensis | reverse complement strand
TAGGTGGCCGCAGCACTGAGGAAGCCCGCCCCCTTCCCCGAGAGGGGGCTGCGTGACTGAGGATGCCCGCCCCCCTCCCCGAGAGGGTGGGGCGTGGCAGAGGAACCCAGCCTCCCCCGTGAGGGGTCGGCATGACAGAGGAGGCCCACCCTCCCCGAGAAGGGTAGCGTGACTTAGGAGCCCAGCCCCCCCCCCAGGGGAGCGGCGTGACTGAGGAGGCCCGCCCACCTCCCCGAGAGTCCGCGGTG
>NW_005842068.1:934659-935005 GCF_000455745.1 Alligator sinensis | reverse complement strand
CCAACCCCCGAGGGGGGGGGGGGTGTCTGAGGACGCCCGCCCCTCCCAAGAGGGGGCGACGTAACTGAGAGGGCCCTCCACCCCCCGAGAGAGGACAGCATGAATGAGGAGGCCCGCCCCCCCCCGGGAGGGGGCGGCATGACTGAGGAGGCCCGCCCCCCTCCCGAGAGGGGACACGGCGTGACTGAGGAGGCCCGCCCCCCGCCGAGAGGGGGCGGCGTGACTGAGGAGGCCCGCCCCCCCGAGAGTGGGGGCGTGACTGAGGAGTCCCACTCCCCGGAGAGGGGACGGCGTGACTTAGGAGGCCCGCCCCCCCCGAGAGGGGGCAGCGTGACTTAGGAGGCGC
>NW_005842068.1:930902-933385 GCF_000455745.1 Alligator sinensis | reverse complement strand
CTCCCGAGAGGGGACGGCGTGACTGAGGAGGCCCGCCTTCTTCCGAGGAGGGGGCAGCGTGGCTGAGGAGGACCACCCCTCCCAGAGGGGGCAAAGTGACTGAGGAGGCCTGCACCCCCCGAGGGGGGGCAGCGCGTCTGAGGAGGCCCGCCCTATCCCGAGAGGGGGCGGCGTGACTGAGGAGGACCACCCCCCCCAGAGGGGGCAACGTGACTGAGGAGCCCCGCCCCCCGAGAGGGGGTGGCGAGACTGAGGACTGAGGAGGCCCGCCCCCTCCCGAGAGGGGATGGCGTGACTGAGGAGGCCCGCCCCCTCCCAAGAGGGGGCGGCGTGACTGAGGAGGCCCGCCCCTCCCGAGAGGGGGCGGCGTGACTGAGGGGGCCCTCCACCCCCCGAGAGAGGACAGCGTGAATGAGGAGGCCCACCCTGCCGAGAGCGGGCAGCCTGACAGAGGAGGCACGACCTCCTCCCTGAGAGGGGGCGGCGTGACTGAAGGGGCCCACCCGCCCCTCGTTAGGGGGCGTCGTGACCGAGGAGGCCCGCCCCCCTCCCTGAGAGGGGCGGTGTGACTGAGGAGGCCCACCCCCCAGAAGGGGGCTGCGTGACTGAGGAGGCCCGCCCCCGCCTGAGAGGGGCCGGCGTGACTGATTGGGTCCTCCCCCCTCCCCTAGAGGGGCCTGCATGACTGAGGAGGCCCGCCACCCCCTCATAGAGGGGCCTGTGTGACTGAGGAGGCCCACCCGCCTCTCGGGGGGGGCGGCGTGCTTGAGGAGGGCTGCCCCCACCAAGAGGGGGCGCCGTGGCTGAGGAGGCACCCCCCCACCTGAGAGGTGTCGGCGTGAATGACGAGGGCTGCCCCCCACCCTGAGATGGGGCAGCGTGACTGAGGAGGGCCACCCCACTCCCCGAGATGGGGCGGTGTGAGTGAGGAGGCCAAGCCACCCCCAAGAGGGGGCATCGTGGCTGAGGAGCCCCGTCACCCACCCAGAAGTGGGCGGTGTGAGTCAGGAGGCCCACCCCTGAGAGGGGGCGGCGTGAGTGAGGAGGATCGCCCCCCAAAATACGGCGGCGTGACTGAGGAGGCCCACCCCCTCCCCGACAGGGGGCAGCGTGACTGAGGAGGCCCGCCCCACAAAAGCGGGCAGCGTGACTGAGGAGGCCCACCCCACAAAAGGGGGCGGCGTGACTGAGGAGGCCCGCCCTCCCCGAGAGGGGGCGGCGTGACTGAGGAGGGCCGCAGCGGGCGGCGGGCCTGGGGGGGCCCGCCCCCCCTTAGAGGGGGTGGCGTGACTGAGGAGGCCCGCCTCCCACCCGAGATGGGGCGGTGTGACTGAAGAGGCCCTGCCCCCCAGAGATGGGGCGGCGTGACTGAGGAGGACCACCCCCCCCAGAGGGGGCAACGTGACTGAGGAGGCCTGCCCCCTTCCCCGAGAGGGGGCTGCGTGACTGAGGATGCCCGCCCCTCTCCCCGAGAGGGTGCGGCGTGGCAGAGGAACCCAGCCTCCCCCATGAGGGGGCGGCATGACAGAGGAGGCCTACCCTCCCTGAGAGTGGGTAGCGTGACTTAGGAGCCCAGCCACCCCCCCCCAGGGGGGCGGCGTGACTGAGGAGGCCCGCCCCCCCGAGAGGGGGTAACGTGACTGAGGAGGCTCTGCCCCCCTGAGAGGGGGCGGCGTGACTGACATTGCCCTCCCTCCGAGAAGGGGCAGCATGTCTGAGGAGGCCCGCCCCCCCCTCCCGAGAGGGGGCGGCGTGACTGAGGAGGCCCACCTGCCCCAAGAGCTGGAGGCGTGACTGAGGAGGCCCGCCCCCCGCGACAGGCGTTGGCATGACTGAGGATGCCCGCCCCCACCTGAGAGGGGGCGGCGTGACTGAGGAGGCCAGCCCCATCCCCCCAAGCAGGTGCCGTGGCAGAGGAGGCCCGCCTCCCAAAAGAGGACGGCGTGACTGAGGACGCCTGCTCCTCCCAAGATGGGGCGGCATGAATGTAGAAGCCTGCCCCGCCCGAGATTGAACAGCGTGACTGAGGAGGCCCTCCGCCCCCCAAAAGGGGCGGCGTGACTCTGGAGGCCCAACCCACCCCGGAAGGGGAGGAGTGACTTAGGATCCCCGTCCCCCCCAGAGAGGGGCGGCGTGACTGAGAAGACCCGCCCCCCTCCCCGAGAGGGGGCAGTGTGACAGAGGAGGCCCACCTCCCCCTAGATGGGGTGGTACTTAGGATCCCCGTCCCCCCCAGAGAGGGGCGGCGTGACTGAGAAGACCCGCCCCCCTCCCCGAGAGGGGGCAGTGTGACAGAGGAGGCCCACCTCCCCCTAGATGGGGTGGTGTGACAGAGGAGGCCCACCTCCCCCTAGAGGGGGTGGTGTGACAGAGGAGGCCCACCCCACCCCGAGAGGGGGCGACGTGAATGAGGAGCCCCGTCCCCCACAAGAGGGGGCGGCGTGACTGAGGAGGCCCCACCCCGCGAAGGGGGGGCGGGGCTG
>NW_005842068.1:898574-930230 GCF_000455745.1 Alligator sinensis | reverse complement strand
AGAGCGGGCAGCATGACTGAGGAGGCATGCCCCCCTCCCCGAGAGGGGGCGGCGTTACTGAGGAGGCCCGCCCCCCACCCTGAGAGGGGGCGGCGTGACTGAGGAGGCCCGCCCCTCCCAAGATAAGGGTGCGTTACTGAGGAGGCCTGACCCCCCCCGAGAAGGGGCGGTGTGTATGAGTAGGCCGGCCCCCCCGGAGTGGGGACGGCGTGACTGAGGAGGCCCGTCCCCCTCCCCGGGAGGTGGCGGCGTGACTGAGGAGGCCTGTCCCCCTCCCCAGGAGGGGGCGGCGTGACTGAGGAGGCCCATCCCCCTCCCCGGGAGGGGGCGGCATGACAGAGGAGGCCCGTCCCCCTCCCGGGGAGGGGGCGGCGTGACAGAGGAGGCCCGCCCACCCCGAGAGGGGGCGGTGTGACAGAGGAGCCCAGCCGCTCCCAAGAATGGGCGGCATGACTGAGATGGCCCGCCCCTCCCGAGAAGGGGCGGAGTGACTGAGGGGGCCCTCCCCCCCCGAGAGTCTGCGGCGTGACTTTGGCCTGCCCTCACCCCGAGAGGGGGAGGCGTGACTGAGGAGGCCCCCCCCCCGGGAGAGCGCGGTGTGACTGAGGAGGCACGCCCCCCCTGAGAGAGAGAGAGAGAGACAGGGCTTTCGAGAGCCCAAGTGCCAGAAAGGGTTTGGAGACAGAGAGAGAGACCCAACAACGTCTATTCCAGGTTCTAGGCTTGGGGCGTGGTATAAGGGGTGGCTTGAGCCACGCATAGCCCATCAGGTTATGGTGCCCCAGAAGCATCCATTGTAGAGCGGGACCCACAAGGATTCTGGGAGTTCACGGGGTCCGAATAACCAGCTAGAAGTGACCAAGAGGGCGTATAAGGCAGCCTAGCAAATATATAGTGACATCAAAGACATGGCGGGCAAGAATCTGAGGGTGCCCTTGGGCTGACTTGGCACAGGGAGGGGGCCTTGAGGAGATCACAGCCCTCCTGTAGGACCCCACCCGTGACAACTTCCTTCTTGTGTATCACATAGTTCTGCAGTTAGCAAGCAGCTAAAGAAAATTTTTCTGTCTGTCCTGAAAAACAACTCTTAGAAACATAATGATGTTACGGTGTGGAGAATGTTGGAAGCTATAATGAGTGTTTTTGGTTTTCTAATTTGACTAATGGACCATTTGGAAACAAATACTTGGGATGAAAAGAACTGTATATAATGAGATACATCTGTCTAGCCTGAGAAAACACTGGAAGATACGTTGGTTGCTAGATACTTCTATAGTCCTAGGCTAGAACTTGAAAATGTACTACATAACTATTTGTCAGTTTTATTGTTTCCTTTATCACTCTTTTAAATTGCCACTTGAAATTTCAGGTAGATTGCATTCTTTCTATATTATTGTATTTACTGAAATATAAGACAATCCTGAATAATATGATGACGCCCCAATAACTGGGTTCTATGGAAAAATTATACATTTGTTACAATTTTCAAGAAATAGAAGTTAATTATTGGAGGTTTGCCTTGAATTTGTGCCCTACCTACTGCTACAGCAGGAAAAATAAATGGGGGAGCGGGGAAGGTCAGGCAGTCCCCTTGCCCTATGCACACCAAATTCTTCCCCCTGCAGTCCCTTCCTCCCTCACTGCCAGACCCTGCTTTCTCTGACCACATGAAATGAGAGGCAAATTTGAAAACTGAGCACTACCAAATGTCTTATTCAGAGAGGCTGCACTAACCCATTGTTGTGGTAGGTTCCCATCAGTATGTTTGCCCAATGTGGGTCATGTTCTTTATACTCATACTCAATGTTGGCTGCATTTAATCAACTTCATAGTTGGGTTCCATGACAGAGCACATGCTGCTTTTGGCAGCAGTTTAACGATAGAGAGTTTATTTAATGAGCTTTCCTAGTATGCAAATGTCTGATGAGGAACGTTTTTCATCTTATATTTGAGTAAATACAGGGAGTGTATCTAGCATGGTAGCGGGGGAAAAAAGTGAGCTCCCTCTCTCTTCAATGAGTACAATATGAGAGAAAACAAGAAGAATGAGGTCTACGGTCATCCAGTATGAAGTTTTCAGTTCATATTGTATTCCTACTGGAGTGCAAAAAGGGTAGCTACATTTTCCATATTTGCTTCTGAATTTAGAGCTTATTATTCTTTATACCATATTTCACATTCTCCTGATTATAACGTACTTTCAAATAACATTTTTTTTATCATTGCTGTTTCGCAGGTTGTTTCTACCTTCACCTTCCTCCCTGCTTCATCAGTTAATTAGGCAGAATAGTATGGACTGTGCTTAGCAATATTCTGGTTTAGGTATTACCTGCAACCAAATCAGGAATAAATAAAATTGACAAATGGTCATTGGTATGAAATACTTCAGACTAATATGGCTAACTACCTTTCTAAAGTCAGGCAGACTATATTAGAGAGAGATTTATACATAGCATAAGCTTAATTATTATACACGTAATGCATTCATGAGCCTTATCCAGAGGAGACTGAACAACCACCTTGCTGGGAACATTTAATCTCAACAGTATTCCTGCCTAGAGCAGTGGAGTTGGACTCTGATCTTTCAAAGTCCCTTCCAGCCCTTAATTTCTATGAGACTATGATCCTAAGCAAATACCGCATGTGCTGTCCCTTCCTTTGCCAGTCACCTGCAGTTTATCTTTGTTTATACACTTTGGCATAGCACCTCAATGAACGTTGCCAAAAAGTATTATTGAATGGAGTCATAGCTGGATTCAGTTGAAACTGTTATTGCACAATGTGATTCATAAATCCCATCATTTCTTGAAGATGGATAAATTAGCGCTATGACAAAATCTAAGAAGCCCACTTCTGGATTTTTTTACTTTACTACCACTACTTAAAACTAGCATTGACTAGAATTAGTACCCACACACACATGCTTCAATTTAAAATATTAAATCATTTTAAGATGTTTGTATTTTTCATGAGATTCTTTTTATTGCTTTGAATGTGCCAATTCTGAATAAATCACTCCATCAGTACTCTTCCCAGATTTTTGTGTGCATTCAAGAAAGGGTTTTGTCCAGGTCATAGTTTATCTTTTGAAGAAAACATACTTCTGATGATAATTGGTCTTTTTTCTTGCACAACAAAATGGATTATTCTAATTGTAGCCCAGGTACACCTAAGGGTGTGCCCTATTCTCAGTCAGGTGGGGTGGGTAGTCAGGAGGGGGTGCTGTGAGGGGCATGCCAGAATTTCAAGCAGATCCCTCTTTCCTCTATAGAGATAGCCCAGGCCCAAAGTTCTTAACTATATGAGAGAGAGAGTTAATAATATATATTTTATTATTATTTTATTACATAATATAATATATAATATTAATATTATTATATAATCCCCATTTTTATGTATGTATATATTAGCAAAAGGAAGTCGGCCCTAAGGAGTACATTCAGGTAAATACCCGTGCCTCAGGCCCAGAAGAGGGGTGGATCCCAGGACAGTCAATCCAGCAAGTTTATACCACAAGTGGGCTAGCTAATAAAGACATCCTTACAGAGCCCATTATACAGAATTAATACACCCAACTATTTATAAAACAAAAAATAACAATAGATGCTGAATAGGAAGCATAACTATACCAGATATTAGCCACACCCTATCTGGGTTCCAACCACTTGGGCCCTCAAATGGGAAAGGGTCTTCTCCCCCTAGTCCCACTCCCTACAGGGTCCCTTGCCCAGGGGTGCCTCCCCTGCAGAACCCAGGTTCCCGGTAACTCACAGTTCTTCCTCTGGAGGCTGTCAATCTGGCCTCTGGGTCTCCACACCATCTCAAGCCTGCTGGAGCTGCTGGCCTCGAGTTGAGGGTTCTTCCCTCTGGGCCCTGGGCCCCACATTGCACACCCAGGGAGTTCCTATAGGAGCTGATCCCTCACTGGCTTCAATTCTCCAACCGCATGCCAGGGGTCTTTCCCCTTCCCAGGCCCTGCTCTGGGCACTGGGGCTCTTTTAGTTTAATGCTGAGCCACACTGCAGGGCTCTGGTTTTCCACCCTAGAGCTGGGGCTAACTTGAGCAGCTTCAAGCTGCTTCCAGGGCCAGCTCTTCATGCGCCAACCTGCGTACCATGTGAGGCCCAAGCAGCCTCAAACTGCTCCCAGGGCTGGCTCTCTGTGCACCGACCTGCGCACTGTGTGGGGCCGGAGCATCCTTGAGAGGGTTGACTCTCCATGTGCCAATCCACATACCGCCTCACCCAGATGCTTGTTGGGTTCGCAGGCTTAAGCCGCCTCAAGCACCTTCCAGAGCCTGAGCACCATGCGCCAATCTGTGCACTGTCAAAGCTCCAGCAGGGTCCTGATGATAGGCTTCTCTGGAGCTCCTCTCTCCTCGCCATCCCTGGCCATGTCTGCCCAGAATAATGAGCATGCTGGGCTTTTATTTACACCAGAGGCCCAGCTTCTGAAGGCTGCCAGCCCTTTAAAGTGTAGTCTTAAATCAGGTCCAGGAGCTCCTTGCATCCCCCACCCTCCGAGCAGGGGCAGGGCAAGCCCCTCCCAGCTGTTACCTGATTGGTGGAAATGCTCCAGCAATCTGAAGTGTCCTTCTCCAAGCCAGGCTTGCCAGGCAAAAGCATCAAGTCCACCACATAATATAATAAAGGGCTCTGTCTGTCTGTCTGTCTGTCTGTCTGTCCATAACGCTTTTGCTCAAGTGAGCATGTGCTGTCAAGATAGGTCTACCATATGTCTGGGTTTCCCTGGACATGCCCCTACTCTTTTTAAGCCTTCTGATCACTGTCTGAGTGGGTTGTCCAAAATTTTCCTTTGCTCTGGGGGTGGAAACAGAGGATGGGCAATTGGAGGCAGTGGGGAGAACACACGGGCCTGCCTGCAGCTGTGGAGGTGTGCAAGCCCAGGTGGTGCTCCATGCTGTCTCCAATCACCTCCCCCTCTCCCACCCCAGAGCACAGCAAAATCCCAGACATTTGGTCAGGGCAGGAGGAGCGCAGGCTGCAGCTGCAACAGGGCATGTGGGAAGGGGAGGATTGCCTTGTGGTCAGTGGGGAACTCCGTGGCTGGGCAGCAGTGCAGGTGCTGGTACCTGTGCTCAGAGGGGCTGATCAGCCAGGAACCACTGCTCAGGGAGGTGGGGAAGGAGGGGGCTCTGGCCAGAGTGGCTGCAGGGCACTGCAGCCCTATATCAGGGTGGAGGTGCCACAAGCCTCCCCTCCTCTTCTCTCCAGCCGGAACTGGGGCTGGGCATAATCTGCCACTGCCTGCATGAATCAGAGCCACTGCACTCCAGCCTGGGTAGAACAGACACAGCTGGGGCCCTCCAGCAGGGCTGGGGGGAAAGGGGGCTGTGGGTTGGGAGTGAGGGGTATCAGGGTGGGGGTGGGGGACTGTTCATGGCAGGCAGAATGTGTCTGTTTCTGTGTGTGCAGACAGTGAGTGACTAGAGTGCATGCCCATCTGCATGTGTGCATGCATGCGCCTTTGTGTGCATGTGTGTCAGTGCATGCATGCGTATATCTATGTTCATGGCAGGAGGAAGAGTGTGCTTGTGTCTGTGTGTCCATTAGGGCTGTGCAAAGCTTTGGACCGTGATTCGGATTCGGAAAAGATTCAGATGATTTGGAGGCCAAATCTGCATGTTGGAATCAAATTGCTAGCTACTTTTGGCTTTCCAAATCATTTTGGAGCTTCTGAATCAATTTGGAAAAGATTCAGCAATTTGGAGATTCAGAGGCTGTCTGTATGGGGCAACAGAAACTTAGAAGAGGAAGAAGGAGCAAGGGGGGAAGGAGAAGCAGGGGGGGAAAGACTGACATGTCTAGGTGGCCAGTGAGCGTGATTTCCTTCTGACTGCCCTTCTAGTTACAGTGTCTGGGAGGAGGGACATAGAAACAGCCTAAAAGCCTCTGTGTGCAGGCTTGCTGTGCCTTTTGTGAGCTGGTTCTGTCTGAGCAATAGTGTCAGAAAGGTACTGTGCTGCTGCCTAGCTTGTTTCATAGTCAGTCACTTGCAACTTGCCTGCTCCTTTTTGTTGTTAGAAAGGATTAGATAGGAATTAGCTTATTTTAGCTTAGTTTAGAATCTCTTTACTTAATACATCCAATTCATTTCTTTCAATTTATATTTGCTCTCTTTTTTTTGTGAACTCTGAAAATAGAAAGTTCAGTGTCTTCCCTGCCAGCGTGATTCATCACAGTGCAGGGAGGCACACAAATTGCACGCGCGCGCGCGCACACACACACACACACACACACTTATAATATACACACATAGAAGAAGGAAAATCAGATAGTCATATGAGAAGAAGAGAGTCAGATTATATATAGTAGCTAGTAGTTATTAATATTATAGTTAGAAGACAACACAGAAGTCAGATTCAGACTACCACAGAACTCAGGGTCTTAGAAGAAGGAGATATATCATTTTAGGTACACATTACAACACAGAAGAAGAACAAGAACTACAGTAGTAGTCACACATTCACATTAATTGAACACAAAGAAGAAGACACTACATATAGTTATTAATAACCAAAGCAGAGTCCAGTGCACACATGCAACAAAGAGGGAATAACACAGAGGGAATAAAACACAAAACAGAGTCACACTCCATATTCAGAATTCATAGTAAATAAATATATCACAGAGAAGAAGAAGGCAGACGGACAGACAGACAGCACACATTGTTTTACATCGTACTTCATATTTATTACTGAATCAATCAAACAATCAAAGAAGAGTCTAATGCACACATGCAACACAGAGGGAATAAAACACGCAACTCAAAAGGAGAGGCACGCGCACACACACACACACACACACACACACACCCCTTTTGTAGCACAGGAATGATTAATATGAAGTGTGCTGGAAAGGCACAGACCAGCTTTCCTGGCAGAGGAGGGAGAGGGGGTAGGGGGACAGCTACAGCAGCAAGTCCTTCTGCCCCTCCCCCCCCCCAAATATAGATGCATTCTCTTCCCAAGCAGCCATGATGCTTCTGCTGCCAGTGGAAGCAAGGAGGTGGGAGCAGTGTCTGCAGCTGAAATGCCTGCACCTGCACCACCTCCCCTCAGTCCAGAAATAGGCACCAGCAGCAAAATCACTGTCTCCTCCACCCCAATGCCATCTCTCAAAGTGAGCCTCCCACTGCCAGAGGAGGAGTTGGACCTGGAACCAGAGGTGCTGAGCACCCTGGCTCAAGCAATTCTGGGGGCGAGGTGGGAATCAGAGTTTGTGCTTCACACCCATCACAGTTCCCATAGACCCAGATCTCCTCCAGAAACCAGCACCTCGGAGGAGGTTGAGGTTGTGGAAGCAAGTGGTTCAGCTGAGGCAGCTCCTCCTGCTGTTGTACCTCAGTCTGCTGAGGAGTGGAATAAGACAGAAGTGAGTGAGTAGCATACTATGGGAGCATTTTGATCTGGCAGATGATCCCAGGTTTGCTATCTGCCAGCACTGCCAAAGACACAACAGCAGAAGCAAGGACATGAAACACTTTTCCACCACAGCGATGCTGCTGCATCTCAGGAGGCAGCACCCGCTTGTCCTTCTTGCTGCTCAGCCTGGCACCAGTGCAAGCATGCCAAAAGGGAAGTCCCCCGCTTGCTCCAAAGCTCCCTTCCCCTCAAAGCAGAGGCATGCCACCCTGGAGCAGTGTGGGAAAGGTGCAGACAGTGGGGGCAAGTTGCAAAGGCAAGTGAGATCACCCAGATCATTGGGGAGATGCTTATTCTGGATAGCCAGCCCTTCTCCCTAGTTGAGCTGCTAGAGTTCAGGTGGCTTGTAGTGCTTCTGGCCCCATCTTACAAAGTGCCCGCATGCACCACCTTTAGTGGTACGGTGGTGCCCTCCCTGTATGAGGTATGCAGGGAGTACTTGAGAGAGGAGCTGTGCAAGGCAGGGCCACAGGTGGCTTTGCACTTCACCTCCAACACCTGGAGCAGCCAGGGTGGCAATCATGCCTACCTCTCCCTCACAGGGCACTGATGTGATCAGTCAGGCCATGGGTGAGCTCTCCTCCAAGCCGAGGTACAGGATGGGTCCCACACGGCAAGATAGATCGTGGGGACCATGAACCACATGGTGCAGGGGTGGCTCATTGGGCAGGCCGAGCTCACCCGTGGGTTCGTGGTCACAGACAATGGGGCCAATATGGTGAAGGCTGTCCATGATCTCAACTGTGTTGGCATCCACGGTGTGGCATTCAAGCTGCACCTCATAGTCAAGGATGCCTTGGAGGGGAACATGGCTGCCGGTAATGGCACCGCCACCACTACTGCTACAAGCCAAGTGATTTTGAAATGCAGGAAGGTGGTGGGCTACTTCCACTGCAGCATCAATTGGGGCAAGGTACTGTGGGAGAAACAGGGAGAGCTGAGCATCCCACAGCACAAAATTATGCAGAATGTGGAGACTTGGTGGAACTCAACATACCTAATGCTTGAAAGGCTGGTGGAGCAACAGAAGGCCATCCATGAGATGGCCTTGCTTGGGGAGATTGGGATCAGCAGCTTCCTCAGCTGAGTGGGGTACCATCTCCTGGATCTTGGTGGTCCTTAAGCCCTTCCTCGAGGCCACCATGACCCTTAGTGCTGGTAATGCCCCACTCAGGCAGGTGGTTCCCACAGTGAGAATCTCAAGAGAAGACTGGACAGGCACCTGGCTGGGATCTCATGATCCCAGGTTTGGTGACCCTTTTCTTGCCTGCCAGGGGCAGGGCATCGGACTAGATGGCCCAGTGAGTTCCCTTATGACCCTGGAATCTATGTCTGGCAGGTTGTCCTGTGTCAGAATTCCACTGTCTAATCTGACACTTTTACCTGTGCTGCTACATCCCCCTTCCCCTGCTCACCCCAGCCTGTCTCTCACCCCCTGATGCCTCCATTTCCATTTTCACTGACTGGCTTTCTTGCCTGCATTGTGTGCCAGGCCAGCCTCTGGCTTCTTCACTATTCCTTCCATCCAGGACCAGGAGACACACCAACTGCAGGTACTTCCTCAGCGTGACAAAGCGTTTTTCAACCCAAAATCTTCCTAAGATACATTTTTTTCAGTATTCCTTTTTTTTTTGTAATAAACATATAGACATAAAAACACTAGATAAGCTATCACACACCATGAGTAACATCATATATCCAACACAACACAATGTTTTTACTTCTTGCTGTCAATTCCTTTATAAAATGAAAGGCTCTGTGACAGTTCTGCTTGGGTACCTTTGCTGCTGCTGCTGCTGCTATTGGTGTTGAGCCAGCTAAGTTATTTTGACTGGCCATCATTTACAGTGGTGGACCAAGACAAGGCTGTAAGGGAGGAGGAGGCTGCACTGGGGCATACTGCCATGTTGTGCAGAGGCCCCAGCGCCAGTGAGGGCATACCTGAACACAAGTGTACGTGTACACACACACACACACACACACACACACACACACACACACAGAGTGAGAGCACACCTTAACAGACACACTAGGGAAGAAGCAGCTCCTACTTGAGAGGAAAGAAGGGCTCTCTGATGGTTTGGCTACCTGAGATGATGCTAGTGCTACTGCTCATGCTCAGTCAGTCACTAAGTTATTTTACCTGTTGTCATATTAAGTGATGGACTGGTCTGAGGCTGTAGGGGAGGAGGAGACCTCACTGGGGCATACTACCATGTTGTGTATAGGCCCCAGCACCAGTGAGTGAGCATCTTAACACACACACTGTCACCCACCCAGGTCATGAGTTTTGCCTGTTAGCAGTCAGAGGTGCAGGGCCCCAGAACCGCCCCCCCCCTCCCCCGCACCTGTCTCTTTGACATCTGGCAGGCTTCATGGCTGCAGCAGGGCCTGGCAGGCCTGCAGTATTGTTCCCCCGCGCCCCCCCCCCAGGCCCTAAGACAGACACAGTCACACAAGCACCCATGTCACGAGTTTTGCCTGTTAGGAGCCAGAGGTTCAGGGCCCCAGAACCCACCTCCCCTGCACCTATCTCTTTGACAGCTGGCAGGCTTTGTGGATGCAGTAGGGCTTAGCAGGCCTGAAGTTTTCACCCCGCTGCACCTTAACACACACACAGTGTCACCTATGTCACAAGTTTTGCTTGTCAGCAGTTTGAGGTGCAGTTTCCCAGAAGAACCTTGCACCCATCACCTTGAAACTTTGAAGGCTTTGTGGCCTCAGCAGGGGCTACCATCCATGCAGTTTTCACCCCACTGTGGCATAACACACACAAGTGACAAGAATTTTGTTTTCAGGACTTTGAGGTGCATTTTCCCAGAAACCCCTGCACCTCTCTCCTTGAAACTTGGCAGGCATTATGCTCCTAGTGTAGGCTACCATCTCTGCAAATGTAATGTAACTCAGACAAAAAACAATAAAGTTATAGATATTTCATTGATTACCCATTATACCCTATGGCCAAATCTCCAAATCAGCTCCGAATTGTCTCCGAATCGGCTCCGAAGCTTCAGAGCTGATTCAGCCAAATCGAAGCCGAAAACCAGTTCAGAGGTCTGAACTGAATTGCTGGCATCCAAATCAGCCAAATCCGAACCAAAATCAAATAGTTCCCTGTTCACACAGGCCTACTAAATACAGAGTTAGATTAACTATCTTTAAGAAATGTCAGTCTTCATTCATGAGGTTTTTGGGGGTCTATAGAGATCACTAAATTATATTTCATAGATTTTATAGACATAAGGGCTGGAAGGGACCTCAAAAGATCATCGAGTCCTGTCGCCTGCCCCAGGGGCAAGAAGGCAACTAGGGTAAAAGATTCCAGCAAGATAAGCATCCAAACATTTCTTAAAGGAGTCCAGAGCAGGTGCCTTCAACACCTCTGGAGGTAGTCTATGCCAGGTCTTGGGGGCTCAGACAGTAAATAAATTTCTCCTTATGTCTAGCCTAAAATGGTCTTGGAGGAGTTTGTGACCATTGGTCCTTGTCGACCCTTGGGGTGCTCTGGTGAGTAGCTGTTCCCCCAGATCCTGATGCACACCCCTTATGTACTTATAGACTGCCACCAGATCACCCCTGAGCCTGCGCTTTTCCACACTTAAGAGTCTCATGGCTCTCAGCCTCTCATTAAAAGGCCTATTCTCTTGCCCTCTGATCATGCACATGGCTCTCCTCTGGACTGTCTCAAGCTTCTCCACATCCTTCTTGAATGGTGGAGCCCAGAATTGGATGCAATACTCTAGCTGTGGCATCACCAAGGCTGAGTACAGCAGGAGGATGACATCCTGAGATTTACTTGAGAAACATCCATGGTTGCAAACCAGAGTTTTGTTTGCTCTAGCAGCTCCAACATCATATTGGTGGCTCATGTTCATCTTGTGGTCAGTCATAACCCCCAAGTCCCTTTCAGCCGTGGTGCTAGTGAGCGTAACACTGCCAAGCCTATAAGTGTGCTGAGGTTCGTTTTTTTCTGAGGTGGAGTATTGAATGTCATCAGGTTTATATCTGCCCAGTTTCTAAGCCTAGCCAAGTCAGCCTGGATCACCAGCCTATCCTCGGGTATGGATGCTCTACCCAAAGTTTAGTATCATTGACGAACTTGGCCAGTCCACTTCTGACACCAGTGTCCACATCATTGATAAAGACGTTAAAGAGAACCAGTCCAAGGACAGAGTTTTGGAGGACACCATTGGTCATGGAGTGCCATGATGATTCACTTCCATCGACTACCACTCTCTGGGTCTGACCTCACAGCTAATTCCCCAGCCATCAGACTGTGATGTAGCAAAGGCTACAGTTGGCTAATTTTTCCATGAGAAAATCATGGGACACCAGATCAAAGGCTTTTTCAAGTCCAGATATATGATGTAAATCACTTCAACCTTGTCCAAGTGATATGTCACCTGGTCATAGAAGGAGATGAGATTGGTCAGGCAAGATTTACCCACAACAAACCTGAGCTGGCTGTCCCTCAGGATGTTGCCATCAGCCAGCTTGTCAAGAATGGTCTATTTAATAATTTTTTTCCAGAATCTTACTGGGGATTGAGTTCAAGCTGGTTAGCTTGTAGTTCCCCAGATCTACTTTCCTCCATTTCTTAAAGATGGGCACCACATTGGCCTTCTTCCAATCTTCAGGTACTTCACCTAAGTGCCACAAGTTTTTGCATATTTCTGTCAATGGTTGGGCTATGACATCTGCAAGCTCCTTAAGTACTCTGGGGTGTAATCTATCAAGACCAGCTGAGTTGAAGGTGTCCAGGCTCTCAAGGTGTTCCTTTACAAGGTCTACACTGATGCTAGGTATAAATTTGCCCTCACCCTGGCTGTCCCACATCATGCTAGGCAGAGCAGTCCCTTTGGGCTGATGAAAAACAGACAAAAAGTACCCATTAAACATGTTGGCTTTTTCCTGGGTGTCAGTTATCTGTTGTACCATTTGATTTAGCAGGGGTCCAGTGTTACCCTTGCTTTTCTTCCGATTCCCCACATATCTGAAAAAGGACTTTTTATTGTCCTTGATGTGTAGCCAGAAGGAGTTCAGTTGAAGCCTTGGCTTTCCTGGTTCACTCCCTACAGATATGGATCAGTGAGGAATACTCTTCCTTGGTGGTGATTCCAGTCTTCTATCCTTTATAAGTCTCTCTTTTTAGGGGTAGGAGGTCCATGAGTTCCCTGCTGAGCAAAAGGGGTTGCTGTGCCCTTTTGCTACCCTTCCTCCAAGATGGGATGGACATCCCTTATGCTGTCAGGATTGCTCCCTTGAGGAGCAACCACTCCTCTTGGACTCCTCTCCCCGACGAGTCATGGCCCCTTAGAGCCTTGACAACAAGCCTCCTGAGATTATCAAAGTCAGCTTTCCAAAAGTTGAGGACTTCTGATTGCTGACTGACTCGCCAGCCTTGCAATGGATAGTAGAAGTGATCAGCTCATAGTCACTGTATCCCAGCTTTTCTTTGATTCTTAGTTCACTGACTAGATCATTCCCTTTGGCCAGTACCAGGTCCAGCAACGCTTTACCTCTTGTTGGTCCATAGACTTCTTGAGTCAGGTAGAGCTCATCCACACATGTGAGGAAGCTTTTTGACCATTTGGATTTGGCTGAGTGCTGTTCCCATGAGACGTCAGGGTAGTTGAAGTCTCCCATGACAACCATGCACTGAGAGCGTGCCTCAGCCAGTTCTTTGGCAAATTCCTGGTCCAGGTCTTGTTCCTGGTAAGGAGGTCTGTAGTAGACTCCTACCATTGTGTCCCCTGTGCCACATTCCCCATGATTTTTAACCCAGAGGGACTCCAGTCATCCTCCCTGGGTTCCAATGTCAATTTACAAGGATGTGTAGCATTTCCTTGACATAGAGAGCTACACCCCACCCCTTCTATCCACACAGTCTCTCCTGCTTAGAGTATAGCTGTCTATTCCTGTGGAGTCCCACCAGGTCTCTGTTATCGCTATGAAATCATAGTCATTCTTGTTTAGCAAGAGGACTAGTCCCCCCTATTTGTTTCCCAAGCTCCTGGCATTGGTATACAGACACGTAAGTGTCCCATTGGAAGCCCTAGGCTTCCTTGCACCCGCACACAGACACCGTTCCAGGGTTGGGGTAGGAATGTTTTCCCTTGTGCTCTAATCTGTTGGTTTTGTGGGTATTGCTTGATGGGATTGCTTTTTTGGTTATCCACCCATCCCGTGGTGGGCTTAGTTTAAAGCCTGGTTGAGCAGGTCAGCCATTCTGGCTGAAAAGAGCTTCCTCCCCAATGAAATGAGATAGAGGCCATCCCTTCCCAGGAGACCACGGTCACTCTTACCAAAGAGCAAACTGTGATCATGGAAGCCAAAGCTTTCATGATGGCACCAGCACTGCAGTCTTTGGTTGACTACCTTGATCCATCTCTCCCTCCTCAGCCCATGACAAGTAACTGGGAGGACAGAGAATAAAACCACCTGCGCCCCAACCCCCTAAGTCCTATTCCCAGAGCCCTGTGGCCACTTATACCCAGCTAGGATTGCTCCAAGCTGTGTAATTCATGCCCACATGGATAAGGAGCATAGGGTAGTGGTCAGAGGGCAGGATAAGCTTTGGGATCCTGTCCACTATGTCCCAGATGCAGACCCCTGGGAGGAAGCAGACCTCCTGGGCTAAGGGGTTGAGGTGTCAGATTACCCCCTCAGTCCCCCTCAAGAGGGAGTCTCTCACAATGACCACTCTGAGTTTTGTCTTAGGGAGAGTAGGAATGGTAGCTGTTAATGATCCTCCCTTGCCTGCAGGAGCTGGCAGCTCTGCGGGCTCTATTGGGGCTGCAAGAGGCTCAAACCTGTTGCAGAGCTCCAGAGGGGAGAGGACCCTGGTGCAGCAGGCCTTAGGGCTGTTGACCACCTTGGTCCAAGCCCCTGACTGGACAGTGTGGGAGATCCTCAAGTCCTCCCTTGTCCTGAAGGGTGACCTTGCTCTACTCTCAGCCATTATGGAGTGGAGGGCCTGGCAGTAGGAGTCAATCTCTTGCTTACCATCCCTGATGGCATGCAGTCTCTGGGCTGTGGTCTGGAGCTCCTCTATCTGGCACTTCAGAGACTCCAAAGTGAAGCAGACCTTGCAAGGGGAGGTGGCCATGCTTCCAGTCCCATGTGCCTGGAATCATGCCAGGCAGCCTCCACAGCTGAGAGCCAGAGGCTCTGTCTGTGTGGAGCCCAGAACCATAGGTTCTGTCTGGGTGGAGACCTCAGAAGTGCCAGAGGGGGAGGTCTCAGACTCCGAGGGAATCCTTGTAGTGTGGCGTGTGGCCATCCGCCTTGTACTGGTGGTAGTTCAGCTACTGCTGTGGCTACCTCCCCTAGGGCTTACTGGCAGGGCCTTGAGCTCTCCTGCATGCCCTCCTGTGCAAACTCCTGTGCTAACTCACATGCCGGGCATAGAAGCGTGCCTGTTTGCATGTCTTATTCATGAGGCTCTGGTTGCCTGGCTCCCTGGGGGCTGGATGAAGTAGGAGCTGGTGGGGCCGTGACTCTCCTTGGCTCATCTCAGTTTCCCTGCAGTAGACTAGGTCTAGGTCCCTCCCTCACCATGGGTCCCACCTACCACTGGCTGCACTGGGGGTCCAGGTGGGAATCTGGCTGGGGTTCCTGCTGGGGGTCCCTAGGCTCAACGGGGGTGCAACAGGCTTCTACCCATGTGTCTCATGATGGAGCCTGAGACAAAACTTACTTTGGAGTTTGGTTTACCTTTAAAACCTCTGGTTTGCCTTTAAGCCAGTCCTCCACTGTTTTATACTTTGTGTAGTGTTTTATAGAGTTAGTTGGGATAACAGTATTTTCCACAAGAAATGTTTATCTATTCAGCAAGATATCAAAGCCCAAGTATTTTGGCTAAAACCAAAATATTTCTCTTTCAAAGGCACTCCTTTGCCTCGACAACAGTTATAGTTTGGATATAATCTATGAGGTTCAATAAGGAAAAGTGCAAAGTCCTTCACTTAGGATGGAACAATCCTATCCAGCACTACAGGCTGGGGACTGACTGGCCAGCAGCTCTGCAGAAAAGGACTGGTGGTTACAGTGGACAATCAGCTGAATATGAGCCAACAGTGTGCCCTTGTTGCCAAGAAGGCTAACAGCATACTGGGCTTCATTGGTAGGAGTGTTGCCAGCACATCAAGGGAGGTGATTATTCCCCTCTATTCAGCACTGGTGAGGCTACATCTTGGGAACTGTCTCCAATTTTGGGCTCCCCATTACAGAAAGGATAGGGACAAATTGGATAAGAGTCTAATGAAGGGCAACAAAAATGATTAGGTGGCTGGGGCACATGACTTATGAGGAGCAGCTGAGGGAACTGGGCTTGAGGGGCATCTATACATGTGCTACAGGGTGAGGGAGCACTTTAATTAGAGTGACTCTCTCTCAGAACTGCTCTAATTAAAGCTCCAGCAGCATCACATGTATTCAGAACACATTCTGTGAGCTTTAGTTAAAGTGCCCCTGCTGCCATTTTGAAGTGCAGAGATGCTGAATACACATGAAGTGGAAGGTGTTGGAGTGTGCTAATTAGCACATTCCAGCAGACTGGCAGCGGACTGAATTAATCAAGTCAGCTCTGACAGGTCTATCACATGTATAGGTGCCTATTTAATCTAAAGAAGAGAAGACTGAGGGGGGATTTAATAGTCTTCAACTACCTGAGGGGTAGTTCCAAACAGGATGGAGCTAGACTGTTCTCAATGGTAGCAGCTGACAGAACAAGGAGCAACAGTCTCAAGTTGCAGCAAAGCGAGTTTAGGTTAGATATTAGGAAAAACTCTCTCACTAGGAGGGTATTAAAGCACTGGAATGGGTTACCCAGAGAGGCTGTGGAATCTCCATCCTTGGATGTTTTTAAGACCTGGCTAGACAAAGTATTGGCTGGGATGATCTGCTTGGGAATGGTCCTGCTTTGAGCAGAGGGTTGGATTAGATGACCTAATGATGTCCCTTCCAACCCTAATTTTCTATGATATGTATACAATTCAATTGTCCTCTATTAACTGAACACCATTTTTCCCTTCTTAGGAAAGAGAGTGCCCCATAGAAGTCTTTGCTTTGCTGCGTTGTAAGTGATGGCTTTAGGCTGACCATTTTTTTTCTCAGTGAAATATTGAAGTAAAAAATGAAAAATCATTTTGACTGAACATTTTGACCCAGAGTAATAGTTGCTATCTATACAAGATGAGTGGAAAGCACTACTGAAATCAAAATGGGATTGTACAACTCTTATTTAGTGCTCACAATGTGCAAGCATATATGACTACACCAGGGATGGTGTATGGAAAGCCAGCCCCTTAGATGCTTGTACCTTCACATTGACTCAAGAAACAGACTGGGTAGCCAGTGTTCTGGATTAGTTAAGATAAACAACTTACTACCTTGTTCCTTATCCACACACATTTGGGTTTGAGATCAGTGATGTTTGTGTGCAGTGTAACCTGGGCGGTACTCCAAGAGGTACCCCCTCTCCAACTGAAGGGATCAAAGCAAGTGCACAAGTGTTGTGCAAGGTGTAGGGACTCTTCTCCCCCTATAGAGCAGAGCCAGACCACCAATGGGGACTTAACCATATACCTTTTAATGAGAGAACAGTACTGGGAACATAACCAGTATAAACCAGGGGGGTATAGGGGACACTACAACACCCTGAAGGGGTAGGATTCAACAAAGGTTAGACACTTACAATGATAGACATATTCATCCAGCTGACAAAAGACAGGATCAAATAAAATATAAAACACAAACAGCAGAACAAACAATACTGGTTGGTGAAATATAAAAGGTACACAATACAAAATGTCAAATAACAAGGAATATAGGGCCTAAGTACCTGGGGTGGGGGGAGAAAACACAACAACCCCTTTCCACTGCAACAAGAATTCCTTTCTGTTACTTACTCACCCCAATTGGGACTTAAACTCAGCTCTCCCACATAGCAGGCAGAAACTCTACCACACAGCTACCAATACAAGTACTGTGCTAAGCAGCTAGGGGTCTTGACCTTCCCAGAACCTCGTCCTCACATCGAGCTGCCTGGCCTCTTATTGGAGGAGCTGGAAGCAGAGCTGGGAACCTCTCAGGTCACTGCTCAGATCCTTGCTGGAGCTGGGGAACCTCTCTTGCTGGCCGCACCCTCTCATAAGGGATCCTGGAGCCCAGTGGGGAGCCTCTTCTGCTGGCTGCACACCACGCTGCGGAGGGTCCAACCACTGCCTGCAGGTCCCACTCCTTCAGGGTCTTCTGGGGCAACTGCTCCCACCCCACTGGCCCAGCTCTTGCCGGATCTTTGAGACTCCTTCCTTGTGGTCCCTCACTGGTCTCTCCTGAGTCAGCTGTGCTGCCCCTTTTATCCCCCTCTAGGTGACCCAAGGGGCCAATCAGGGGACACGAAGGGTGAGTATCTGAGGCCTGATTGGTGAGGAAAGGGAATCCCAAGTCCTCCAATCATCTTTTACCCTTTCAAAACCCCTGGGCTAAGTCACTGCCAGCTAGCCCATCACAATAGTTAAATTCAGTCATCCAAAGGCTCAGCTTTAGTCCTAAAGCTATTGGCAAGGGATGTTGTCAGGTCATCTGATGATAAAACTTACATTGATTATTTAAATTTACAGAATGCTTATCAATCTTTTCTTCCATATTTTAATGTGAAATTAGCATTTCTGAAGTCTCAAGTATATTTTACATGAGGATCACTTAATTAAAGTTCTACAAACTTTAATTAAATATGAAAATAGTCCTGTACATTAGGCAAACATATTGCCATCTAAGATGAGAAAAACTAATGAGAAGAGAAGCCAAATTTAGACTACAATTACACTGGATGTACAGCACAGATTCCTAGTCCCCAGTCCTAATTACTGAATGGCTCTGAATGAAGCAATCTATCATCCATTTGCAACGCTGCCTATTTGGCTGGCAACAGCAGTTAAATAATGTATTGTCTACACATAATAATGTTGTCTGGTAGTAACCAAAAAAAAGTCAGGAATGTTGAGAACACTGTAGCAGCTTGTACCTTCTCCCTGCTCCAGGTGTGAGGCTACCTACATTTCCTGTTCCAGTCTAGGCAGCCCTTCTCCCCAGGTGTCCTGCACTAACTAGCCTTTTTTGTATCCTGTTACACCTTTGAAAGTTTTTCCCCAGGTTTACTTCAGTCAGTTCTCCCTGGATCTCTTCTGCATCTCCTCCTTTAGCCAGAGCTCTTGATTTGTCTCCATTCAAAACCCTTCTACCTCCCTTTTTTGCTTGGACCCTCCTTTTATTCAGGGCTTTCAGGGGTGTGGCTTCCAGCCTGTCTGGTTCTCCTTAAAGGAACTTGAAGGAGTCCTGTCACACACACAGAAGGAACAATTGAATAAAAATGAAAAGAGAAACCAGTTTCCTTTTTTTAAGTTTGGTTTATTAGAGGGGGTAAATGGAGACATTTGAAAAATTGTTCTCTTGACCTAGGGTCAGATGAAGACTAGCTATGAAGTTCAGAGGTGGCCCCCTGTCACAATTAGGTCCAGAACAGCTGATTGTGACAGGGGGCCACCTCAGGCCCAGTCCAATCATTTGCCCACTCACCTGTCTAGGGCAGTCTGGCCACCTGACTCTTCTGCCATGCCTTTGTTGGAACTTAATCATTGTTCACAGGCAGGAGGCTGCCCATTCATTGTCCTGATGCCAAAGGCATAATACATGGCTCCTATCTCCCCTTTACCATGTCCCGTGCCTTGCAGATGGCATCCAAACAGTTGATTTGACTCTCACTTAGCCTTTTGCAGGGCTGTATCCTGCCCCAATACTGGGCCTCTTTCACACCCCATAACTGGATCCCACTCACACTGCCCAGTTAACTGGGTCACATTCATTCTTGCCCCACCATGGGCCCCACACACTCTGCCCTACTCCTATACAGTCCTTCAAACCCCCTTGGCCCTACTCCATACAGCCCTTCAGGCTTCCTCTCGCTCACAATTGATCCTGACCCATTACAGACATTCAGGCTGCCCATTTCAGGCCCTATTCTATGACGGGGCATCATGCTTATCACCCCACACTTTAAGCTGACTCTGGCCCCTGACTCTCTCTGGCCTCAGGCATCTCAAACTTGGCCAATGGCTCACTCAGGCCTCAAGTGTCTGTCCACGTACCTGGACCCTGAACTGAGTCTCTTACTGGGCCTTGTTCTTATTCAGGTCTCCCACTAGGCCTCAATCTCAGGCATTTGGCCTCAGGCCCCCCTGAACCCTGTGCTGTCACCCAAGTGTGGTGCTTTTCTCTCAGGGTGTGCTCCCCTAGCCTTTTCCCTCCACAGGGTCACTCACAAGGCAGTGGGGGCTAAGGCTTTCTGGCACCCCATACTCACATTTCACTAGGGAGGCACAGGTGTGGCATTTCCTGGAGACTGCCTCACCAAAAGCAGCCCCCGCTACACCATCCAACCCCAGAAGCATGTAGTTTTAGGTCATGCCCCAGGACCCACTGCAGTCCTACATGCCCTGGTCTTTCTTCACCCGCTCTGGGCTCCTTGATGTTCTTCATGATCTGCTTACTCCTTGGCACTCTGTTCCAAAATCCACCTTATCACATTACCCTCAGTTACTAGCCCCCAACTGTCTCTCAGGACCCCTACATGATACTACAATGATTAAGCTTCAGCCTCCATCATTCCAGACTGCTTGCTGACCAACCCCCTCACTTGCTCACCAGTGATCTGTCCCTTGAGAGACCTTTGCTCACTTGAGCCTGGCCACACTCTAGGCCGCCCTGGTCTGGTAGGCAGGTTTGCCCTTTGGCTACTTGGGCCCTGGGCCCAGCTTGGGCCAGTCAAGAGCCCTGGGTCAATCTAGATTCATAGATTCATAGACTGTAAGCCTGGAAGGGACCTCAAAACATCATCAGGTCCAGCCCCCTGCACCAAGCAGGAAAGACACCTGGGGTCAAGTGACCCCAGCAAGGTAACTATCCAGTCTCCCCTTGAAGATTTCTGGAGTAGGTGATTGCACCACCTCTGGAGAGAGCTTATTCCACAGTCTGGACACCCTGACTGTGAAGAAGTTTTTCGTAATTGAGTCCGAAACAGTCTTCCAGGAGTTTGTGGCTATTACTCCTGGTTTTCCCTGTAGGTGCCCTGGTGAACGGTTGTTCACTGAGCCCCCTGATGTACTCCCATAATGTAGTAGTAAGCTGCTACCAAGTCCCCTCTCAGCCTTCTCTTTTTCAGGCTGAAGAATCCCATGAACCTTAACCTTTCCTTGTATGGCTTGCTTTGCAAGTCTCTGATCATACGGGTGGCTCTTCCCTGGACTTTCTCAAGCTTGTCCATGTCCTAGTTAAAGTGCAGTGCCCAGAACTGGATGCAGTACTTCAGCTGTCGTCTCACCAGTGCTGAGTACAGTGGAAGAATCGCTTACTTGTTTTTGCTGGAGATGCATTGATTGATGCATGCCAGCGTATTATTTGACCTGCTGGCTATAGCATTGCACTTCTGGCTCATATTTATACTGTGGTCAGTTATAACCCCCAGGTCCCTTTCATTCATGGTGTTGGTCAGTTTGGTGCTGCCAAGCCTGTAGGTGTGCAGGGGGTTGTTCCTCCCTGGGTGGAGCACTTTATGAATGAGGAGATATGAATGAAAGAGATATGAATGAAGACAACACTCAGGCAAAATCCAGCCTTCAAGACACTGAGCTCATCTACACGTGCACTTAAATGTGTAATAGCCTATTTTATTGCACATTAAAGCATCATGTAAAGAAAAAGCTGTGCAATAAAATAGGCTACTGTGCATTGTCACTTTAAAAAACATGCACTTTTGCTACTGCACATTTGGGAAGCCTAATGAGCATTTATTTAGTACCTCACATTGGAGGTACTAAATTTAATGTACATTGGGAAAAGTGCATTAATGCATGTATAGAGGCACCCAGTTTGTATTTCCAAAACGTAATATGAGGCAAACTAAGTCATACCACATTCATCATCCAATTATCTGAACATGTGGCATATTCTAATACTTTTCTAAAATACACATAATCTGATCCAGTAAATACTCATGCATAGAGCTCTTGACTTCAGTGGAAGTGTGAATGTGATAAAGACTTCATGAGTGAAAGGTAACAGGATTAGTCCCCAAAAGCTCATTGGATGTTTAGAAACACAAGGAAATATTTTATTAAGAGTTACTCTGAGTTACTAAGGATGAATATTGTCTTCCCATCAAAAAACATAGTTCCTCTTTGTATCAATGGTGATAGAGACTCAAATTCTTTACATCAAATTTATTTTTTTTGTCATCTCCAATTTCAGTATTTTGATGCCTTCCTGAAGAACACTAAACTATATTCTATTGCATTTCATGTCTCTGTAAGCAAGTATAATCATCCCTTCCCCAAATAAATGAAGTTGTACTAATTTATATTTGCACATGAATTCACTCTGTATAATCTGGGGTGGTTTAGCACAATATAAAAACAGTTAAATAGAGGAGTGTATGATTAAGAAGGCATCTTCACTCAAGACCGTCTAAATCAGGCCAAACCATTTAACTGCATGAGGTTGGAATTAAAAGAGGAAAAAAAAAATAGCAAGAGAGCTTCCAAACTGGATTTCTTTTCTCTTTGCTTTAAAAGGCAGCCACTTTTGTGTAGATGCACACATGGACAATGCTATGGAACCTGCAATGTGCTAAAGCCAATTTGTTCCAAAGCACAAATCCCACTTCACTAATCAATGTGTCCTGATATTGACTCCTTACAGTTTAAATACCATCTGGGCACAATTCCTCAGAACAGCTGCCTCTTGCCAATTAAGAAAACATCTGTATATGTCAAGCCCCAGCATGCATGCAAGAGCTTTATATGTCAAAAGGCAGCCTAAGTCTAGATGACAAGTTGTTTTAACACTTGTATACCCTTAAAATAAGCTATAGAGGGAGGAAGTGAATACCAAAGCACAGACTAAAACGATATAAACCAACCATCGATATGTGGCAGGTAAAAGTAGGATTAAGAGACATAGGGCATTTTTACATGTGTTGCTGATGCAGCACCAGGTGCTTTTAATTAGTGAGCTGTGCTAATTAAAAGTGCCCCCATGTCACATGTGTTAGCAGTGTAGCGCATCCCAGCACTGAGAAAATGTCAGTGGGGCACTTTGATCTAAAGCACATCAAATGTGTTTTAGTTCAAAGCGCCCTATCATCTTCTTATCGAAGGGGCATGCTGTGCCATGGATACACATGATACATGAGGCTGCTGGTGCACAATTTACATGCTGTAGCAGATGTATTGGATTTCTAGCACATCAGAGCAGGCTCTCTGCATGTGTGTAGGTGCCCATAAGTTCCTTCCCCACACACTGCAAAAACAAGTGAATGGCGTGGTACCTTGTATCTCAGAATGTGAGCCCAGTTAGCTGTTTTGCTTGCCATAGCCATACACACACCCTTTTGTGTGCTGCAGCTATGGAATCTCTTCTTCCTAACAATCAGCACTAAAAACCAAGAAACTGGAATGGCTGGATGGTAACCTGATTATGAACAGGTTAGCTGGGGGCCACTATTCTACAGTTTGAAATGCTGGAGATGAGCAAGCCTAGAAACATTGCAAGCAGGGTGGGACAGTGTACACTGAGCACAGAGATATGAAAGTAAGCTACTTCCAGCCAGGGGTTAAACCACAGATAAATGATACAGTAATTAACTGAGAATGGGTGCCTGGTGGATACCTGGGAAAAGTCAGAGGTGTAACTAGGAATTTTGGGGCCCTGGACAGGTGGGAGATGGAGGGGGTGTGCTAAGCTCTGGAGAGCAGAGGGGACAGATGCTGACTGCTTGAGTCTTGCCTCCCTTCATATGGGCTGTTGCTGTGACTGCTATAATATGGGTTTTCAGACTTCAGAGCTGCTGCTTTGTGACTTGGGCACCCCCTCTAAATCAGTGCCTAGAGCATGAGCTCCACTCTGAGTGTGTCTACACGTGCAAATAAACGCAACTAAACTTAATGATCATTAAGCAATTTTTGGTAGGTGTCTACACATGCAGAGACTTGGGACTAAAGTTATACTTATGTCCCTCCAGCCTTGCCTGTGCCCCTGTGGCTACTTGGGGGAGCTCCAGCCTCTGGCCTCATGGCTGCCAGCACTTGGCAGCCATGTTTTAGTCAGACCCAGAAGCCAGAACTTGGCAACCATCTTGGAAGCTCTGATCTGTCCCTTACAGCCCCTTACCTGTCAAGGACTAGCATGCCCAGTGCAGAGGCAACACATGCGTGCTCCCTTTTTACCCCCCCTGCCTCCCCATGCCTGGACTGCCCCTGCCAGCAATGCCCTGAACTTTACCGCTCCAGCTAAGCCCCTGCCAGTGATGACCAGTGCCCTGTGCTTCTGCTGCCCATGGTGCTGGCCCTGCTGGCCCAAGTAACACCCCCCACCCCTTAGGCTCCAGGACAGCCACACATCTTCCGGCAGGGGCTAGGACACCAGCTGCAGGGGGCCCTGCCAGACTGCTCTCCTTCTGCACTGGCCTCCTGCCTGCCCTGCTACCCACACACTCCTACAGCCCCTCTCCACCCCAGCACCACTCTCAGGACACACACATGGGTGGAAAAAAAAAAAAAAGCTTTATTCCCCTCACAACACCCAACACTTTCCTCCCCCCTCAACAAACAGAACCTCTTTCCCCCTCCCTCCCCATAGCAAGATATGTATCAGGGGTTCCTTTCCATTTTCCTAATTAGGTATATGATTTCAGGTTCCAAAGCTTACTCAACAATTTAAGGTTTTAAAACCTGATCATTTTCTCACAATACTGAAAATCAAGAGTGGCAACAGCAACTTCTATGAAGCTTCACCAGTGTGAAGTGAGTTTAAGTGATAGAAGATCTTTACTATTTGCATTATAGTACTTCCTAGAGGACCTGCTGAGATAGGTGGCATGTTTAGGCACTATCTTTCGCTGCCTCAAAGAACTTATAAATACAGAGAAAAATAGAAACTTACAGGCCAAAATAGCAAAATATGGGAGAGGAAAGAGGCACAGAATTATAAACAGTTTTTCCCCAAGGTCAAGCAGCAGTTTCTTAGAAGAACCAAGAATGCAATCCCATCTCTTAAACAACAGGGCCATAATTGGTCCCCAGAGTCCTGAAGCTTATTGTACCAACTGGGGAAACATCATAAGAAGAGCCATAGTGTTCCTAATTTTCATATTCTACTTCTCTTACTTTCAGATTGGTGCACAGTAAGAGCAGTGTATGTGCTATTTACTGTACAGTACATATTTTAAAGCATGTGTCCACATTCAAACACTGTCCTTCCAGTGACCTGATGCTAAGGAAAGCACAAATAGAAGTGAAAACTCCCAGAGATCTTTTGTATTCTTTATTACTTCCTGTTTCCTTCATTTCTACATTCATATTTATCTGTATGGGCTAATGCTATTTCCATACCCATTAATAGATTGTTTTATCTTTCTCTGAAAATCATTTTATTCCCATAACAGCCCTATCAAGCATTACAGATTCACAGTATTTGGCTTGCTCAATATGTTTAATAAATGGATTCAACTCTGTGACCTTCCCCACATCAAAAGCCTCTTTTGCATACGTGTACTATTTCTAAGAATAAAGCCTGTCTCAACTTCATTGGAATCACAGCTAGTTTTTTCCCCACTTCTGCTCTTTGTAGTTTGGAAAAGGTATGAGGCAATGGTGGAAGGAGGCTGCTTTGGCCTACCTAATTAACAATAGAGAATCTCTTTTTCCTTTTCGTTCTTGAACTGACTGTGCAATATCTCCTGGACTGAAATATATTGTGCCTTCCTGTTATTAGCTTTTTTCAGTCTCAAACCACTTCCCTTCTTTCACCTCATAGCTACAAGGAGCTCTCTCTTGCTCAGTCTAAGCTGTTGTGTCTCTTTATCATCTTTAAAAGTAAGGATGGTTGAGCATGTTTAAATGCATAGATTAAATGCTGTTTGAAATCTGAACCCCAACTAAATTATATATCTCAACTAAATCATTAGTAAATTAACAGGTAAATACCTACTTTCTAGCCTCACAAAATCCACCAACAGGTCTCAAGAGGTTTGCAAACCTGTTGCTGCATCAGCTTGTCCTTAGGTTTAACATTTTTGGGGGGGATCCCTAGAATCAAAGGAAAAGAATGCAGTGATTTCTGGGATGCTCCTAGGAAGTGCCCATCCTGAGAGAAATGAAGCTATCTATTAGTTGATTATGAGCTCAGTTACAAGTTTGATTGATGTCAGAATTCTATAACCACTTCCCAAAGTACTAGTTACAAGAAGTCCTCCCTAATGATATATGACAAGTAAAAGGCTAGGTCATGGACAAGAATGTCAATCTATCTCATGAAAGCCAACTACAAACAGCTGAGAATAAGGAAAGGGAAAAGGTCTAATTCAGAGAAGGGAGACTTAATTTTTTTTCCATACCTTGAAGAAAATAAACATCTGGTTTATGTCTGGCTTGCTTTAAGTTCAGATAGATATGTCCATGACTACTTAGAACCTATCTGTTAAAAAAAATTAGTTGTAAAAATTCATATTTCCAAATGTAGATGAAATTCTGATCAAAAAAAAAAGAGGATGGGACTTTTAAATGTACACCAGTGTTGTGATTCAAAACTTCAGTGCAAAAAGGGACAAAACTGTTAGTAAATTTGAGAGAATTTTAATGTTTTTTTTAATTTTTATAAGCTCTGATGTTCATTTTAGATTACAATTAGCTTTCACTTCAGGATAGTTTGTGTAATTTGGTATGAACAGCAACAAGAATGGCTTTCTTTGTATGCTTTATAGCTCTCCTTCCCCTTGGAAATCTATATCAAAATACCTCAGATCTGCCTTTATAATTAAGTAATGTCCTTGTAATTAAGCAATGTTGGCATCAGTGGTAAGCTCACTAATGGCCTAAATCTTGTTGATTGTTATATGCATTTCTGACATGCCTGATTTCAGGTATAGGAAAGATCTAGACTTCATATACTTCAGTGGAGGTCAATACAGATGCTTGTTGCTTTGTCCTCACAAGTCCCAGTTTCCTTGGAACTTTACTTATTCTTGGGGCTGGGTTAAGGGTAATGATATCTTGTATCTTTCATTGCAAAGAAGCTTGTAGTATGTGAAAGCTATGACTCTGATTGTGTAAATTACTTAATACATGCCTGTCCTTCCACCTCTGGAGAGTGCAATTAAAGAAGCAAGAGCAAATAACAGTACTCAAGGGAACCACTGTTTAGGAGGAGAATTCTTCATAGGCAGGATCTGTGTTTAAATTTCTTTTATAATAACAACTTATCATCAGTCCATTGCAGCCTTGTACCCAAATACTGAAAGTTTGTCCCCTTCCTCATCCTTCTCTGAAAAGCAGCCATTTCAGAGAAAAAGCAGATGACTATCAGTGCACAGTAACAATAACACTGTTTAAGACAGATATTTATCCAACTGAAATGGAAGATAGATTTTTAGATAGATAAGGATTAGGGCTGTCCAAAGTTTCAGTCTCTGATTCGATTCGCCAGAGATTTGGCCCGATTCAGTGGCTGAATCTCCTAATCTGAATCGAATCGAATCAACCTTTAATCTCTCCAAATTGAATTGGAACCCTCCGAATCGATTTGGAGAGATTCAGAAAGATTCAACAATTCGGATATAACCACAGCTTTAAATGTTTTTTTTCTACATACCTCAAGGTACCAGGCAGCTTGTGAATGCTGCAATGGTGGGATGGATGGGGAGACTGGTGCCTCCTGGATCTGGGGGGGGGCACTCAGGGTTCCCTCTAGGCTGATTGCTGAGCTGGGGTGGGGGGGCATGGGGGAGCCCCCCTGCATGCTCAGTGGCAGGCCTGGAAGTGGACCAAAAGTACTTCTGGTCCACTTCCAGGTTCACCACCAAGCACACCAGGGCCCCCCCTCCCCCCCACTCCTGTGGGATGCTCCATCTCCCCCACCATTGCAGCATTCATTTGTCATGCCTGGTACCCTGAGGTATGTAGAAAAAGCATTTAAAGCTGTGTCTATCGCTGAATTGCTGATTCTCCAAATCAGCTTCGAATCTTCAGATTCAGATTTGGCCGAATCAAATCAGGGATAGTGATCTGAATCAATGAATTGAATCACTGTCCCTGATTTGGGCCAAATCCAAATCCAAATTGAATATGGCTTTTTTTTCACACCCCTAATAAGGATATACTTGTGCAAACTGATTGTGGACAAAGCAGTATAGTCCAAGTCTGTACTCTTGCAAAAAGCTCTGTGCAATTTTTACTAGTCACACCAAAAGCATACATGGCCATTTCAGGGCCCTGGGCAGCAGCAGTGCAGTGGCTCTGCTTTTGTTCCCCCCATAAACTCAGCACCTAGGGCTGGTTTCACAAACACTCAGCACAGGATTTTATGTCTCATTTGATGATGTCCTGCAGCACATGGCATGCTGTTGGCTTAGGATTACAAAGGCCAGGTTTTACCATTTCACTTTTACCAGTATAAGCGATCAGAAACCTGTCTATACCTGTAACAGAACAGAAGTTTGACACACATAAACTCATTTAAAAATGGTGGAACTCGATCTAAGATTCAGCCCATCCCTCCCCCACCAAGAGCAAATGTGTGTTCTGTTGGCTACCGATCTAAACTATGCTGCTTACAGAAAACCGCATAACTTAGATCAATTCTGCCGCAGGCTTTTTGAATGTCTGTACCTAGCTACAATGTGTTGCTGTTGCAGAAGGAACATTTTAGCTAAATTAAACATAATTACCATTTCCTGTTGCAGCTATATATTTGTACCTATTAAAAGTTAGGTGTATAGTAAAAAAATCAAACAAACATCCCTCTGTGTTGTATTATCAGCCTCAAAAGTTGTTGTTTGGGGTTTTTTTGAACTCTTGTTGATATTTTTTCACTGGAAATTCAGCTGCCATTTTCCCTTCTTTTATTGAAGGATTCTGGCAGCACTTGAAATATCTGCAACATGACATCAAATATGAACTGTGATCTTCTAAGTCCTATTACAAGGTGTGGAGGGCAGGGTGGGGAGATATTGAGTCTATTCCTAAAGCTCCACAGCAGCCCTCCTACTCCTTTGGTAGCTGGGAGAGCTATAGCTTAGTGAAGTAAGACTCCCAAGAGCTCCAAGTACTGCCACAATCCCCGCCAAGAGAAAGAAGGAAGGAGGGGATGTACACTCGTTTTACACATAAATGCAAAATGACATGTAAAGCCAGCTTTTAAAGATTCTAGGCAAGATCCCCCACAGATGAAAATGGACATGGCCCTCAGCAGTGCTCTGGTTACCTTACCCAGACCCAGGATCCTGGTCTCTAAGTAACATCTGGTGAATCACATTGAACTTAAACATAGACGTATAGAACAAAAAGAAATGTGTTTGGGATTCATGCTCCACCTTTGCAGTTATGACACTGTAATTCATAGCATTTTATGTATCCTGGAACCATTTTACTAATTATTTTGAGCTTGCCGTACTTTATCCTGTCTCTGCGTGTCATATTGCAGTATTTCATTTGTTATTGATTATATTTTAAAACACATGAATAATGATATCTCCCATTTTTAGTATTGCTTTATATCATACTCTAGGATGCTTGATATGAAACATGTTTATTAAAAGTTACTGGTATGTACATAAAATGCTGATGGTGCCTATTCTCTTTCAAATTGTGTTTTTTGCGGTATTCTGTTTCAGCTGCCCATTTCATGATTTTTGTCGCATGAAAAGAGATGTCTGGTTTATATTATAAAAATGTTTTACTTGAAACATCAATATTGAAAGCTGGTAGGAAATGATGGGGAAAATAAACTTGAAGTCACTGAACTCCCTTTCATTCCACAGGATTTGAAAAGGATATTCTTTGCAAATATATTCATCAGAACATTAGTTTGGGTTTTTTCCAGTGTTCACCTTTCTATTCTTTTTTCTCCTATGTATCTCTTTTTGTCAATTCTGTATCCCTACTAAAATAAATTTGTGGAGGAAAGGGGCAGAAAAAGATGGAAAGAGGGCATATAAAAGGCAGGAAAATGCTAGACTGAAAACATACAAAAGAGCCATGAACATAAATTACATATTTTGTAATCCCACTACTTTGAAAATCTGAAATTTAATTTTTAATTGATATAAAATTTCAGTCTAAAGAAAGATCATTGCTGACCAAAAAAATGAAAATAACTAAGACCACTTCTCATCAGTAACATTAACGGAGATTCCAATTTCCCAAGCACTAAGTTAGGGATGTAGTCCTGTCCTGTTTGATGCAGATGAACCAGAAGGAGAGACCAATATACAGAAAAACCCATACAGAAGATAGGCAGGATTCCAGGCTATTTGGCAGTACTTAAACCCCTAGTCTCCTTCTGTGCTGACTGGAGAATAGGTTGTGGCTTAGTGGTCAATCCACAATATATGAGCAAAATTTTGGCAGCTGTTTCATTTTGGAGGTATTTCAGCCCATTTCAACACCTGAAACACCGAATCTGAAATTAAACGGAAGGCTCCAAAGCATCTCCAAAACAAAACAAAACCATCTGAAACATTTCAGATGTTTCGGCATGTTTCAGAGGTGGGCTTGCGAGGATACAGAAATTCAGAAGAGGGAAGTGGGGGCGGGGAAGGACTGCTCTGATATTTACATCTGTAGCTGGCCAGTGTCTGTAATCTGTCCCTGAGGTCCCTTCCAATCCCAGTGCTCTGAGGGAGGGATGGAGAAACGGTATATGAGGCTCAGTGTGAAGACTTTGTGTCTCTTTAATGAGCTGTCTGTCTGGAAGCAACAGCATGTGAAAGGTACCATAGCTGGCTGCAGTGACTGGCTTCCTGTCCATTACTAGTCTGTCTTTTTTTGGAAAGGATTGGATATATACCTTTCAAATATATTACAGACAGAAGATATAGCAAGCAGATAGAAGAAGATATAGTAAAGACAGACATAGAAGATATAGTAAAAAAAGCAGATAAAAAGAAGGTATAGTATAATAAAATAAGCAGATAGAAGAAGATATAATAAAGACATAGAAGATATAGTAAGCATAGAAGATATATTACATTCACACACATATATTAAACAGAAGAAGATACACTGCAAAGAGAAGGCATATTATACATACACACACACACACACAAGATATATTACATATACACACATATTTTCCAGCACAGCAAATATTATGAAGTGTGCTGGAAAGGCTGGTGTCAGGTCTTCTGGCAGGGAAGCAAGAGGGGGCAGAGGAAGAGATATAAGTTCTCCCCCTTTCCCACCCTCCCCACCAAACTTAGATGCACCCTCTCCCCTATGCAGTCATGAGACTTCTGATGCTAGTGGCAGCAAAGAGGTGGAAGCAGTGTCTGTACCTGCCCCACCTCCACTAACACCAGCAGTAATGATAGCCCCCAGCACCACCAGCATGACAAGCACCAGCATGACTGTCTCCTCCACCCCAACTTCAGTTCCCAGCATGAACCTCTCAGTGCCAGAGAAGGAGCTGGATCTGGAACCAGGGGAGCTCAGTGCCATAACCAGGGGAATTCTGTGGAAGGAGGGGGAATCTGAATTTGTGCTCCATACACCTTAAAGTCCCCTAGAGCCAGGTTGCCTTCTCTGGAAGGCAGCACAGAGGAAGTTGAAGTTGTGGAGGCAAGTGGCACATCTGAGTCAGCTCCTCCTGTTGTTGTGCCTCTGCCTGCTGAGGAGGGCGGTAAGGTAGGATCCACACCCACATGCCAGAAGCAAGGGGGTAGTGTAGTGGTGGATCATTTTAAGGTGGCAGATGATACCAAGTATGCTATCTGCCTGTACTGCTAATGCAATAGCAGTCGGGGCAAGGATGAGAAACACTTCAGCACCATGGGTGTGCTGCTGTATATCAGGAGGCACCACCACCTTTCCCTTGCTCCTCCTCTGCCTGGCACCAGTGGGAGCATGCCCAAAAGGAAATCCCCCTCTCACTCCAAAGGCCCCATCCACCAGAAGCAGAGGTAGGCCACCCTGGAACTGTTGGGGAAAGGCAGGAACTAAGGGGGGTGGGTTCCCAAGGTGAGTGAAATCACCCAGAGCATTGGGGACTTGCTTGCTCCAGATGGCCAGCCCTTCTCCTTAGTTGAGTAGTCAGGGTTCAGACAGCTCATAGCACTCATAGCACCACCATACCACAGGCCCACATACACCACCTTCAGCAGG
>NW_005842068.1:867276-898544 GCF_000455745.1 Alligator sinensis | reverse complement strand
TGCAGGGAGTACTTGAGGGAGAAGCTGCACAGTGCAGGTCTGCAGGTGGCCTTACACTTCAACTTGGACATCTGGAGCAGGCAAGGTGGAGATCATGCCTGACTCTCCCTCACAGGGCACTGGTGCAATCAGTCAGGCCACCGGTGGGCTCTACTTCAAGAGCAGGTGATGGATGAGTCCCACATGGCAATGGAGGTCATGGTGGCCATGAACAACATGGTGTAGGGGCGGCTCGTTGGGCAGAGTGAGCTCACCTGTAGGTTCATGGTCACTGACAATGGGGAAAATATGGTGAAGGCAGTCAAATCAGTACTTCTACAAGCCAGCTAATTTCGAAATGCAGGAAGGTGGTGGGTTACTTCCACCGCAGCATCAAGGTGGGCAAGATGCTGCAGGAGAAACAGGCAGAGCTGAGTGTCCTGCAGCACAAAATCATGCAGGATATGGAGACTTATTGGAACTCCACATACCTGATGCTCAAAAGGCTGGTTGAGCAACAGAAGGCCATCATTGACGTGGCCTTGGTCAGGGAGATTGGAGTCAGCAGCCTCCTTAACAAAGCTGAGTGGGATACCATCTTCCAGATCTTGGTGGTCCTTAAGCAATGCCACTGAGAGCCTCAGCACTGGCAATACCCTTCTTAGCCAGGTGATCCCCATAGTGTGGGAGCTTTGGAACCAAATGGAGAAGTTCCAGGGGATCGATGTTCCTGGCTGGGACAAGCTGCTGTCACCAGAGGTACAGGCACTGGTGAAATGGCTGAAGGAGGACATCAAGAAATGTCTGGATCCCTTGTGGTCCAATACAGTCCACATGCTGGCAGTAATGTGCAACCCAAGGGTGAAGGGGAGTGTGTGCACCAGCAAAACCCTGGATCACTGGACAGAGGTGCTGGTGAACAGGTTCATGGAGGAAGAAGGACTGAGGCAAGGGGATGTGGAAGAAGGGGACCCACTGTCCCATGCCAGCACTCCACACACCAGCCAGTCTCCTCCATCACAGGTGCTACCAATGTGGGCCAAGGGCATGGCTTCCATGTTGTTGTCCAGAGGCACCAGACCCCAGTATTCAGCAGGTAGCACTGAGGCCTCGGTGGCTAATTATCTTGCTGAGGACATGGAGCTACTGCTTTGTGACCCCTTAGCCTACTGGGCAACCCACAGCCAGATGTGACAGGCCCATTAGTCTTACCTTGGTCCTGGGGAAGCTCTTTGAGAAAATTATCCAGGAGCACATCTGTGAGGGACCAGCAGGGGGGATCATGCTTAGGGGCAACCAACATGGGTTCATTCAAGGCAGGTCCTGTCAGACCAACCTGGTGGCCTTATATGACCAGGACACAAAATCCTTGGATGCAGGTGTCATGGTGGACGTAGTCTTTCTGGACTTTATGAAGGCCTTTGACATTATCTCTCACCCATTCTCATTAAGAAATTAGGTGACTATGGCGTCAATGCCCACACAGTCAGATGGGTTGCAAATTGGCTGGAGGGCTGTACCCAGAAAGTAGTGGTGGATGGGTCTTTTTCGACCTAGAGGGATGTGGACAGTGGGGTCCCCCAGGGCTCGGTCCTCGGGCCTGCACTGTTCAACATCTTCATTGGCAACTTGGACGAGGGGGTGAAAAGCACCTTGTTCAAATTTGCAGATGACACTAAGATGTGGAGAGAAGTGGGCATGCTGGAAGAGAGGGACAGGCTACAACTAGATCTAGACAGGTTACAGGGGTGCGCGAATGAGAACAAGATGGGTTTCAATACGGACAAGTGAAAGGTGTTGCACCAGGGGAGGAAGAACCAGCAGCATACTTACAGGCTGGGGAACTCCCTTCTTGTCAGCACAGAGGCAGAAAAGGATCTTGGTGTCATTATTGATGGGCCGGCAATGTGGGGACGCGGACAGGAAAGCTAACCGCACCTTGTCATGCATGCACAGATGCATCATGAGCAGGTCCAAGGAGGTGATCTCCCTCCTCTATGTGACACTGGTCAGGCTGCAGTTAGACTACCACATCCAGTTTTGTCCACTGCACTTTAGGAGGGATGTGGACAGTATTGAGAGGGTCCAGAGAAGGGCCACTCGCATGATCGGGGGCAGCAAGGCAGGCCCTATGAACGGAAGCTACAGGACCTGAACCTGTTCAGCCTCCACAAGAGAAGGCTGAGGGGAGATCTCATAGCCATCTACAAACTTGCCAAGGGGGACCAGCAGGCAGTGGAAGAGTCCCTGTTCCCCCGAGCACTACCGGGAGTAACAAGGAATAACAGCCATAAGTTGATTGAGAGTAGATTCAAGCTAGATATTAGGAGGCACTACTTCACAGTCAGGGTGGCTAGGATTTGGAACTAACTCCCAAGGGAAGTGGTGCTCGCTCCTACCCTGGGGGTCTTCAAAAGGAGGCTGGATAATCACCTAGCCGGGCTTGTTTGACCCCAGCATTCTTTCCTGCCCATGGCAGGGGACTTGATGATCTACTTAGGTCCCTTCTGACCCTACCAACTATGAAATTATAGTTGCCTGTGAACACCTGTTCTGTCCAATGACCAGTGTTCTGAGCAAGAGGGTGTTCAGTATTGCTGGGTATGTTGTTATACCCCACTGCAACTCCTTGGATCCTGGTTTGGTGCAGCAGCTGGTGTTCCTGAAGGTGAACCTCCTGCTGCTGGTGTTCTCCAAGCTTCACATGCAGACAGAGTGCCACCCTTCTCACTCTGTCCACACCTATTTCCTTGTTAATATTTTTTTTAAAACCATTTAATACCCTGCTTTCAGAGCTGGAGGCAGCACTCACTGTATCACCAGCCAGCAGGTGAAGAACATCTCCCTGCTGAGCTCCCATGACAGGACAAACTTGGAGGTATGGACTGGGGCTTTAGGGAAGAAGGAGGCCCCAGGTCCTGGGCATGACTTTAAACTGCACCCAGCCAGGATCGTGAGGCCTGGTGGGACTGCCAGTGGTGCAGCAGCCCCCCAAAAATGCCAGGAATGCAAACCTCCCTGGTGAAAGGTGGGTAGGAGGTGCCTTATAACTGCCAGCCACCACACGCATGCATGGTTCTGGCTAGGGAAAGCCCATACCTGTAAGATCTTTGAGAGGCCTGAGACTTGCTGGTTGCAGTTGAGTCGTGAGGCTCCAGGTGAGCATAGCTTCCTGATATCCCATCTGTGAAGCATGGGATGCAATGTTAGGGAAGGTATGGAGCTGCAGAACAGATGTCACCCCTAGACGTCAGGGGCCTAAATGGGAAGCCTCCTGCCTGGGTAACATCTGAATTGGTTTTCCATCAAGGCGTGGCAGATGAAAGAAGGGTGGGCAGTTGGCCCAGGAACAGGTGGGTGTGGACTGAGATTTCACCCGCACTGTTCTTCCTGGACAGAATTAATAGTGATAAATCCAGAGGCTGCATGCAATGCAGGCAAGGAAGCCAGTCAGTTAAAATGTATATTGAGGTGTCAGGGGGTGAGTGACAGGCTGGGGGGGCAGAGGGAGGGGGATATAGCAGGTAAAAGTGGAGAGGTACCTGGGGAATCAGATGTAGGGCAGGTTATAGTGTCATAAATCCAATGTCTATATTGAGTTCATGAGTTGCTGTATCCCGGAGCTTGATGAAGTAAAGTTCATAGGCTCATCTGTGAAAAGAGGTTTGTAAATTCCTTTTGAGGATCAGGCCTGAGAGACTGGAGACAGAGAGTGGCTTTCATGTGAGAAATGTAACCCCACAGGTACTTGCGTATTCTTGTCTGTAATAGATTTCCAGTGTGCATTCATTCTAGCATGCAGTTGTTGTTTGGTGTCTCCTACATATTTTCCAGGAGGGCATTTGATGCACTGGATGAGATACATAATGTTTCTGGAAGTGCAGCTGTAAGATCCAGGAGTGGTGATGGTTCTGTTGTGGGGTGTAGTCATTGTGGAGGTAGTAGAGATATGTTGGCAGGTTTTGCATTTCTTGTCATGGCATATTCTGGATCCATTCAGTGTGTTTTGAGCTGTAGGAAGTTGGCTTCTGGTGATGAGGTTAGCAAGGTTCAGTGCTTGTTACAATTTACAAACCACTTTTCACAGACAAGCCTATGAACTTCACTTCATCAGCCTCCTGGATACAAAAACTCATGGACTCAATATAGACATTGGATTTATGACACACAGTAACCTGACTGATATCTGACTCCCCAGGTACCTCCCCACTTTTACCTGCTACATCCCCCTCAATTTACATTTTCACTAACTGGCTTTCTTGCCTGAGTTGCATGCCAGCCTCTGGCTTCTTCACTATTCATTCCATCCAGGAAGAGCATCCACATACCTACTAGATGCTTCTTCAGTCTGGTGAAGGGTTCTTAAACCCAAAAGCTTGCTAAGATATATTTCTCCAACTATTCAGTTTTATAAAACTAAAAACTATTCTAATAAAAGATATCAGAGGTGCCCTTGACTGATCTGTGCTGGGGCCAGGACCCAAAGGGGGGTCAAATGGCCAGGCCTCTCCCCCCCCCCCGCAAGGAATGCCCACAGCAAAAGGCTCAGGATTCTGACTGGCCTGAAGGTGAGGCCAGGGCCTAAGGGGGAGCCAAAGGTCCCAGAGAGGGGACCAGAGCTGGAGTGGGTGAAGGATACAATGTGTGGGTCATGGGCCGCAGTGTTAGAGGAGGTATGAAGCTGCGGAATGGATGTCACCCTAAGACACCTAAGTGGGCAGCCTCCCACCTGGGAAACATCTGAATCAGTTTTCCATCAAGGCATGGCAGGAACAAGAGGGGTGGGCAGTTGGCCCAGAAACAGCTGGGAGGGCAGAGATCTAACCGGCACTGGGAAGCCTCCCTGTTACAGGCTACCATCCCTGCTGGTTCATCCCCCTGTGCCTTAACACACATACACAAAGTCACACATCATGAATTTTGCTTTGAACAGTTTGAAGTGCAGTTTCACAGAAACCCCTGCACCTATCTCCTTGAAACCTGGCAGACTTCATGCCCTCAGACGGGAATACCGTCCTTACTGCTTTCACCCCACTCTGCTTTAACACACACATGACATGAGTTTTGCTTTCAACAGTTTGAGGTGTAGATTCCCAGAAACCCCTGCACCAACCCCTGAAAACTAGCAAGCTTCATAGCCTCTAAAGGGGCTACCACCCCTGCTGTTTTCATCTCGTTGTGCCTTAACACACACACATGACACAAGTTTTACTTTGAACAGTTTGAGGTGCAGTTTCAAAAAAAATCCCTGCATCTATCTCCTTGAAACATGGCAGGTGTCATGCCCTTGGAAGGGGCTACCATTCCTGCAACGTTCATCCAAATCAGGCAGGAAATGACAAATTTATAGGCATTTTAGTGATTCCCCAGTATAGCCTATGGCTGAATCACCAAAACAGCGTTGAAACTCTGAAACACATTCGGTCAAATAGAAATGGAACGGTGATCTGAAACACCAAAATGAATCACTGTTCTCCAAAACGACGGAATCTGAAATGAAACATAGCCGTTTCACACAGCCCTAACAGCGAGAAGGTAAGATTGTAATTCCTGACTTCTTCAGCTGGTCCATGGAGAAAGTAAAATGTGTTTGTGAAGGGCCTGGTCTTTCATCCTCCTTGTTATCAGTACTACCCCAGCTTACTTCAACTCCTTCTTTTTGTTTGTAATGGTTGGTAGGTAACAAGTATATTCTGCAGGGAGGCTGCTCTTAGGACCAAGGTAGTCCTTTCCAGGGTGTTTTTGAGCTGTTATCATGGCCTCCTTGCTACTCCCTTTAGCCATACCCACACCTTTCTTGGTTCCCCATTGCTGTTTTTGGGATTCTCCTTTCCACTCTTTCTGGTCACATCTACAAGTTCATTAATATGCCATAGTTACTACACACTAAGTTTAGTACTTGGTTAACCAAGGACTAAATCAATGCACAGTAACTGACACTACTGCACAGTAGCACCGTCACACAGGTTTTTAGTGATGCTTACTCTGTGCAGTAGCTTAATACTGGGGTGGGGAACGGCTGCCATTTGATCACGTGGGGGAGGGGGGAGTTCCTGAGTGTGCGTGTGTGTGTGTCTGGCTGTGTGTATGTGTATCTGTTCATGGCAGGGAGAGTGTGTTTATGTCTGTGTCCATGTGCAGTGAGAGTAGAGTGTGCATGCCTATGTCAGTGAGTGCCTGTATGTGTGCATGTGTGTGTGTGTACGTTCAGCTGTAGTGGGGGCAGGGAGAAGAGGTGTACATGTGCCCCCCCCCAGCCCAGTAGGGTCCACCCAACCTCCCCTGCCATCCCTAGGAGGGAAAGGGACCCCTCTCCCCTGCCCCCTGCAGCCCAGCCCCCATGAGGGAGTGGTCTCCAATTTTGTGTTTGCCCAGGGCGCTAGTACACCTTAATCTGCTTCTGGTCCTTGGTCTTGAGCCTTAAGTGTCTTGTGAATTATTTGCAGCATTCCCTTTCCCCTGTGCTTCCCCACAGTCTGGTTCCCAGAAGGGGTCTGTTCCTCTCCCTCTACTGTTGCAACAACAGGGTTACAGTGCCCAGTTTGTACTCCCTGACATACCAACACAGCTCCATAATTGCCATGCTTCTGCTCACTACTCTCCTACCCAACTCCAGAGAGCCTTGTTGCCTCCTGTGATCCCTCTGCACTGCCATATTAGCCAAGCAAATTGGAACCTGTGGCAGCAAGCGGTAGGTGGAAGAACACCATGCCCTTTTAAAACTGGGAACCTGTTGCTCATGGTGAATAGTCTTGTTACCCTCTGAGTAGTCCTAGTGAAATAGGTGAGGTTGTTTCCTAATCCATGGTAGTGAAGGGCTTGCAATCTGCTCCGTAAGGAGAAGCATCTTGAATGACAGAGTATGTTTCCAGCTGGTACTGAAAGGCTAAATCATAGGAATACTGAATTCCCCTGTTATGTGGAACACAATGGTCTGCTGGTTCCCATATCCTGCCTCCAAGAATGACCAATACAAACTATTCCAGAGGGAAAGGAGGGGAATCTTGCCACTTAACATGGAGTTACATGTTCATAGGCAGGTAACTTTTTAATGGTCATTTTTAATCTGTTGTAATTACCACTTACTTGCTAGGAAGTTACATTGCTGAAACATTTCTAGAACTGTGCACAATGTTGTGAACAGAATGTCAGGAACAAACATATCTACCCAATATAACTACAGAAAGGTTGGCATAGACAACCTACTTGGAAGTGTGCACTTTTAACACCCCACCAGTGCTGCTGTAGTCTAAGCAGTCTGTTCTCTCTATCTCTGCAACTGATGCCTGTTTTCTATGTACAAGGAATTCTTGGGAACATGGCACCACATGGTATCCTAAAGGATATGTGGCAACTTTAAACTTCCTGCTTAAGCTTAACTATGCATAATACACTTAGTGCTAGTACTTCTATAAAGATTAACTCCTGGACAGCTGGGATGTCAGTGGGGTTTCAGTTACTTACTATTGTGCTCCAGGTGGATCATTATCTAAACTACTTGAGAGACTGCTAAGTAGTACATTTTGTAGGCTGGTTTTACTGCTGTAGCTGGATCCTACTCCCCTCTCCCACCTTTTACGGAGCTATAGCAGCACTCACTGCTGAGTGCTGCTGCCTTACTCTAATATGGGTGTCTCACAGACATTCATAGAATCATAGAAAATTAGGGTTGGAAGGGACCTCTGGAGGTCATGTAGTCCAACCCCCTGCTCAAACCAGGACCATCCCCAACTAGATCATCCCAGCCAAAGGTTTGTCTGGCTGGATTTTGAAAATCTCCAAAGATGGAGCTTCCACATCCTCTCTGGGTAACCTGTTCCAGTGTTTTACTACCCTCCTGGTGAGAAAATTCTTCCTAATATCTAACCTAAACTTCCTGTGCTACAACTTGAGACAGTCGCTTCTTGTTTTATCATCTGCCACCATTGAAAACAGTCTAGCTTCATCCTTTATCAAACCTCCCTTCGGGTAGTTGAAGGCTGCTATTAAATCCCCTCAGCCTTCTCCTCTCCAAACTTAATAAGCCTAGTTGCTTCAGCCTGTCCTCATAAGTCATGTGCCCCAGCCCTCGAACCATTTTTGTTGCCCTCCAATGGACTCTCTCCAATTTGTCCACATCCTTTCTGTAGTGGAGGGCCCAAAACTTGACAGAGTACTCCAGATGTGGCCTTACCACTGCTAATTAGAGGGTAATAATTACTTCTCTTGCACTGCTGGCAACACTTCTACCAATGCAACCCAGTATGCCATTAGCTTTCTTTTCAGCAAGGGCACACTGTTGGTTCATATCCAGCTTATTGTCCACTGTAACCCCCAGGTACTTTTTGCTGAGATTCCGGCAGCCAGTTAGTCCCCAGCCTGTACTGGTGCACAGGATTGTTCTGTCCTAACTGCAGGACTTTTCACTTGTCCTTATAGTTTCATAGTTTCATAGAAGTAGGGTCAGAGGGGACCTGAGCAGATCATCTAGTCTGACCCCCTGCCCTGGGCAAGAATGAATACAGGGCTCTTATGACCCTTACTAAGTTTAAGCTCACATAACCCCAGCTAGGTAGTTATCAAGCATCCTTTTAAAGACCCCTAAGGTAGGAGCCAGCACCACTTCCCTTGAAAGCTGGTTTCAGATTCTGGCCACCCCGATTGTGAAGTAGTGCCTCCTGATATCTAGCCTGAACCTACTCTCAATTAACTTGTGGCCATTGTTCCTTGTTACTCCGGGAGGTGCTTGGAGGAACAGGGTCTCACCCGATCCCCTCTGGTCCCCCCACTTGTAAGTTTATACATGGCCACTAGATCCCCTCTCAGCCTTCTCTTGTGAAGGCTAAACAGGTTCAGGTCCCTTAGCCTCTCCTCATAGGGCCGCCCTGTTGCCCCCTGATCATGCAAGTGGCCCTCCTCTGGACCCTCTCAATACTGGCCTCATCCCTCCTGAAGTGCGGCACCCAGAACTGGCCACAGTACTCCAACTGTGGCCTGACCAGTGTTGCATAGATGGGGAGGAACCTTGTTGAACCTCACAAAATTTCTTTTGGCCCAATCCTTCAATGTGTCTAGGTCACTCTAAACACTAGGCCTACCCTCCAGCATATCTAGTATTCCTCCCAACTTGGTGTTATCTGCAGGCTTGCTGAGAGTGCACTCTATGCCATCTTCCAGGTTGTTGATAAAGACATTGAACAAAACCAGCCCCAAGATTGAACCCTGGGGTGCTCCACTTGATACCAGCTGCCAACTAGACATCAAGCCATCGATTATTACCCTCTGAGCCCAATGCTCCAGCCAGTTTTCTATCCACCTAAAGTCTATTAATCCAGACTGGATGTCCGTAGCTTGCCTGTGAAAATGTTGTGGGAGACCATATCAAAAGCCTTGCTAAAATCAAGGTACACCACTATCTACCAGATGCTACACAAATTGCCAATTGCTCAAATCATGAGCGAGACCTTATGAGGGAGGATAAGGCAAGGTGCCACATTTATTGATTAAGTGCTTAATACACACACACACACACACATGCACACCCTACATTCATACCCCAATTTCTGTTCTGTGCTGGTATATGTTGCCAGTCTTATCAGTGTGCAGATCAACTTAGACACCAGCAAAATTGATCACGAGTTGAGTCCATCTCATCAGACAAACTGATGCTCCAGGATGACATGCAGAACAAGACCCAAAATAGATATGTCTTGCCCCATCTTTTATAGCCTTGTCAATGCACCCTGGGCTTTTGCTGGGTTATCACTGTGTTCTTTCTTGAAGGTCAATTGCAATTGTTCTCTCATTGTTCTGGGGTAGATTCTTCTTGTTTGGTCTTTTATCTGGCTGCATTCTTCAGCCAGTTGCCAGCAGATATTTTCCTTTTCCACAAACACTCTCACCCATACAACATCTGGATAGGTTACAGGGGTGGGCAAACAGGAACAGGATGTGTTTCAATACGGACAAGTGCAGGGTGCTGCACTTGGGTAGTAGGAACCAGCAGCACACTTATACGATGGGGAACTCCCTACTTGAGAGCACGGAGGCGGAAAGGGATCTTGGTGTCATTATTGACTCCAAGATGAACATGGGCCGACAATGCGAGGTCATGGTTGGCAGGGCTAACCGGACCTTGTCGTGCATCCACAGGTGCATCTCGAGTAGAGCCAGGGAGGTGATCCTCCCCCTCTATGCGACGCTGGTCAGGCCGCAGCTGGAGTATTGTGTCCAGTTCTGTGCGCCCCATTTCAGGAGGGATGTGGACAACATGGAGAGGGTCCAGAGGAGGGCCACCCGCATGATCCGGGGACAACAGGGCAGACCCTACAGTGAGAGACTGCGGGACTTGAACCTATTCAGCCTCCACAAGAGAAGGCTGAGGGGGGACCTGGTGACCGTCTATAAACTCACTAGGGGGAACCAGAAGGGTTTGGGGGAGACGCTGTTTCCCCTAGCCCCCGCTGGCATAACAAGGAGTAATGGGCACAAGTTGATGGAGAGGAGGTACAGATTGGACATCCGAAAAAACTACTTCACAGTTAGGGCGGCTAGGAGCTGGAACCAACTTCCAAGGGAGGTGGTGCTGGCCCCTACCCTGGGGATCTTTAAGAAGAGGCTGGATACCTACCTGGCTGGACTCATTTGAGTCCCGTTTTTGTTTTTAGGGTTTGTTTTTTGTTGTTGTTGTTCTCCCGCCCTGGCGGGGGGTCGGGCTAGAAGATCTATTAGGTCCCTTCCAACCCTAAAACTATGAAACTATGAAACATACAAAAGAGTAACAGATCAAGCACTTATGTCAAGCTACAGAGCAATACAAAATGGATTTTCTTGAGGCAATGCAAAGCTCAAAAAAATACATAAGATTAAAAGCAATAGGCAAAAGTCTATTTACCTAACATCAAGCTGGTATTTATGCTATTTGAACAACACAGTCTACCCACATTCAGAGACAGTCATCACATCAGAGAAGGCAATCAGGTTGGTCAGGCATGACTGACTGTTTCTAATCATCTTTTTATTTTACAAGTTCTTAGAAATGGATTCCTTGAACATTTTCCAGGGACTGAGGTGAAGCTGATTGGTCTCTAGTTCCCTGGATCTTCCTTTTTCCCTTTCTTTAATATGTACACTATTTTTACCCTTCTCCAATCATCCGGGACCTCTCCTGATAGCCATGAGTTTTCTAAGATTATGGCTAGTGGCTCTGCAATCTCATCAGCCAGCTCCCTCACCACCCTTGGGTACATCCCATCTGGCCCCATGGACTTGTATATGTCCAGCTTTTCTAAATAGTCCCTAACCTGTTCTTTTGCCACTGCTGACTGCTTACCTCCTCCCCAAACTGTGCTACCAGATGCAGCTGCCTGGGAGCTGACCTTGCCTGAGAAGACTGAGGCAAAAAAGGCATTGAATACTTCCACCTTTTCTGCATTCTCTGTCACAAGGTTGCCTCTCCCATTCAGTAAGGGACCCACACTTTCCCTGATCCTCCTCTTGCTACTGACATACTTGTAGAAACCCTTCATGTTACCTTTCACACCTTTTGTGAGCTGTAACTCCAATTGTGCTTTGGTCTTCCTGACTTCATCTCTGCATGCCCGAGCAATGCTCTTATACTTCTCCCTAGTTATTCGTCCAAGTTTCCACTTCTTATAAACTTCCTTTTTGTGATTTTGTTTATTGAAGAGTTCCCTGCTAAGTCAAGCTGGCCTTCTGCCATATTTGTTACTCTTCTTGAACATCAGGATGGTTTGTTCCTGTACTCTCAGTGAGGCTTCTTTAAAGTACATCCAGCTCTCCTGGACTCCTCTCCCCCTCAGACTGGCTTCCCCAGGGTTCCTGCCCATGAGTTCCCTGAACAAGTCAAAGTCTGCTTTTCTGAAGTCCAGGGTCCTTACTTTGCTGCTCGCCATCCTTCCTTTCCTTAGGATCCTGAACTCAATCATCTTGTGGTCATTGCTGACCAAAGTGCCATCCATTATTACATCCCCCACCAATTCATCCCTGTTTAGCAGCAGGTCAAGAAGAGCATGGCCTCTAGTTGGCCACTCCAGCACTTGCACCAGGAAGTTGTCCCTAACACTCTCCAAAAACTTTCTGGATTGCTTGTGCACTGCTGTATTCCCCTCTCAGCAGATGTCAGGGTGATTGAAGTCCCCCACAAGAATCAAGGTTTGTGACTGGGAAAGTTCCACTAAATGTTTGAAGAAAGCCTCATCTACCACTTCCTCCTGGTCTGGTGGTCTGCAGCAGACACCCACTACAACATCAACCGTGTTGCTCTCTCCTCTGACCCTAACCCAGAGACTCTCAACAGGCCTATCTCCAGTTTCATATTGGAGCTCTGAGCAATCCTCCTGGTTAAATAGTTCACAATATTCATCCTGGTTAATTAGTTCACAGTGTAATTACGGGATTCTAAAATTGTTTTAATGTTGATAGAGTGTAGATATATTATCTTTTCTTTTAGGGTGTGTTAAAAGCAATATTATTACAGCTAATGAGATTGCCTTGAAAAAGGCATGCAACACCATTTTCTTTTGCCATTGCCATTTATTTGGACATTCCAAATAACTGTTTACATTTTGAAGGATGAAGTGGATCTATCTGTGTCTTGTAAGCAGCAAAAGGTCTACTAAAGGTCAGTAGAGACATCATGGAGAAGTATAAGAAAAGTAGTTGAAATAGCAGCCACCACCCTATTTATGCTATTATAATGATGACAATCATCAACTGCGACATTTAGCCAAATGTTTGTTCTGAGCCCCTAAGTGTTTTGAATGAAGCGACAATGACAACTGGAGGCATCCTCAGCAATGCAAAACATTCCACCCTGGAAAATGCACATTTTCATTATCAGGAGTAAGAATGTGGAAGAAAGGAAACAAGATGAAAGGACAAACTACACCCAAAGCAACCAGGGTTTGGGTTAGACCTGTGCTATAATGGCACAATACTGTGCCATAGAAAACTAAACTTAGTACCAGTGTGGCATGCTTTTCACTCTGCTTCTCTCTAAATGTTTGTCTACATTTTGATACTTCTTCTCCATGTTCTTCTCTTTAAGAACTCTAAAATTTGCCCAAAACACTAATACACTTATCTGGCTCAAAATCATCTTCTGCTCAAAAGCCACAGAGAATCCTTTAATAGAACATTACAGTGGTGAAAATGGCTATTTTTAGTCAGGAAGGCACTTTAGGGCATCATTTTCATCCTCATTTTCATTAATGATCTGATCTGGGGGACAGACTGACAAACATTCTGTGCTATGTGAACCCTTTCATTTTCAGCGTTTCAATATTTTTACCTCCTGATCAAATCAGAAGAGATCAATTTTGTCTACTCCGAAGTTAATATGCAATTTAAAGCTACAAGCAATTTACAAGTTTTAAGTGAGAGCAGTGTGTTGGGTGGGGAAGGTTATGTGCATGTGCACACTGTAATAAGGGAATTCCCAGAGGGCCCTAACCTAGCAATTTTAGGCCATTAAAAATCATTTTAAATATAAAATGATCATTTTTGAAACTGAGATGTTGCAATGAAAGAACAATTATTACCTTGTGATATTGTACAATGTCATACAACTCATCCATTCAAACAATGAACCAATTAAAAGAACTATGAAATGTGTCTCTTCTGCTGGCTACACAATTCCATCTTGCATTGTGTATGTGTATGCCTGGTTACACCTTATGCTCTGAGTCACACAGATATTGATGGGTATTAGTAGTAGCTCAGCTCTGGAGCAGTCACACATTCAGGTCAACAGGGGCCTGGAGGACTGAAAAGTAAGAATGCCCCCACCACCCCCTGCCACCCAGGGCTCCCCTCTACCCCTCAGAGTCCCCACCACCACCACTACCACACCTCCTGCCTTCCTCCACCCCTGGGGCATTACTTACTTGTGGCTGCCTGCATTGTCTGTCCCAGGGGATCAGGGAGGGTTAACCTGCCTGCCAGGCCTCTGCTGCTGCCAGGTTGTTGCTCTTCTGGCCCAGTGGCCAGTGATGGCAGTGAGTGGGTGGGAAGGTGAATTAACACTTCCCTGCCTGCTTCCCAGAACAGACAGCATGGGCAGCCACAAATAAGGCAGGGGAAGGGATGGTAGAGGGTAGTGGGCCTGGTTTGAGCCAGCAGGGAGCTGAGGTAGTTGGGGTGTTTACACAAAGGTATAGTCTAGGGTGGCTACACCTGAGTGTAAACATGAACTATGTTACACAGATCAGAGAGAATCCTACCCTGGAGTGGTGTAACTTTGAGCAATATAACGAGTGCTTAAAATCAGTTTCAGGTGTTAATGTACAGACAATCCAGGGGTTAGGAGCTCCAGAAGCCACCCACTATTACAATTTAACAAGGTTTTAAGAGAATATAGTTATTATAGTGATAAGTATTTGTCACAGCTATGACTTCTGTGGCAAAAAATAGGAATTTTAGGCAACGTTTACATGAGCACGGACTTTTGGTTGCCTGAAGACAACTAGCAGCAGGACTTCTTGTGTCACTGCTGCTTGTTCCTGGGGAATGCCTGTGCCATGCACCCTCTGGCACACATCAGGTTACCCCGGGTTGGGAAGGGGAGGCAGCCTTATCTGGAGTCCTGGGGGCCTCCCGAAGCTGCAGCAGTGGTGATCCTGCCACTCAGAGCCTAGCCAACATCTGGAGTGTGGCTCTGGCTGGCCAGGCTCTGGTTCTGAGTAGCACATGCTGCCCCTACGTATGCCGCTCTGCTTTTTTTTTGTTTGCATTTTGTTTTTTACCCTTGCATATCCAGGGGTCAAAAAAAAACAAACCCTGACCTGATCCCTTGCAGTGAAGAGAACATATGTACTTGCAGTATGTGGTGCCGCAGACCTGTCTGCAACACCACACACTGCACAGCTGCACTCATCTGGACACGGCCTTAGAGTTTTTATTAAGAAAAAAAAATCATGCTCTCTCTCAACACAATTGACCATGCAGGGTACAAATTTCATGTTTCTGGGCACTGCGCTAAAGAGCAGAACTCTTTCAGAGCCCAGTTTAGAGAAACCACTTAAGTACATGCATAAATCTTTCACTGCTCAGCAAAGTTGATAGCATCATATAAGCCCCATGTGGAATTGGGGCCACAACCTCCTGGGACCTTATAATAAAATTTAATAATAAATGCCATTTAACAAGTAGGGTGATACTTATTTGGCTTTTTCATATTTCCACAGCTTTCACGCTAGATACTGTGTTATAATTTTCATTTTTTCTGCTATACTTCTGTATTTTTCATTTTGTGCCATGGCAAACAACTAGCCATCATCAGTGGTAGTAATAATACTTTATTACCTCTTTTTCAATCTTATTTTCTACTCACTGGCAACATCTACATGAGACACCAAGTGCACAGTAGCTGAATAATACTGTGTACTAGCCTAGTGCACAGCACCAACAGTGCTAATATGCTCCTGCACAGTAGGGCTGTGCGAGTCTTCGGATCACGCTTTGGATCCGGTGCTGCTTTGGACACTTTGGCATCCGAAGCGGCATGCCTGGATCGAAGAGCGGGCTCAGGCAAGCTATTTGAAGTGGGTCGGAGAGTCCAAAGCACTTCAGATGTGCTTCGGATGCTTTGGACGCTTCGGACATCTTGACTTACGTTTAGAAGAGGGAGGGGGAGCGGGGGAGGAAGGGGGACATCTGTAGATGGCCAGTGAGAAGGATTTCTCCCTGGCTGCCTTTCCAATGGCAGCGTCTGTGGGGTGGAACTAGAAACAGCATAAAAGCATAAAGCACACAGGTGTGCTGTGTTTTTTCCCAGCTTGTTCCCTGTCAGTAACTGTGACAGAGGAACACTCAGACTGAGGCATTGTGAGCTTGCCTGCTCCTTTTTCTTGTTACAAAGGAGTGGCTTAGCTCCTTTAATTTAGTTTAGCTAATTTGGCTTAGCTCCTAATTTAGCTTAGCTTAGTTTAGCTATTCTATTCAATTATTATTAGTATTACTATTCAGTTTATTTCTTTGAATTTATATTTGCTCTTTTATTTATGGAAACTTTGAAAAAAGAAAGGTCTGTTTTCCCTGCCAGTGTGATCTATCACTGTGCAGGTAGGCACAGATTGCTTGCATGCACAGATACACAGACAATATAGAGAAAAATCAGATATTTATAGCAGAAGAAGACAGCACACAATTTTTACATAACCCTTAACACTGAAGCAAACAATCAAAGAAGAGGCCAGTGCACACACGCAACAGAGGGAATAAAATGCACAATACAAAAGGATTCACACATACACAAAGACCTTTTGCAGCACAGGAAAGATCAATATGAAGCATGCTGGGAAGGCAGGTGCCAAGTCTTCTGGAAGGGGAGGGAAAGGGGGTAGGGGGAGAGCTAGAGCTGCAAGCCGCCCCCAACCCCCCAAACACAGACACATTCTATTCCCAAGCAGCCTTGACATCAGTGCTGCCAGTGAAAGCCAGGAGGTGCGAGCAGTGTCTCCACCTAACATCCCTGCACCTGCACCACCTCCACTCAGTCCAGAAGTAGGCACCAGCAGTGGAATCACTGTCTCCTCCACCCCAATTTCAGGTCTCAGTGTGAGCCTCCCAGTGCCAGAGGAGGAGCTGGAGCTGGAACCAGGGATGCTGAACTCAAGCAATTTTGGGGACTGAGCGGGAATCAGAGTTTGTGCTCCACACCCCTCAAGTTTCCCCTAGACTCAGGTCTCCTCTGGAAAGCAGCACCTTGGAGGAGGCTGAGGTTGTGGAAGCAAGTGGCTCAGCTGAGGCAGTTCCTCCTGCTGTTGAGCCTCAGCCTGCTGAGAAGGGTGAAAAGGCAGGATCCTCGCCCTCAACCCAGAAGCAAGGGAGTAGTATAGTGTGGGATCATTCTGAGGTGGCACATGATCCCAGGTTTGCCATCTTCCAACACTGCTGAAGGCACATGAGCCGTGGCAAGGATGTGAGACACTCATGATTTCGAAATGCAGGAAGGTGATCAGCTACTTCCACCACAGTGACCATCCCGCAACACAGAATCATGCAGGATGTGGAGACTCAGTGGAATTCCACATACCTGATACTTCAAAGGTTGGTGGAGCAACAGAAGGCCATCCATGAGATGGCCTTGCTTGGGGAGATTGGGATCAGCAGCCCCCTGAACACAGCTGAGTGGGGTACCATCTCCCAGATCTTGGTGGTCCTCAAGCCCTTCCTTGAGGCCACTGAGACCCTTAGTGCTGGTGATGCCCTCCTCAGCCAGGTGATCCCCCTAGTGAGGGAACTGGAGAACCAAATGGAGAAGTTCCAGGTGCGGGGGGGGCAAAGGCCACTGTCACCAGACATGCAGGCACTGATGAGGCGGCTGAAGGAGTGCATCAGGAGATGGCTGGATCCCTTGCAGTCCAGTCCAGTCCACATGATGGTGGGCATGTGTGACCCAAGGGTGAAGGGGAGCATGTGCGCTGGCAGCTCCAAAACCCTCAATCACTGGATGCAGGTGCTGGTGAACAAAGTCAGGGAGGCCGAAGTGCAGAGGCGAGGGGATGTGGAAGATGGGGATCCACTTTCCCATGCCAGCACTCCCACAACCATCATCAGCGCCAGCTCCAGCCAGTCTCCTCCATGCCAGCCACTGCCAATGTGGGCCATGGGCATGGGTTCTATCCTGGGGTTCAAACGCACCAAACCCCAGCCTCAGGCAGGTAACACTGAGGCTTTGGTGGCTACCTATCTCGCTGAGGATGTGGAGCCACTGGACTGCGACCCCTTGGCCTACTGGGCAAGCCGCAGCCAGATGTGGCAGGATCTGGTCACAGTTGCCTGGCAACACCTGTCCTGTCCACTGACCAGTGTTCCTAGTGAGAGGGTGTTTGCTGGGGCTGTTGTGACACCCCACCACACCTGCTTGGATCCTACATTGGTGGAGCAGCTGGTGTTCCTAAAGGTGAACCTCCTGCTACTAGGGTTCCCCAAGCGCCACCTGGAGATGTGCTAAGTGCCACCCTTCTCACTGCATCTGCACCAATTTCCTTTTTTGAGTTTTTTTGAAAGCCGAGTAATGTCTTGCTATCTGCTGGAGGGGGCACTAACTGCATCACCAGCCAGCAGGGGAAGAACATATCCCTGAGCTCATTCTCCTGCCAGGACAAACTTAGAGGTATGGGATTGGGGCTATGGGGAAGGAGGAGACCCCAGGTCCTGGGCATGACCACTAAAACTGCACCCTGCCAGGGTAGGGAGGCCTGGTGAGACTGCTGGTGGTGCGGTAGCCCCGTAAATGTCAGGACCAATGACCCCCTGGTGAAAGGCACCATAACCTCCAGCTAACGCATGCACGCACAAAGTCCTGGATGGGGAATGTCCAGACCTGTCACGTGTTTGACAGGTCTGACGCTTGCCAGTTGCAGTGCAGTTGTGAGTCTCCCGGTGAGCTCAGCTTAACTGCCTGGGATCCAGCTTTAGGGTTGAAAACCCCTTTGTCAAGGCTGAGGAAGTACCTGCAGTTGGTCCTGGCATTTTTTCATAATACACATATAGACATAAAAACACAAGATAAGCCATCATACACCATGAATAACATCATATGTCCAACACAACACAACACAACACAACACAACTTCTTTACTTCTTGCTGTCAATTCCTTTATAAAAAGAAAGGCTCTGTGACAGTTCCATTTGGGTACCTTTGATGCTGCTGCTGATGCTACTGGTGTTGAGCCAGCTAAGTTATTTTACCTGCTGTCATGTAAAGTGGAGGACTGGGTATGAGGCTGTAGGGGAGGAGGAGGCCTCACTGGGGCATACTGCCATGTTGCGCAGAGGCCCCAGCACCAGGAAGGGCGCACCTTAACACACACACAATGTCACCCACCCACATCATGAGTTTTGCCTGTCAGAAGCTTGTGGTGCAGGGCCCTGGACGACAGACTCACCCAGCAAGACACACACAGCTGGCAGGCTTCATGGCCTGGCAGGGCCCAGCACGGAGGCCTGAACTAGCTTTCACACCCTAAGTGCCCTAAGACAGAGGCAGTCGCCCAGGCAACCACTCACATCACGAGTTTTGCCTGTCAGCAGCTTGGGATGCAGTTCCCCCCAAACCCCTGCACCAATCTTCTTGAAACTTGGCGGACTTTGTGGCCTGAGCAGGGGACAGCACCCTGGAGTTTTCAGCACACTGCGCCTTAACACACACACGGTCATTTGTGTCATGTGCTTTGCCTGTCAGCAGCTTGAGGTGCAGTTCTCCCCAAAACCCCTGCACCGATCTTTTTGAAACTCAGCATGCTTTGTGGCCTCACCAGGGGCTACCACTCCTGCAGTTTTTAGCCCCCTGTGGTGTAATACATAGACGTGACAGGAGTTTTGCTTTCAAGAATTTGGGATGCAGTTCCTCCCAAATCCCTTCACGTAACTTCTTGAAACTCAGCAGACTTCATGCTATCAGCAGGGGCTACCACCTCTGTAAGCTACACCCAAATTGGAGATAAAACAACAAAGTTATAGATATTTCATGATCCCAAATTATAGCCTATAGCTGGATCTCCGAAACGGATCCAAACCTTTGGAGCCACTTCAGCTGAATCAAAGCAGCAAACTGATCCAGAGCTCTGGATCAGATCGCTGCCATCCGAAGTGGCCGGATCCGAAGCCGGATCAGATCGCTGCTGACTCGCACAGGCCTACTGTTCAGTATTATTAGGCTACTGCACAGTAGTGTCACTTAAAAGAAGTTTACTGATGCTGCTGTGCAGTAACTATGGTGACTGTGCATTTATTTAATACTTGCTTATACAAGTACTAAATAAATGTGCAGTAACTACTGCATAGTAGTGTCTCATGTAGACAAACCCACTGTGGTGTAACTGAAAACTAGTATTATGTTCATTGCTCTTTAGCTAATTTGGATAGACATATTATAGATCTAGAGGAGCGTACAGTCTAAAATAGATCAACAGCTAAAGCTGGTGAAAATATTCCTTGCATTCCAAAATTGTCCTTTCTTCCTTTTCTCAAGCTGTTGACAAACTGATTCCAATTTATACTTTTAAATTCACAACATCTCACCGAATAGTTTATTTAGATAGTTTTCTGTCGATTGATCATCTGCAAGTAGCACATTGAGGATATGCACTATTTGTTCTTTGTAATGTGCAATTTGAATATTTAGGTCACACGATATTGTCTATTCCCTAATTGGATGTTCAAGCCCCATTGATTTCCCAGGAACTACTTGTGCTTAAACTGAATTACTTTGCTTGGCTGAGTTTAAATTTTTATAAACCAGACACTAAAAAATGGCACAAACAAATAGTTTATTTGTATTGCATACTTTTACAGTACTACATGGGTGCTCCAAAAACATAGAATGCCTAGGTCTCTGCCTTTAGGAGCTTACATGCTCAAAGTCAAATAGAAAATAAAGTAGGAAAGAATGCATAATACCATATTATCTCATATACCACATGTCCCCAAGTAAAACATTCACTTTATTCTGGGAAGGCAGAATAAGAAAAACAACAGATTTTTCCAGAGTCTTGCCTGTCACAGCATGGGCTCACTATGGCTGAATGCTAGCCACGTGCTGCTCAGCCAAAAGCTGCTACCACTTTGGCTGCGGTTGTGACAGGGTTAAACCTTTAGTTGTGTAACTGCAAAGAGAGGGTGAGTGACACTGGGCATGTCTACTAGAGATGCTACAGTGCAATAGAAATGAGCTACGGTGACGTAGCTCATTAGGGCAATGTAGCATCGGCAGGCATGAACTATGATGACACTGCTACTTGGTAGTAGAGTCGGAAATGACCTGTGTGGCTCAGTAGGGTCGGAAATGTACCGGCGGTTACTGCGCAGTCATCTAGTACTTGCTTTAAAGCAAGTACTAAATGACTGTGCAGTAACAATTGCGTAGTGAGGTACACATGTAGATGCACTCACTAAGACATGGACTCTGTGCCTACTGCATGCAGCAAGTTGTCTTTGTAGTTTACTGTGGCATGCATGGATAGTCTCTGAAATTAAATTTACTCCTGTTTAGTCTCTTTGGGTGCACCTACGTGTGTAATTAAATTGGAGCAATACACTCTGGTGCAGTTTGCACTCAGTCAGCTGCTCCCAGGCACAATATTTATATGTATGCCCAGTACCACAGCACTTTGAGCTGAGGTGGACCAGCCCTGGGTTGGCAGGGGGCCCCAGGGGTCATCCCTGGACTCCAGGTGGCAGAGGGGCTGGCTAGGGCACGGGGTGCTAAAATATGGGGCTAGGTGGCAGGCAGACCCAGCACTTTAGCACCCTCATGTCCCAGGCAGCCTCTGTCACTGTCTATATGTGCATTTTGGGAGAGTAAATTACTCTGCTGTAAGATAGTACTCAGCAGAGTTAATTTGCTGTACCCTAATACTGGCATGCATTTAGACTGTGTTGCTTTACTATGGAGCTAATTAGCCTATTCCACAGTAAAGTGTACATGTAGATGCACCCTTTTTGTAGCTAGAGGAAAGCTGGGTTCAATTTTGTCATTTTCATATCTGTATGTATTATCGTATTTGCTATAAATGTAGTTAAGACATCTTTTTATTATCACCAAGGCTGTTTTAGTATGGCAGCAATTAACTTAAGCAGACCTGAAACATTTTCACTTAGAAGAGGTAATTGCTGAGAAGTAGCATTTGGCAGGGGATTGTTGACTCATCACCCTCGCTGCTGTCCCAATTCCCATTCTTAATTATGTTACTGGAATACATGAGAGAAAGTTGGAGGGGGAAAAGGCTTCAGAACTAAAGCAAGAGATTTAACCATGTATGTATGGTTAAGCATTTGCATGAGCCTAGTGAAAAGATACAGCAAAATATTTTCCTTCATTGTGAGCCATGTGTTTTTCAATGATAAATACATAAATAATAAATAAATTTATTTTTTCTGGTTTATTTGTGGTTTCAGTTATGCAGATTTTTTTTTCAGGAAATGATTTATAAATCCTTGATTATTTGTCTCCATTCTTAATAGAAATGGACGCAGGTAATCCTAAGGCCATTAATGATACATTGATTTGGACACCATTAGTGTCTACTCTGGTTATAATTAGTATCAAAGGTTAAGCAGCAAAGGAAGATTGGCATTCCCAAATTTGTAGCCACTGGGTTTGCTAAAGAGGCTTCATATTTTTAAGCCATTGTTGCTACTGAGCTAAAAAAGTCACCTGAGCACAAATTGGAACTCCTGAGAGGTACAATTTATACAAAGTAACAAAATCAACTGAATTATCTACACATTCAATGTCCTTTTTTCACAGAGACAAATTTAGTGATTACATATGCAGTATGAATTGGAGCCAGGAATCTGTCTTCAGCCTCTGTCTAAAATTTAGAGAGAAGCTATGGGTATTGGTCCTTCTGAGGTTCAGTTCACCCTAAGAATCTCTCATGAAGAGCCTGGTCTTTGCTGTCCTTCATATTACTAAAGATTTTCTAAATCTACTGCAGCACACCCTTCTTCTCCATTAAGTTTTCTGATGTGGTTTCCCTGTTTCCTTCCCCCTATCACTGTTCAGTGTGTGTGTGTGTGTGTGTGTGTGTATCTTGTGCTGCAAGCCTAATTACATCTAATTGCTTTGGCTGGGTAGCCTTTTGCAAAGCATCCTTGTCTGTAAAATCACTTTTGCTTTGACTCAGGGAAAAATGTGCATGTGTCATCTGAAAGCAGATCAGATGAAAAAGAACCAACTCTAGCTAAAGCATGATTCCAACATGCTGTTAAACTCAGCATCTAGTGTTAGTCTAAATGATAAGGAAAATGGAGAACCATAGTTGCTATTTTCTTTTATAATTTCAAGTTTTGTTTTGAATTATAGATGCACACAGATTCAGCAATTATGCTGTTTTCTATGGTATCAGTTCAATAGCATTTTGTGTCGGTTTTTTAAGATCAGCTTCCTGGCAGAAGCTGATTTACAACATACTAGTTTCTGTTTAATCTTTTCAGTATGCATGTAATATTGTATTGACTGTGTTTTGGGAATGCCTGTGCACTAAAACACCCACAGTGATTGCTGATGGTGCTAACAAAAATCCCTTTTCATTGTAAACCAGAAATCCAAAGTCAATCCTACCCCCAATTTTTACCATTTAACCCAATGCTTTTCTCCCTCTCCCAGTGCTGGCAGGCACTCTCCCTCATGCATGTTCATCCATGAAGCATGAGCCAACTCTCCTTTCCAGACATATTCTACATCTAAGCCTTTTCATACTTTGGTTGCTCTCTTTGTGATCAAAGGAGCAGGAAAACATGCCCTAGAATTAGAGAAGTTGGCGAGGCATAAAAAGTCTCAGAGAATGGGAAAACTGCTGAAACAATTCTCCTGACCTCAGTGTTAAGTAAGGCAGCTACAGAAGTGTGAAAACTAAGCAACACTCCTAGCCACAGAGAGAAGGCTGGAGACAGTCAATGACAAGACCCCACGATACAGGTTGGCTGATCAGGCTGTGATCCCCTTCCCCATGTGCAGCACTGGCTGGAGCTGTGCACTGCCAGGTGCCATTGCCTGCTCAGGGCACAAGCATCCCCTCCTGCTGCTGCTGCTGCTAACTATGGGAGCTGCACACCATGTGGGGAAATATGTTGGGAGTCCCCACACCTACACCCTGCCCACCCAAGCTCCACGCTCTCACCACCCCCCTGGACACAGGATCTGCACTGGCTCCAGCCCCAGCTTCATGCTCCCTGCTCTACTCGCAGCTGCACCTCCCTCCCATCCCCCACCCACACTGCTTCCCTACCTACTGCCTAGAACAAGCAGGACATGAAGAAAGCCAAGCAGGTGCTCCCTCCCCCCACCCCTGAGATGGCTGCAGCAGCAACAGCTCCACCCAGAAGCTGCTGCTGGGTGGCCTGGGAGGGTGGGAGCTTAAGCACACTAGGATATGTTGAGGGGGAGTGTATATGGAGTGCCTCATTCCCATCCTCCTAGGCAGAAGGGCTGGGCTGGGTACAGTTCATTGGTGCATGCCTGTAGGCCAGATGAAAGTGCCTGGAGGGCTGGATCTGGCCTGAGGGCAATATTTTGCCCACCCCTGAGCTGGATGCTCATGAGTCAAATAATTTATCTTATTTCTATCTGCAATTGTGTGTAAATGAGGACATCTTGCATGTGTAATTGATGTGTAAATGAGGACATCTTGCCAACAAGAGTCCCATTGTAGTCACTGGATATAGAGTTGTAGACAACTGGATAAATTATACATGGACTTTGTTTTAACTTCTACTGTGCCTCTGAATTCTTTTGACATGTGGTATACTTTTTCAGTGGCCTGCAATACAATCAGTTTGAAATTATTACAGACAATATTCTAATATTATAAAAGCCTTAGTCTGTCTGGCCATAATGCTTTATTAACATTCTGATTGGTTGTCTGAAACAACCAACCAGAGTGCTCCAAGAGCGTTCCAGACAGCAGGCAGTGGTATAGCATCACCATGACAGTGGGGACAAAGCAGTGGAGTGAGGCCAATGCTGCTGGCCTCGGCCTCCACCCCCCTCCCAGCCCTCATCCCTGGAGGCAGTGGCAACAGCACAGGGGGGTGAGGCCAGAGCTGCTCCTAGGAGGCGACAGTGGTGACAGTGGCTGGAGTGGCTGCAGACCCCAAGTGGCCGTGGGGGGGAGGGGCCCTGGGCACAACACAGCAGGGGGGGGAGGAGGAGTGGGCCAGGGCCTGATGTGTTGTGGGGGAGGGGAGGAGCAGATCTGGGCCTGATGAGGAGTGGGGAGGGGAGGAATGGGCTTGGCTCAATCCAGCGGGGGAGAGGGAGGACACAATGTGGGGGGAGGGAGGAGTGGACCTGGGCCTGATGCAGTGGGGGAGAGGGGAGCAGGGCCAAACCGCAAATGGCAGGGGCAGAGGAGGGGGAGGGGGGAAAGGGGGGAATGGGCCCCCCCAGACAATGGGGGGGTGGACATGGGGCTCCATCCCAGCTTGTCCCCCCCTCCCCATCATTCTTGACAGGCAATTTGCTAGCGTAGTATAGATTAGTATGTTCTGTCATGAAATGGGCCATGAAATACCTGTTTTCCATATTTATAATGTACTGTGCTTTAAACTCTGGGTCTGATGCATCATTCCGGACAAGCTGTGCTGGATGCAAGAACAGGATTTTAATTTCCTTTATGTTTTCTTTTCTGGGGTGTTCAATGTATCCTCGTTAGACCAGCTTTAAAGGTCATTTCGTCAGCCAGGTATAACAAAAGAGAACAGAGGTTCTACAGCCATGGCCCCTTGCAGACCAGGGAATTTTCTACACTAACTCAATGCCTTCATCTTCTGGTACATATTCAATTTGTCCTAATAATGCTGCTGCATGGACAAACCAGTCACTATCATTCTATGGCTTATAATCACAAAGTCCATGTCTAATTTTACCCTCCCTTATACAAATTCGGCTTGGCAGGAGTAAGATTGAGTCTTTAGTAGATATTTTGTTCTGAATTCTAAGTCTATCCATCGGTGCTTCCCTCCCTCACTCTCACACAGTCTTTAATCTCTTTATGAGCAATTCTTTCTGTCTGCAGCAGCGACAGAAATTATCTTCTGAAGCCATTAGCTTTGAAATTTGAGAAAGAATCACCCAGAAATGAAAGAACACTACAATTTAAGCAAAACATCAGTTAAGAGTTAAGAAAAAAGTAAAGGTTCAGGGCACTGCTTTCATGTAAAAATATACTTCACTACTGGAGGTGCTCATTAGAGGAAAGGACATCTTCAGAATGTCCTGATGCCAGTAAGAATCTAGCATTTACACACAGGCTTAACATCCCTACTCTGAGCAGTCCAGTTGAAATCAATGAAAATGTACCTTATAAAATGTTAAGCACCAGTCTACATCTGTAAAAACTGGGGATTGCAGTGGTGTTGGCATCACTGAGGGCACACTCTTTTCAAAGTGTGGTAGTGCACTAGTAGGAATAATCACAACATTGATTCAAATAGAAAGGTATATAATTGTAAGATTGAGTTTGTTTTGTGGGGGGGGGGCATTATTATTGTTGCTGTTGTTGTTTTTATGATAAGTCTTATTCCACTAGAAACTGAATTAAAACAATCAGTTTCACCACAAACTTAATCGTGCCCAGGCCATGAATCAACAGTTACATGGTAATGGTATACAGTTTGCACTTACCTATGCTGGATTTCTACAAGGGATTCTAGGCACTACATCTAAACAATCTGACTATCCCCTGAAAATAAATCTGTGATCTAACAATAAAATGGAGCTCACTGTGGTGTCATAAAGGATCATACATCATTACAGGCTCATGATAAAAACTAATCCAGGCTGTAATCCTATTTAATAATGACATCTTTCCAGGCCTGAGCCCTAGAATTGGTCATATTGGCTTGGGAGCGTTTCTCAACTTGGCATGTCTCGGGGCAAAAAGAAAAATAATAACCCCAGCAAGGGCAACAAAACCAGATGAACACTCACTTCCACACACACAGACTTGAACTCTCTAAAATTTTATTATCAGCTTGCAATACAAGTTCTTCAGATACACAGCAGGCATGCCTGGTTCCCCACCTGGAAGACCCAGGGCTCAAGCTACCACTTGCCAGACACATGCACACAAAAACCAGCACCCCTGACTGCCCCCCCGCAATTTTTTTTTAAGTTGACAGACCCTGAGAAAGAGTGGTCTGCCCAGTGGAAAAGGGACACAAGCAGCCCCAAATTCTCCCCTTTTATCTGCCAGCCTCACGCTCAGCCGCAGAGATCCTCTGCAAGCCCATAGGCCTGCTGCCTTCTTCCCTGCTGTGATCTGAATGCTCTGGGCTGCCCCAAAACTAAAAAAAAATTAAAAAATGCATTTTGTCTGCACCAACACACAAATCCTAACACATATTCTCAGAGCTCCCATGGAAGCCGGGCCTAGAATCTTGGGGGTTGGAATACAATGCTGAAACCCCAAAGGGTTTAGGCATGGCTTGCCACGCCCTACATCTTCTTAGGACAGAGCCCTGGCACTGTTCAGATGGGCTCTGCAGCTCATCTCAGCTTCTTGTGCCTCAGGGTGGACAACAAAAACTGTAAATGAGCCACAACCATAACTTCAGATTTAAAATCACAGGTTTACTTGCAGACTTGAACTATCAGCCTTCTTGTTCCCAACTCAAAACTCAGGCCCTTCAGCCACAAAGCAAACCTACCTGTACTGCTCTGTACAGACCAGACCAGGCGCACACACCCAACCACCCCAAGGGGTTTGGTCATGCCACGCCATCTTCACAGGCCAGAGTCCTGGCACTGGCCAGATGGGCTCTGTGGCTCAGCTCAGCTTGCCATGTCTCAGGGTGGAAAAAAATAATTTTTAACCCAGACTTATCCATACATTGTGACTTGAAATCACAAATCTACACCCAGACTTGAACTGCAAGCCTTTGCACTATTAGGATACAACTAATAGTATATAGGGTTGTATATAGTAGTATGTAATAACATACAACTAACTGAAACCCCTCCACCATAGAAGATGCCAATGCAAGAGTCTCTGTAGAGACCTAGGGCTCAAACTTGCACTGGCAGCAACAGGCCCACGTAGCCAACTGACCTTGGCAGCACAACAAAACCCCCCCCCCCAACTTGACAAACCATGTTAAAGGGCTGTCTGCCAAGTGAAAAGAGGCCACAAGCAGCCTCAAACTCTTCCCTTTTATCTGCTATCCTCATGCTGAGCCTCAGAGACGCTTTGACAGTCACTAGGCCTGCTGCCTTCTTACCTGCTCCAAAACTAAAAAAAACCCTAAATATATATATTCACGGGCCATGTAAAAGAGTCCTCTGCCTAGGGTTACCATACATCCGTGTTTTATCAGACATGTCCTCTTTTTTGGACACCTGTGCTGCATCTGGGTGGGTTTTTAAAATAAGAGGATATGTCTGGGTTTTCTGCTGTCCAGGTCTGGCTGCTCCGGGCTGGGAGCAGCAGGCAAGCTGATTGGCTGTCAGGGGTCATGTGCACCCTATGCAGGCTCCAGCGAGAAAGAGAGAGAGAGAGAGAGAGAGTAAGAGAGTGGGTACAAGTGCAATGTGGGAGCTGCTTGGCCTGGACAGCAGGGCTGGGGGGGAGGGGGCAGGGGACTGTGGGTAGTGAATGAGGAGCACTGGCAGGGCTTCAGGGCAGGGGGCTGTGGGTTTGGAGTGAGGGGCACCAGCAGGGCTGGCAGGAGCTGCAGGTTGGAAGTAAGGGGCACTGGCAGGGCTGGGGGGCAGGGCAGGGGGCTGCAGGTCTGGAGTGAGGAGCACCACCAGGGCTGCAGTGGGGCGGGGGCTTCGGGTCAGGAATGAGGGGCACCAGCAAGACGTGGGAGGAAAGGAACTGATGTTTGAGAGCGAGGGGCACTGGCACGGCTGGGTTCAGTAGGTCCAGAGTGAGGGGAAGCAGCAGGGCTGAGAGTTGGGTGTGGCTTGATAGTGATTGGCAACAGAATGCGCAGGGGCAGGGCACTGGCATGGCACTGCTCCCCCACCATCACATTCCTCTGCCCCACCCCCCACACCCTCCGGTGACAGGTATCCTCTTTTTTGGACCTGGAAATATGGTAACCCTACCTCTGCCCAGCAAAAAGGGGCCACAAGCTACCCTAAACTCTCCCTTTTTATCTGCAAACATTATGCTGAGCCTCAGAGATGCTTCACAAGCCCACAGGCCTGCTGTCTTCTTGCCTGTTGGGGTCTCAATGCTCTCAGCTACCCCAAAAGTAATTTTTTTCTTAAAAACCCTGCATTTTTGTCCACACTGACTTACCCATCCTCAGACACATTTCCAGGGCTCCCACAGAAGCCCAGCCTAGAATCTGGGGTTTGTCATGGCATCCTGAACCCCAATAGTCTGCAACTGGGTCTCAGAAGCAACAGCACAAAGGTGACCTCTAGGGCCAGGAAAGTGTCTGCAGTATTCCACTGTGCTTCCACTGTCTTGGTCACCAGGACAACCTTCCACTCCAGGGCTTCAACATGGCACTCCTCTAGGCCCAGAAGCTTCTCCCAGAACTCCCATTTTGCCCAGTCCCACCACTTCTTCTCCACATGATGGAGCCGCACCTCCTTGCAGTCCATGTCCTCTGGCCACTAAGCATTTTGCTGGGTGATGTCCTTCTCCCACCAGGCATCCTGATGGGCTACATCCTCTGCCCACTAAGCCTGGAAATCCTCCAGGTGCTCCTTGGATGCCAGGAGTAGGTGATCCAGCAGGAAGGTGTGGTCATGGGTCCTCCACTGCCTGAGCTGGCACATCTACTAGGCTACAGTGGAGGCTGGTGATAACCCTGAACTGCCATCCTCTTGCCACCTGGTGCGTCTCCCACATGTGCAGCTGCAGGACCAGCAGAGGCAGGAGGCTGTTTTTGATAGTTTGCAACATTTTTGAGATAAGATGCTCTGTACTGGGATATGGTGCACTGCTGGGCCTCACACTGGGGTCCTGTGTGCATGGGTGCTCACAAACCATGGTACACTGGTCAGGAAGGCCCAGGCCCAGGTGGTCACCAGCTGATCCCCACTGTCCCTGTTTGCTCCACAAGGGCCAGTGGGATGGTGAGCTACTCGGTACTGTCCACAGGCAGCCTCCCTGCCCCATTCCCTTCCCAGGCCGGGACAGGCCTGGCTCCTGGCAGCACCTGTTAGCACAGCTCCAGACCCTGCTGCTCCCCCCTCACCTCCTGCATGCCATCTGCTGTGCTGTGCTGTGCTGTGCTGTGCTGTGCTGCCACCAAGCCCACAGTGCCCGGGGTCAGGGGACATGGGGCTCCTGTATGACTGGGACATGGAGCTGCCAATGCTTCCAGCCTCTATGCAGGTGGCCTCTCTAGGAAGGCACCCTGTGGCCAGCCCTGCCCACCCCCACTGGCTCTGTGCCTTGAGCATGCCCCTGCTGCAAGTATCTCAGGCACTACACAAGGAGCTGTTTGCCAGCCCACTATGCCCCGCTACTGCTGATGGCAAAAGTGAGGTGTGTATTTTGTTTAGTTTTAGTATGACAAGAGTGCCACATGTTAAGTATCTTGTCACAGAGCACTTAGGTGCCCTGCTCCCTTAAATGGCTGAAACTGCTAGGGAGAGGGCCCAAGAAGTGAGTTGGGAGCCGCAGCTGCTGGTTACCTGGGCAGTCAGAATGAGTTATTTGGCCCACACCTGCCAGCGGTCAGCTGACGAGAAGGGGCAGAGCCTGGCTTATATGTAAACCCCAGGCCAGAGGCCAGAGATGGGAGTTCTCTGCCAGCAGCCAAGGGGGAAGGATCTCTCCCAGAAGAAGCAAATAGGAGAGGCCTGACTGCAAGTGCAGCTTCTGGTACTGTTGAGGGACAGAGCACGCCCTGTGTGGCTCCAATTATATTATAGCCGGGCAGCTTGAGTTTATGTTATAGCCTTGGGGCTTGCAGGTTGATTTCTGTTTATAAGACCGGTGGTTTGGGTGAGGCAACTTGGGGAAGGAGGAGACCTCATTGGGGGCCCACTGCAGCGTGGGGACCCTGGCACCAAAGAGGGCGCAGCATTTGGGGTGCACAGACCCCGGCACCAGAGAGGGCATGGCATTTGGGGTGCCAGACCCTGGCACCAGAGAGGGTGTGGTATTTGGGGTGCACAGACCCCAGCGCCAGAGAGGGTGCAGCACTTTGCGGGGCACAGAGCCCAGGCACCAGTGAGGTGCAGAGTGAGACAGGGCTGTGGAGACCCCAGGTGCTAGTGAGGTGCAGAGTGAGATAGGGCTGTGGAGAGCCCAGGGAGGACAAGGGGGCCATATTACAACAAGGCCTAGACCGAACAACGTCAGTACCATCTGCAAGGCTTGGGGTGTGGTAAAGGGACGGTTGGAGCCACGCATATAGCCCATAAGGCTTGGGTCTCACCGAAACACCCATCAGGGAACAGGACCCACAAGGGGTCTGGGAACCCACAGAGTTCAGAGAGTCCATCAGACCGTGTCCAAGAGGACTTAAAGGCAACCTCCTTATATTATACTTACATCAAGATGTGGTGGGCAAGAATAGAGGGTGCCCATTGGGCCAAATTGGCACAGTCAAGGAGCCTTAGGGGTAACATGGTCATCCTTAAGGACCCCGTCCTGTGACATACCTGATAACACTTCCTGAAGCGTGAGCATTAGAGCTGCCCAAGAAACATTTTCATTTCCTGGAAACTGTTTCAATATCTCAATTTTGTTTTTCCATTCCCAGTCTCTGCTGTTGGAGCCTGTGGCAGGGCACTGTTTGTGCCTGCCACTTTAAGGGCCAGAAGACAGCAGCCAGCAGGGGGCCGGTTAGGGCCGCCCTTTTAGATT